>NC_057737.1:27501131-27629766 GCF_004010195.1 Chiloscyllium plagiosum | reverse complement strand
ACCTCCCTATACTCCAGGCCCTGCACCCTGAAGCTACATTCTGGGTTCCCATGCCCCTGCAGAGTTAGTTTAAACCTCCCCCAAGAGCACTAGCAAACCTCCCACCAAGGGTACTGGTGCCCCTCAGGTTCAGGTGTAGACCATTCTGTTTATAGAGGTCCCACCGTCCCCAGGAAGAACCCCAGTTATCCAAAAACCGGAATCCCTCCCTCCTGCACCATCCCTGTAGCCACGCATTTAACTGTTCTCTCTCCCTATTCCTCGACTCTCTATCACGTGGCACGGGTAACAAACCAGAGACAACAACTCTGTTCGTTCTAACTCTGTGCTTCCACCCTAGCTCCCTGAAAGCCTGTCTAACATCCTCGGCACTCCTCCTACCTATGTCGTTGGTCGCAATATGGACCACGACTTCGGGCTGCTCCCCCTCCCCCTCCAGAACCCGGATCGGAGACATCACGTACCCTTGCACCTGGGAGGCAACATACCAAACGTGAGTCTCTCTCGTTCCCACAAACCGCCTATCTGTGCCCCGAACTTTCGAGTCCCCAATTACTACTGCTCTGCTCTTCTTCATCCTTCCCTTCTGAGTAACGGGGACAGGCTCCGTGCCAGAGACCTGAGCCCCGTTACTTACCCCTGGTAAGTCATCCCCCCCACAAGTATCCGAAACGGTATACTTGTTCTTGAGGGGAACGGCCGCAGGGGGTCCCTGCACTGGCTGCTTCCTCCCAGTCCCCCTCACTGTCACCCATCTATCTGCCATCTTTGGAGTTACTACTTCCCTATAACTCTGATCTATGACCCCCTCTGCCTCCCGAATGATCCGAAGTTCATCCAACTCCAGCTCCAGTTCCCTAACACGGTCTTGGAGGAGCTGGAGATGGGTGCACTTCCTGCAAGTGTAATCGGCAGGGACGTCGATGGCATCCCTCACCTCATACATGTTGCAGGAGGAGATTGTTCTGCTATACCACGTGTTTCTAAAGCGCGATATTTTTATAATGTGGGGTTGCATAAGAACGCAACCAGCACATTACAGAAGAACTATCTGTATTGTGCGGATGCTTTCATATTATGCATTATGTGGCAGCTCTTGGTTTTAGCTGTACTGATTCCTGATCTTCAAAGTACACACTAGCATTGTAGAAATCTTGTAACAATTATCTTTTTTTATTTTTATTTTTTATTTGTCCTTGTGGTTTTTTTTTAAAATAGTGATTTATTTTCATTACTGAGTGACTTCTTGGACAACTTCAGAATGTATTAAGAATCAGCCATGAAATATGGGAGTGGAGTGACCTATTGGCAGTATTATATGCTTTAGGAATGTCCTCAATGAATCCCTGAAGAGTCCCTCGTTTGTAACCAGCCAAAATAGAGGGATTTAATTGTTTAAAGGCACCCAATACATTGTACATTGCTGACACAGTCTATCTGAGGTGAAGCTTAGGCATTTGAAGGTGTGCACAAGCCTCCAAACAGCCCATCTGTCCAACCTGTTTGTACTTCCTTCCCCCACAGTCTGAAGATTGAGCTTTAGACTAATCATTATTGTCACAACCCATTGAACCAGAATGGAAGCAAATCATCCTCAGTCCTAGGGGGTCTGCAGAACGAGAAGAAGTGAGACCATATCATGAGTCAACGGTGGAATCCCTCATCTGAACAACATTAATCAACTATTTGGTGGTTTTTGCACCAATCTGCCAGGTTTCATGGATTATTTTTAATTTGGAAATTGCTTGGGATAGGAGGAGGTTAGTAAGATAGGGAAGGTCGTGGCCAGAAATGGATTTAAAAATAAGGATAAGAACTTTAAATTTAATGTGTTGTGGGAGCAAGGTGTAAAGTTTGGTCAGTGAAAAGAATGGTGTTAGTTAATTGGGATTTGGAGAAGAGGCGGACACAGGCAACAGTGTTTATAAACACTTGAATTTATAAAGGTCTGAGGACACTTAGGCCAGTAAAGTGTAAGTGAGGTCAAATTTAATGTTGAACAGTGCAGATAAATTGGAAACCGCTTCTAATATTTCCCTAAATTTTTATTTTGGTGTCATTGACTTAGATGTCATTGGCAAGCAATTCTACATTTTTTAGCTTTTAGCTTCTGTATACCTTTCCCAACCCTCCTCTGGACCTACCTTTGTTATTACTTAAAGAAGGATACAAACTCTTCAGTGGTCACACCAAACAATAAGGAACCAGCTGTATGATTTGTATCCTACCTGATTAAAGTCAATGGAAAGTAAAATAACAAGTTACTGCTCATCTCCAGCTACTATTCCAAGACCAGAAAGTCTGAACTGCTGACATGTACGTGTGTGTGTGTGTAAACTGCAGAAGTTGGCATGTACATAGTAAACCAGACTTCTAGTAGGAAAGAAGTCTAGCTGTCTGCTTCTTCCATCTCTGAATTTTAAGGACAAAGGAACCATTAATCCATATAGATATGGAAACATCAGTGTTATGGTATTTCCTAATGTCTAAAATATGTAGCAGTGTCATCAACTGAAAGAAGAGTTGTGTTGGTCAGCAACAAATTGGAGGTCAAATTCAATTTTGAAGAAAAGTATAACGATTCTCATTCTGTAGCCATGCTCCCTACATTCCTGCTGATTAATATTCTAGGACCCATTAAAACATGGTTTCAGTCTTGTCATAGAAAATAAAAAGAAACCTTAACTGGTTTGGGTAATTTCACTGCTGTTTTTCTGGACTTATTGAATGCTGAAAGGGAAAAGTTGGAACTGGTGATAATTTCCACCATCCTGCTCTGACCTGTGTACAACGTGGGCCATTGGTCATGGACCCCAAGTGGGTAATGGAATTCTGAGCAGAGTGAATGCAAATTAATTTAAAAAATAACAAGTTTTGGCGATTCCACTGAAACAGCTCATCTGTTCCTGAAATTCTGAAGATGTGTCAAAGATATTTATGGTTGCAGGGTCTCCATGTGCTTGATGAGTTATTGCAGGTTTCCTTTAGCCACTAAGAATAGAACTGATGTAATTTGAGGGCCATAGGGTGTGTTCTGTTTCAAAGAAAGATTTTTCCCTTTTACGTACCAGTCACCATCATTGATGCTGCTGTGGATCTGCAATTCTCTTCTCATCTTGTGTGTTTTTACTATGGTCTCATAATGATTCAAGTGGCAATGAGTTGGCCTGTGTTAACTATGTTTCTCTTGTGAGCTGAAACATGAAATGAGGTGGTGATCAATCTTTAAAACAGTGTCAGAAAAACCAAGTCATGTTGGGTTGTTCTCTCTGAATAGAATTGTAGAATCCCTACCATGTGGAAGCAGGCCAATCAGCACCAACCCTCAAAAGAGCATACCGCCAGACTTCCTGTATCTCTGAAACCTTGCATTTCCCATGGCTAATCCACCTAGCCTGCACATTCCTGAACACCATAGGTTATTAACATAGCCAATCCTCCTAACCTGCACATCTTTGGACTTTTGGAGGAAACTGGAGCACCCGGAGGAAACCTATGCAGGCATGGGGAGAATGTGCAAACTCCACACAGACAGTCACCCAAGGGTGGAATCGGACCGGGTCCATGGTGCTGTGAGGCAGCAGGGCTAACCACTGAGCCACTTTGCTGCCTATAATAATAGTCTTGCCTGATTGGCTGAATCATGGTCAAAGAAGGATAGAATAAATGAAGCATTATGTTTTATTTTGCACAACCTCACATTGCCTTAGGAATACTGTACAGTCATTAAAATATTTTCATTGTGGTCACTGCTGTCATGTAAGGAGTGTGGCAGGCAGTTTTCACATTGAAACCTCCCACAAACAGCAGTGGGATAATTTTGAAGATGTTGATTCAGGGAATGATATTGAAGATACCTTTTGCAATAAACCCAAACGTGTGACAGGTTTCCCATTCATTATTCCTTTTGCTTGTTGAGGGCCCTAAAGAGTTTATGGCACCACCTGACACATCCACAACTATAATTTGTAAAAGCAGAATTGAGGGTTGGCTGATTGTTCTACAAATTGACCTTTCGAAAAGCTAATTCCTCGACATAGTACATTATTTTGTTGGTAACCATCATGAATCCATCCATCTGAATATTATTCTGCCTGCTATAATGTTCATACTGGGATAAGTTTAAAATGTTTAAAACCAATTATATTCATGAAGAACAAGGATGCCACTGACATACTTTTAAATTGCTCCACTGTTTACCTCTGTTGCCTGGTGACATACAAACAAAATCAGAGGCTGTCTTTGGCTCAAGGCCATCTGATAAATAGTGCCTTGAAGGCATGAAAGTGTTGGGCACAGGAGACCACATTGCATGCATTTGACAACAGGCTAGGGGAGGGGTAACACAGTAAAGAACATTTTGGAATGACATCCTTGCCAGATGCATTCCAGCAATGGCTTGGCAGTACACACAAGAGGTATAAGTTCCTTCTTACACCTCTAACATTCTGTCCTCTCCAAGTTTAGCATTCGCACCATTCATAAGCACAGTCAAGACTTGAATGCCAAGGGAATTTGCTGAACTGGGAGTTGGATTATTTTGTGCACCAGCATCACCCATAGACTGTTGGGAGAGCCCAGAAATATGATGAGACTTATCATTATGGTAAGACTGTTGATAGTTTTTGCCAGAGTGGCCACAAGTTGACTCTACACCAAACTTTTGCCTTTAGTTCAGGGTGGGTTGAATAATGGGCCTCGTTTTAGAAGTACCAGAGTAGGCAAAAGAGACATGGGGAACAGGTAAAAGGAAATGAGGGAAGGCTTGAATGTTGACAGTGAGCAAAGAAATAATGGCCTTCCAATGGACAAGAAAGAAATAAGGGTAGGGTTAAATTATATGTATGTAAACACAAAGAATATAGTGAATAAAATTGGGGAACTGGAAGCAGAAATAACCTGGGGGATATGACATAGTAGCACTGATAGAAATGTAGCTCAAATCAGAAAAGGCTGGATACTTAACATCCTGGGTTCTAAGGCTTTTGATAGAAGGAGGTGGGGAAAAAATGAAGGAGGTGTGACAGTTTTCGTCAAAGATAATATCATAGATCCTAATCTCTCTTATTAAAAGGCTGTGTAGTCATATAGAATCATATTGCACAGAAACAGGCCCTTCGGCCCTGTATTAGGATCTATGTAGTCAAATAGAATCATACTGCACAGAAACAGGCCCTTCGGCCCAACGTGTCCATGCCAACCAGGTTTCCCAAACTAAATTAGTCCATTTTGTCTACATTTGGCCCATATCCCTCTAAACCTTTCTTGCTCGTATACCTACCCAAATGTTTTCTTTAAATGTTGTAACTGTACCTGCATCTACCACTTCCTCCGGAAGCGCATTGCGTGCTCGCACTACCCTGTGCATGAAAAAGTATGGTTGGAGGTGAGAAATAGGAAGGCAGCAGTGTCCTTGTTGGGTATTTATTATAGACATCCAGGTAGTGGGGAGGAAGTAGAAGAGAACATTTGTTGGCATTTTATGGAAATCTGGAAGACAAATAGGGATCTGAAAGTTGGTCATTTCAATTACCGTAGATTTGACTGGGAAAAAGATAGTGTGAGGCACAGAAAGAGAGAAATTCCTGCAGTATGTGCAGGAGAACTTTCTGGAACAATACGTTTCCAATCCTACCAGGGAAGGAGCTGTGCTGAATCTGGTTCTAGGAAATGAGATAGGCTAAGTGGAGAATGTCAGAGTGGGGCAGCATTTGGGAAATAGCGATCATAATTCAATAAGTTTCAATATTAAGTTGGAAAAGGTTATTTTTAAAAACTAGTGGGAGGATTGCGATCACAGTCTGGAAAAGGGCAGATTTTATTGGTCTACAAGTTGAACTGGAACAGGTTGATTGGAAATGCATTAAAGTAAGGAAGTGATGCTACACCTCTACAAATCATTGGTCAGACCACATTTGGAGTGTTGTGCTCAGTTTTGGGCACCTTATTTAAGGATGGATGTTAAAGCGTGGAGACAGAGCAAAGGAGATTTATGAGAATGATACCAGGAATGAGGAATTTTAGATACAAGGAAAGATTAGAGAAATTGGAACTCATTCTCCTTGGAGCAGAGAAGATTAAGAGCTGGCCTTATTGAGGTGTTCAAAATTCTGAACAATTTTGACAAGATAAAGATGGATATTATGTTTCCACTAGTTGGTATGTCAGTAACTAAGGGTCACAATTCCAAGATTGTCAGCAAGAAAGCTAGGAGTGAGGTAAGGGGAAGCTTTTTTTACTCAGAGTTGTTGAGATTTGGAATGTGCTGTCTGGGAGAGTGGTGGGAGTGGAATCCATAGGAGATTTCAAAAGAGCTGATATAAATTTGAAAGTAATTTGTTCAATGCCTGTGGAGGTAGGGCTGGAGAATTGGACTAACCGGGTAGCTCTTTTGAGAGCCAGTACAGACACGATGGATTGAATGACCCCTTCTATGGTTCTAGTTAGTGAGCACAAGGAAAGGTATTGTTAAACTTAGTTTATTCTTCTCTGTCTGAGCTGTCTATAAAACCAGTTAGTCTGTTGTTAATTCTGAACAAATTCTTAGCGTTTGCAATTCATAATCAGGTTGATTTTATATTTTATTCGTTCATGGGATGTGATTATTGCTGAGAAAGGTAACATTTTTGCCCATTTCACACTGCCCTTCAGAAGGTGGTGCGTTTTCCTGTGCTACCTTCTTGAACCTTTGCAGTCCATGTAGTGTCATTGGATGCACCAGGGCTACCAGGAATAGAGTTCCATGATTATGACCTGAGTGATGAATTGACCGTATAGTTCCAAGTCAGGATGCTATGTAGCCTGGAAAGGGCATGTGGTATTCCCATGCATCTGCTGCCCTCATCCTTCTGGATGGTGCAAGACCTGGTTTTAAAAGATGCAGTCCATGCAACCTTGGTGAACTGCTGCAACACATTCTGTAGATCATACACACTGCTGCCATTGTGCATGGCTGGTGAAGGAAGTGAATGCTGAAGGTGGTGGATGAGGTGCCATCAGATGGGCTGATTTGTCTTGGATGGTGTCAAGCTTCTTGGCATTGCTGGATCTGCACCCAATCAGGCTAATAGGGTGTACGCCATTGCACTTATGACATTTGTGTTATATAGCTTTGGAGAATCAGAGAAGAGTTTCTTGCTTGAAAAAAACCTATCGCTGATGGGTTCCTGTGGCTATAGTATTTATATGGCTGGGCCAGTTCTGTTTCTGATGAATGAAAATCACCAGGTGTTGATTTTGGGTGTTCAGCGGTGCTAATGTTATTGATTATCATGGGGAGATGGATGGATTCTCATTTGATGGAGATGATCTTTGCTTGACACTTGTGTGGCATGTATGTTACCTGCCACATCTCACTCCAAGTCTTACTACATTTTGGTATGGAGTGCTTCATAGTTGAGCAGTTTTAAATGGTACTGAATATATGTGTGATCATCATTGATCAGGGTATTTGTGATTGCATGGGTTATTTGTGAACATCAGCCATGTTTTATAGGAATGTAGGAACAGGAGTAGACCATTCAGCTCTTTGAGCCTCTTCCACCATTCAATGAGATTATGGCTGATCTGTGGTCCAACTCCTTAAATTTGCCTGTATCCCTTAATACCTTTGCTTAACAATAATTTATCAGTCTCAGATTTAAAATTAACTGGTTTAGCATCCATTCTTACTTGTGAAAGAGAGTTTCAAACATCCACCACCCTTTGTGTATAGGAGTATTTTCTAACGTCTCTTCTGAACGGTCTAGCCCTAATACTCAGACCATGCCTCTTCGTCCCAGAATCCACAACCAGTAGAAATAATTTACCTTTATCTGCCCTGTCTTTTCTTGTTAATATCTTGAAGACTTTGACCAGATCATCCCTTAACCTTCTAAATTCTAGAGAGAACTGGCCTAATTTGTGTAATCTCTCCTGATAACTTAATCTCTGAAGTCCAGGTATCATTTTCGTAAACATATGTTGTATTCCATCCAAGGCCAATGTATCCTTCCTAAGGTGTGGTGCCCAGAAATGTTCACAGTACTCCAAGTGGGGTCTAACTAGGATGTTATAACACATCCTCACCTTGTATTCCAGTCCTCTAGATGTAAAGACCAGCATTCCATTGGCCTTCTGGGTTTTTTTCTGCGCCTGTTTGTGACGTTTTAAAGGTCTATACACCCAAATCCCCAAGTCTGTTTGGACACCAAAGACAAGTCGTGTTAACACATTTTGACAGTCTATCTAATTGGATAAATAACTGCAATGATGTGGATATAGAGTTTCAGATGAAGTTCAGTAAGGACCTGACAAGGAAAGGTTGCAGCATGGATAGATGAGGTTGCTGGTAAGATTGGAGAGGGTTGGAACTAAAGGGATTTACCCCCGAGTCCCCACCACGTCGTCATCTTAATTCACCTGCTAGATCTCTCACCACTTGGTAAACCCAGCTGCCAGCAGATAATGTTGAAGAACTGAATGAGAATGAGCTTCATGAGATTGGTTTCACAGGTCGGCGCAATTACGAGGGCCAAAAGTCCTGTGCTATGCTGTAATGTTCTATGTTCTATGCACAGTTTTATTTTTATATTTAAAGGAACAGCCCTATTGGCTTCCTGCTCCCATTCTAACCTTTGTTAAAACTGGAAAAATGTGGGTTGGAGATGGATCTGGTTGAGGGAGCAAACCTTTTTAGATCCTAATTCCAATCCAACCCCTGCGGTCTGCAACCTGAACCTGCCATTATTTTAGGTTACTACTCCCTTAATGTAGCTGTAAGAATACCCCAAGATTAAATATGGTGAGCATCTGTTTCCACATTATGACTGGAAAATGGCTCTGAAAGTTTGTTTAAATAAAACAACCAATGGATATATAATGGTTTTCAGAAATATTTGGGGTCTACAATGATGCCACCCCTTCCAGAGCTGGGAGTATTTCAAGGAGATATGTACTGCACATGTCAGACCTCATTACTTGGCACAACCTTGATATTTATATCAAGGAGCAGAAAGAAAACAGCTAAAAGAAATAAACAGTGGAAAATGTTTTGATTTCAGAGCAAAGAGCAGCATAAACTGAATATCTGACTGGTGGAAGTTTTCAGTGCTGTCTCAAAAGAGTCCAAAACAACTTGAATGTGTGGTCGGGTTAGCTCAAGATAATTTCTGTCTTCCGCAGCTGCCGACCTCTATCCTAAACTCCAAGTGCATTTAAATAGCATTTGGAGCTTTGTTGCAAAACCAGTTGTTTTGTGCTTGAGTGTCCACCAGCAATTCAGAAATTAAATAAGATTTGAAAGGGTCATTCTGATCGATTCACATGTACCTGGGCTAAAACCTAATGCATGTTCAAGATGTTTCCTCCATTGTTTTTTTGTTCTTTATGTAAATGTAAAACATCCTGGTTGAGGCTTGCATCTTTAAAAAGATCATTGATATGAAATTATTCATTCATTGCGTGTTCAGCTAAACAGAAAGTTTTGGTTAATATTGAATGTTGCGAATAATGCAACACAAGCCTATTTTAAGTGTTGTTTTCTGTCTAAACTTGGGATGTAAAACAGTTACTGTTGAAAGTGCTGACCGTGAATACAAGCTGTTTGTGCTCATGAGTGCTCCTTTGGCAGCATAAACCTCATTAGTTTGTAAAATAGCTATTCAGTGTGGTGAGAACAAACAGCTTGAAAGAGCTACAGAGATTGGTTAACCTTATTTGCTTTCATTTGTCCATGGTATTTTTTAATGAACCATGTCATTTAATACTTTGTGGTCTAATTACTGGATTGTAGATTTGCATTGCTGCTGGACATGCTCTTAACCAGTTGACTCTTGCGTCACTACATCCCCTTGAGGGGATGACTAACAACCAGTTTGATGGCTAAGCATTATGTTTTCCTTACAATTTTTAAAACTTAAATTTTAGGGAGATTTGTTGGAAACAATTGCCAGCCACAGTTTCTACTCTGGATGACAATCCTCTTAAACCGATTTTGGGAGAAAGGATTAGAAGAACAGGCTTCTGTTGTTTTCCTGAACACTGGTGCATTATTTTTGAAATCAAGTCGTCATCGTGGTCTTACCAGACTATAGGGCTCTATCTCGTTAGAGATGATTGAGCGGTGATCCAACCTGAGGGCCGCCACACTTCAGGTGAGGGGAAGAGGTTGACAGGGAGAGTCCTTCATGTGGACATCGTGGGGATTAAACCCTCATTTTCAGCATCACACTGCTCCACAGACCAGCCATCCAGCCAACTGAGCTAAACCGACCCCTTGCAGTGCTGCTTATTAGCACTGCCTGTACTGTGTTGCTGAGATTTGCTGTGTGCTGTGGCACCCATCCCGTTTCTTCTCGTACAAAATACAAACAAAAGAAGCTTGAGAGAAATTTGCTTACATAGGGGTTTAGATTGTGACTCATCTTCTGGGAGTGAGTTGAAATGCAGCAGAGTCTGGAGCCCCATGTTCTCTGTGATATGTTGAGTTTCAGACGTGCTTGTTCCAAGATGCAGCATATGCCCAATGATGGGTGATTTTGGAGGTAAAGGTGTTTCTGTGCACCTTTCTGTTAACCTTCCGATGGGTTAGATTCTGGGTTTAGAATTTGCTGCAGAAGAAACCTTTGTGACTGGGTGCACTGTCCTACAGTTTGGATACTTTGCAAACATGTATGGTAATAGTGGAGGGTGGATATTGATGTTAGTGCGTGAGGTACTGATCAAGCAGAGTGCTTTGTCCTGGATGTTATCAGAGTTTTTGAAGGATGCAGCTGCAGCTATTCAGGCAAATCATGAGCATTCCACCTGATTGTTTTCGACATTATAACATTTTGTACCAATTATAACAGTCAAGAACTTCAGTATAAGGCAGGACTCTGATATTAAAGAATGTAGTTTATAGTATAGACATTACATAGAGTTCTACTTGAACTGGTTTTAGGGCACATTTTATGAAAGCCAGACCCAAGGCAGTTAGAGCCATAGAGATGTACAGCATGGAAACAGACCCTTCGGTCCAACCCGTCTATGCCAACCAGATATCCCAACCCAATCTAGTCCCACCTGCCAGCACCTGGCCCATATCCCTCCAAACCCTTCCTATTCATATACCCATCCAAATGTCTTTTAAATGTTGCAATTGTACCAGGCTCCACCACATCCTCTGGCTGCTCATTCCATACACGTACCACCCTCTGTGTGAAAAAGTTGCCCCGTAGGTCTCTTTTATATCTTTCCCCTCTTTGCCTATTTACCCTATCCATGCCCCTCATAATTTTGTAAACCTCCGACACTCCAGAGAAAACAGCCCCAGTCTGTTCAGTTTCTCCCTATAGCTCAAGTCCTCCAACCCTGGCAACATCCATGTTAATCTATTCTGAACCCTTTAAACTTTCATAACATTCTTTCCGATTGGAAGGAGACCAGAATTGCATGCAATATTCCAATAGTGGCCTAACCAATGTCCTGTACAGCCACAACATGACCTCCCGACTCCTGTACTCAATACTCTGACCAATAAAGGAAAGCATACCAAACACCTTCTTCACTATCCTATCTACCTGTGACTCCACTTTCAAGGAGCCATGAACCTGCACTCCAAGGTCTCTTTGTTCAGCAACACTCCCTCGGACCTTACCATTAAGTGTATAAGTCCTGCTAAGATTTGCTTTCCCAAAATGCAGCACCTCATATTTATCTGAATTAAACTCCATCTGCAACTTTATGAAAGAAAATCACAATATTCTGATTTTGTCAGCAGAGTTTATTAAACTAATTAAACAAATTGATTTTTGCAGTTAGTTATCCATGTCATTTGGATTCCCAACTGTTTTGGAAGTGATCTGTTTTGCTGGCACTTTCACTTGAGATGTTTTGCTACTTAGCTTAGATGAGCTTGCAACATGTTTTTGGCAACTCCAACTGTCTTCTAGGATTTCGTATTTTGTCATCGAGGCATTTGAGGGTTGTTTATATCTGGAGTTCTAGGAAGTCGATGGAGAGAACAGTTAATGGAGTACATAGAAAGTTCCCGAACAGCTTTTGGCTTGCCAACCAACCACCAACATTAACGATTGGTTCTTGAAAAGGGGGCAAAAGGCATCGAAAAATAGTTTCATAGCAGAATAATGCAGAGTCATTGATTGATAGAATAGACGAAAGACTTACCATATACTCAGTTGCAAAGATGGGTATTAAATAGTTTTGGACAGGTATGGAGATAGGATGAAGTAACTGAGAGGGGTAGGGCAAAGTTATGGTGAAATTTGAAAATGAAGGTAAGCATTCTACATTTGACATATAATATTGGGGAGTGGGAATTAGAGCAGATTAGTTAATTGGAGGGTAATTGGCTGGTGGATTTTTCTCAAGGAAAAGCAATGGGCTGTAGCATTTGGCAAAATTTGGAGTTATAGAACATAGGAATGGGATGTTGGCTAGGAAAACATTTAAACAATGATGTCTAAAGGTAACCAGAAAATCTCAGTGTGAGAGAAACTGAGGAATCAGTGGCATGGGAAGGTACCACATGGGATGGCACAGTGTCTCAGTGGTTAGCACTGCTGCCTCACAGCACGAAGGACCAGGATCAATTCCAGCTTTGGGTGACTGTGTGTGTGTGGAGTTTCCACATTTTCCTTGTGTCTTCGTGATGGATGATTTGTTATAGGATGCAAGAGAGTCTGTGAAGCTAATATCTACCACTCTCCCACCAACCTTGTTCCAATATGTGTTGGCTGCTGTGCTGTTGAATCTATCTGACTCAAAGAGACCCAAAGTCATTTTGGTATTTCTGTCCTTAAATACTTGGAAGTGGATGCATGCCTTCCAGATCTGCTAATCCATGCATACTTCTGCTTTTGCTGTAGGAAGCTGCACATAACAAGAGAGGGAGGAGGTATGACCATATTACATCCACTCTTCTAGCTTGATGGGGTGGCCATTCAGTGACACAATGGGCCACGGAACAGGATGTGGAAGTAGGAAGCATGGCCTAAGGTTCAACCTTGCCCATGCCATGCACTTCCTTCACTCACTGCCCTATTCAGTCACATTCAGAACTCTGAACACACATTGGGGTTTGGTCAAGGCTGTTTGTCAACAAGTTATAAAGAGGATTAGGTGTTAAGCTTTTGTCCTCTGCCCTCTTTTCTTTATTTGCAGACATGACATGCACCTGGGACCCAATCTCACCCTTAACAGCAACACATCCGTTTACCACCTGGAGACCAGGTTACTTCAGAGCAGCATGATGATCGACAAAGCACAATGAGCAGGTGCAGGACAGAGTGACTCAGACAAGGCAAGGAATACCTTTAGGTTATCTCTCGCTTGTCCAGGGCTGACGAGGGCAGGGTTTCTGAATTCCAGGCTCAGATGTCTAACAAGATATTTTCAGAATGTGACAGCGTTTTTGAGGCACAAGTAAAATATGCAAAAGAGCTAAATAACAAACCATGTCCAGGGTCATTCAGTGGTTAACTTCTAGCATGAAGAAATCAGATCATAGAGTACAGAAGGAGACCAGTTGGCCCATCATATCAGTACTGACCTCATACTTACAGCATTCTTTGACTGAATGTATGGAAGATCAAGTGGGACACATGATAAGCCTGCCCAGATCAAAAGACAAAGGCAGTGATGACAGTTTTAAAGGAGCAATAGATGTGTTAAATAGCTGTGATTGTTAGCTATATAAAGGAGGAAATATGTATGCTTTGCTGAGAGCAAAGCCAACTAAACACAAAGAAGACACGGCCTGTGTGGGTGATGTGAGAAAAATGGAATACACAGGTCATACTCTGAAGTTGTGGAACTCAATATTGAGACCTAGAGGCTGTAAAGTGCCCAAGTGGAAAATGCGGCGGTGTTCCTCTGACTTCTGCTGAGTTTCATTGGATCACTGTAGCAGGCTGTTCACTAACGTTCTTGAGGGAAGGAAACTGCCATCCTTACCCGGTCTGGCCTAAGTGTGACTCCAGACCCACAGCAATGTGGTTGACTCTCAACTGCCCTCTGGGCAATTAAAGATGGGCAATAAATACTGCCTAGCTAGTGATGCCCTCATCCTGCTAAAGAATAAAGAAAAAAGGCCCAGGATGGAATTGTTTCAATGGGGGTAAGGTGGTTTATTGAAATGACAAGTGATTGGAAGGTTTGGATCATGCCGGTTTTGTTAGGAGAAAGAGTCCATTTAATACTCACCTCATTGTGCAATTGCCAGAATTGTTTGCCAGAATAACTGTTGTAAAAATGCCCGCTCCCTCGTTGTGTGGAATAACTTCACTGCTTGCGATCAGTAGCTCCCTGTGCAGGTCAAAGGATGCACTTTACCATCTGCTTTCTGCAATGATATGATGGGCTACAGAAAGACCAATACCTCAGGAATTTTCTAGAATTTGGCTTTGAGAACTAAAATTACTTATCATTTAGCAAGTACAAATACAGGACTTTTGTTTGTGGACCAAGTTTAATTTTTTGTCAGCGCAGCGTATTCCAAATTCTGATTCTGTCAGTAAGAATCACAGTGACTTTAATGTTATGATTAGACCCCAAGGAACTTTACAGAGGAATAGATCGGAAAGGTGCAAATGGTTTTTGGGAGGGGATGGATAAAGTTGCAGTCAGAGGAATACTCTTTGACAAGGAGTTTCAGAGAGGAAGGTTGGAGCAAGCCAGGAAGTGTAGGCTTGCAAGGCCTTATGACCAGCAGGGGTATAGAAGATGTACAGGAGTCAGGGGGTGGGAGGTCTTGAGGAGCAGAGGTGTGAGCTGAGATAATAATGCAAAGAAAACCGCAGAGAATGGATGAACAAAGAACCTTTTGTAAACAAGGATGAAAATATGAGATCAACATTTTAGAAGTTGAAGAACTGGTGGAGATGAGTGGATGGGATTTCTACTGGGCAATGAAGTTATCACAGGATTTGGGAATATTGTGGATGGTTATCTGACTGTTGTAATTGGAGTGGTTGTTCTAACAACTTAAAGGCACGTGGAGCTGACTGGTGTCTCAGGAAAGATGCCTACAGCTGTTTAAAGCTTGTTATGGCTTTCACTTTAAATTTGATTTTTTTTTCTGGTACTCCAGGACAATGATTTGAGAGGCATGAAAATTCAGACTATTATGTACCACGTAATCTATTTCTTTATCATTTATCTCTTTACTGTGTAGCCTGAAGACTAAATCGAAGCATAATGTATTCAATGAGATGTAGATGAAGCATCATCCTTGACTTGCCTCCCGCTACAGAGTTACACAGCCCCTTGGCATCAGGTGCTGCTACTCCATGTGTAAGACATTATTAAGCTAAACTTTGAACTTGTTGTCATGTTTCAAAATGTGGAAAAAGAAAACATGCAGGCCTTCTCCCTGCTATTTATTTCAACAATAAGGAAGGAATAAAGGGCAGCAGCAGTGTTGGGCCATTACCAGATCATTTCCTCTCTGACTGCTCTCTGGAATTCTTTGATGAGAAAGAAGCAAGCAAACAGATACCTTGCATATTGCTGAATGATAGTAAGTTGAACAACACTTTGGTAATCAATGTCAAAAATTTGTTCATAACCTGGATCTAAATAGGAAAATGAAACATGTATCTAAACTCAAATCTTGTGCTGAAAACAAATGCAAATGGAAGAACTTTTTATCTAGCTATGACCAGGGTATATATTTTTGATGTTACAACTGATCTTGAAAAAACATTCTCAGAATCCCTACAGTGCAGAAAGAGGCCACTTGGTCCATCAGATCTGCATCGATTTTCCAAAAGCATCCAACCCAATCTCCATAGCCTTACATTTTCCCATGGCTAATTCACCTAGCCTAAACATCCCAGGTTACAGTGGAAATTTAGCATGGCCAATCCGCCTAACCTGCATATCTTTGGACTGTGGGAAGAAACTGGAGCACCTGGAGGACATCCAAGCAGACATGGGGAGAGTGTGCAAACTCCATACAGCCAGATGGTGAGACAGCAATGCCAACCATTGAGCCACCATGCCATCCTTCTTCATGGCATGTGAATGTTGTTGGCAAGGCCATTACTTGTTGGCTATCCTTAATTGCTTAATTGGTGGTGGTGAACTGCCTTCTTGCATCGCTACAATCATTGTGGTGTAAATAATCTATAACGCTGTTCGGGAGGGGATTCAAGAATTTTAATCCAGCAACAGTGAAGCAAGACAGGGACGTATTTCTTCTCTCAGAGGGTTGTATGTCTTTGGAGCTCCTTGCCACAGAGAGCTGAGGGGGCGGAGTCCTTGTGTTTATTTAAGGATGCAATAGGTATTTTTGAACATTAGGGGAAGTCCAGATTTACAGGGAAAAGACAACAAAATGTGTATGAGGAATGTCGGATCAGACATGATCCTTTTGAATGGCGATGTAAGTTTGAGGGGCTGAATGGCCTACTCCTTTTCCTATTTCTTATGTTCAAACAGTGATACTGTTTTGAGTCAGGATGGTGTGTGGCAGAGGGTAGTATTCCCATGCACCTGCTGACCTTGTCTTTCTGGCTGGGAGAGGTCACTAATTTGGACAATAGTTTGAAACCTTGGTGAGTTTCTGCAGTACGTTTGATAGATGATATTGTTGTCACTGAGTATCAGTGGTGACAGGAACTGAATGTTTATGTGCTGTATAGAGTGCTGGTTAAGCAACCTAATCTTTCCTTAATGATGTCAAGCTCCTTGGGTGTTGTTCATGTTGCATTTATCCAGGCAAGTGGGGTATATTTCATCACATTTCTGTCTTTGTCTTATGCAATGAATCATTTCATTGAAAATTGTGGTTCTGTTCCTGAAATTTGCAACTTTAATTGGAATGGCATTAAGCAAAGAATGTTTTCCCATTGTATCATTGTTAAAGCCAGAGTTGCTGCAGATGTTTTTTGCTTGGGATACTATTCCTGCCTGATATAACTTCCAGTAGAGAATAAATCACTAAATATTGAAGAGACACTGTAAAGCTGGGGACTTCAGAAGAAGGCCAATCATCCGCTTGGGTCATCTGGCTGCAGATAGTTGCAAATGCTTTGGCCTTGTCTTTTGAGTTGATGATGCCCTGTCATTGAGAAGAGAGATGTTTGTGGACCCTTCTCGACCTAGCTATTTAACTAGAGACAACTTTTTCACGCAGAGGGTGGTACTTGTATGAAATGAGCTGCCAGAGGATGTGGTGGAGGCTGGTACAATTGTAACATTTAAAAGACATTTGGATGGGTATATGAATAGGAAAGGTTTGGAGGGATATGGGCCGGGTGCTGGCAGGTGGGACTGGATCGGTTTGAGATATCTGGTTGGCATGGACAGGTTGGACCGAAGGGTTTGTTTCCATGCTGTACATCTCTATGACTCTACTCACCATCTTTCATGGTTGTAGCACATCCTTTGGTTTTGGGATTACTCTGCTGGTCAATAGTGTGTTGCTAAGCTGGCACGTAGCCCTGTGCTGTGTCTTCACCAGGTTAGCATCTCATTTTTTTAATTGGGCCTGGTGCTGTCCCTGTCATGCTCTCCTACATGCTCCACTGAACCAGCATTGGTAATCCCCTGGTTTGATGGAAATGGTCGAGTCGGGGAAATGCCAGGCCATGAAGTTACAGATTGCAGTTGAATAAAGTTCAGCTGCTGGTGACAACCTGCAACTTTCATAATTTTGGCAAGTCCCAAGCTGTCAGTGAGGAGGATCTTTCTGAGGTTGACTGATGTCTTTGTGGTTTTTGGTGATGAGTCCATATTTTTCCTATTTAACACTTCATTAGTAACTTTGATGCAACTGGGTGGCAATTTAGGTCATTTCAGATGGTTTTTAAGATTCCCCACATTACTTGAGTGAGACGTAGGCCAGACCAAGTGACGATGGCAAATTTCCCTCCCTAAAGGATATTTGTGCACCTGATAGGTTTTACAACATCATGACGATTGAGACTAGCATTCCAGATATATTAAATTCAAATTTTCCCCAACTACCCACTGGGAATTTAAACTGGTGCTTCCGGAGTCCATGCTGCAAATCACCAGTTCTTTTACCACTGCAATGCTAGACCATTCATATTGTGTCCTGTGTGAATTAAGCAAAGTATTTTGAAATCTTCCTAGGCCTTTGTTGTTGGTGTAGAGCAGTCTGCTATCCTGATAAACTGGAGTTAAGTGTAACATTTGAGGAACTTGTACCTCTAGGTATAATACTCACTATTTTCATAAGAATGGCTTTAAATTTGGATAATTTCTTTGAATGTTACAATTTTGCATGCAAATTACTATTATTTAGATTACTTACAGTGTGGAAACAGGCCCTTCGGCCCAACAAGTCCACACCGACCCGCCGAAGCACAACCCACCCAGGACCACTCCCCTACACCTAACACTATGGGCAATTTAGCATGGCCAATTCACCTAATCTGCACATTTTTGGATTGTGGGAGGAAACCGGACCACCCGGAGGAAACCCACGCAGACACGGGGAGAATGTGCAAACTCCACACAGAGAGTCACCTGAGGCGGGAATTGAACCCGGGTCTCTGGCGCTGTGAGGCAGCAGTGCTAACCACTGTGCCACCATGCATTTTATCTTACCTTTTCCTTCTTCATCAGTTATTTGCAACACTGATGTTCCCAGGCAATATAAATTTGCAGAGCACTCCTTTTAAACACTGGGTAAAAGTTGAGATTCGCTTTATCCAAAACTTTTTACGGGAATTTAATACTTACTGAACTTGCATTCACTGGCTCTCATGTTTCAATATTTCTTAGGTTTGTGCAACTCGAATTTGCAGAGTTGTAATTAAGCAGCTTTCCTGTTTGCACTTTTAAAAAAGCTGATCCTTAAAAGGGCACTACATACTGATATTTGTCCAATTTGGTTCTGTTCCCTGTTTACTGTTTGTAACTGCCAGATCAGCTTTACATTATGGGCATTTTGACTCTGCTAATTCTCAACTGTTGGAGTGAAACAGCTGAAGCACATTTCCTGCAGGATGTTTACAGCTGGCAGAGGCAGGAGTCATTCAACCCAAGTAGCTGAGAATGGCTTTGACATTTGGTATTTGATATGAGAGGACAGAGTGCCCAGTTAATTTGCCCAATCGACCCAAGTGCTGTAATGTGGAGACAATCCTAATTAAAGTTGTGCACAGAAGATTTCGATGATTGTATCTACTGACTGTTTCAAAATGTTAATTCAAAGTCCCATCAAGCATCCAGCGGTGATTCAGCAATACAACCACTCACCATCACCTCCCTTTCTCCTCAGTGTTAGTTCAGAATGATAAATTTGATCTTCACCATTTTGGATATAATGTGATGGAGTGTTACCACGCAATCTCTCTTTACTGGGTTTGCCTTCATTACCACCTGGATGGTGAGGACGCAGATAAAGCCATATGTTGGAGGGAAGTACAAGATATTGAATGTTAAAATGCAAGAAAGGAAAATGAGAGTGTTTTGCCTCAGCTGATTTTAGCTCCTTTATATGTTTTAATGTGTAGAAATGGAGCTTCTAAATCATGCTTTATACTTAATGTAGCATTGATGGCAAGGCCAGCATTTACAGGGGTGGCACGGTGGTTCAATGGTTAGCACTTCTGCCTTACAACGCCAGGGACTTTGGTTTGATTCTAGCCTCCGGCGACTGTGTGGAGTTTGCACACTCTCTCCATGTCTGCGTGAGTTTACTCCAGATGCTGCGATTTCCTTGCACAGTCCAAAGATGTGCAGTTTGGGTAGTTTGGCCATGCTAAATTGCCCATAGTGTTCAGGGATATGCAGGCTAGGTGGATGAGCCATGGGAAATGCAAGGTTAACAGCCAAGCTTTGTAAGGATTTACGTATATATTTAGCAGATAACGGCATGTACTCAACCACTGGAAGACCACAAGACTGCTCGCTGAGTAAAACATCTCAGTTATACCTAATGTTGATTGATCTTATATGTTTCAGAAAAAAGGCTCATAGAATAACAACTATTTGATCAGTGAGTCCATTTTTTATGAATTAATAGAACTTTCAGTGACTATAATTTCTGATTTCTCATTCATGCTGGAAATAATTGTGGGTTTATTTATTTTTAAACAATTTTCTTCAGAGTTTTTTCCAATCTTTGCCTCTCCCTTGTGAGTGTAGAAGTCTTGCCCGGATTTAATTCACCATGTGTCCTGGAAGATATCTCCCCTGTACTCACGTATTTGCGTTCACAAGCTGTTTGATTCGGAACTGAGTCCATTCCCAGCTTGTGCAAGTTGCTGAAGGGGCTGGGAGCCAGCACCTCTTTATAGTAGGGTGTTTCTGTGCCTTTGCAACAGCAGAGATATGTCTACAACTTGTTTCTGGTGAGCCGAGGAATCGGGCATTTATCTGGTGGTCACCCTGAACTCCAACACTGGCCAGACCTTCTGCTGGTATGTTGTTAAGGAGCCTGCTTTCCCTCCCTTCTGCACCCCCCTGGGTGGATTCTCCTGTTGGATATGTTCATAAGTCAAAGGACACCATGTAAGCTTCTGTATGGATACATCAATCAGCTGCTGAGGAGATCAGAACCAATCCCAGGTCTGTTCCAACTCAGCATTCCATTCAGTAGTAGGAAGGTTTCAAGTTTGGTCTTCAGGCTGTACAGGGTTGGTTGCATCCAGCAGGACAAATATCCATAGACTGCAGAAGCCAAGAATGGTTGCTCATCCTGAACTCTTTCCCGTGACTCTAGCTGTAAAAGGTCTGAGAATAAGTACCTCTGCCATCGGAACTGGGCAGGAAGCAATGTTTTTGACACCTGTTGGTTCGTCTGTCTATCTGCAAACACTATTAGTGGAATCTTACTCTTTTTTGTCGAGGTCTGGTGGCAGGTGTAAAAATGAGCAAGACATGCCCCACTGCTGTGACCAGGAAAGCCCCATCAGATAAGCTGCTTATCCAGCATTTAAGGGGCCACCCAGACTTTCCCCCAGGAGTGATGTCCTGCCCTGGTGAAGCAGCTGGCCAGTCAGAGACCGGTGCCACTGTGAGCCACTGCACCAAGGCTGCTGGAGGCTGAAGCAGCGGGCAAGGTGGGTAGCATTTTGAAGGGGCATCATGGGCTAGGGCTGGTGCTGGAAGCAAGGCAGAGGGGTGACTTTCAGCAGCTACCTCCTCCCACCCTATCCACGGCTGTGATCAGCCCTCGATTGGGATCGAGGGACCCTCTGACCCATCAGGGAGCCTGCCAATGTTCTTGTCCACTTGAACTAGAGTTGATCACAGCAGTAGTGTGAAGATACCTTTTAATTGAACTCTTATAGGTCTCAGTTGGTGCTGTAGTGGGAAGGCGTTCTCACCCAGAACTTGATGGATCTGTCGGACATCAGTCGACCGAATGATCATCTTGTCCCACCACCTTACTGCTACTACTGAAGGGAAGATTCCTGTCTATATTTCAAAAGAGAATGGGACGATTTCATGGGTGGCACGGTGGCACAGTGGTTAGCACTCCTGCCTCACAGTGCCAGAGACCCAGGTTCAATTCCCGCCTCAGGCGACTGACTGTGTGGAGTTTGCACATTCTCCCCATGTCTGCGTAGGTGTGCTCTGGTTTCCTCCCACAGTCCAAAAATGTGCAGGTTAGGTGAATTGGCCATGCTAAATTGCCCCTAGTGTTAGGTGAAGGGATAAATGTAGGGGAATGGGTCTGGGTGGGTGGCGGGTCGGTGTGGACTTGTTGGGCCGAAGGGCCTGTTTCCACACTGTAAGTAATCTAAGTCTAAGAAAAACATGGTTCACAGATCAGGTGTGGCCAAGGAAAGAACCGCTTAATTTTTGGCAAAGGTGCAGATCTGGAACCTAAACTTTTATTTTCAAGGATCCATTGATATTGGGTGATGGGATGAACTGACTCTTTTCTTTAAGTGCTGTGAATTGTTATATTTAGACTGTTGGGATTTTCTCAATGACAAATATAGAAGTTATCAAAATGTGAGCAGTATTTTCAGAGCAGGTTGTTGGATGTGGATTGGCCTGAAGCCCCCTCAGTCCGGCGGACAAGATTTCTTCTTTCAGATGTGTGGTTCCAGAATAGCAGCCAAGCCGGCGAAAGTGCCAAGGAAATGTATTTACAATAATGTGCCCTCTTCAGTTCTTCTCATTCATATTGCTGTTTAAGACATGGAGAAGAGTAAACCAGCGGTCTGTTGTATGTTTACATAACTGCTGTTGATTAGCTGTTGTCTGGCAATTGTGTTTAGTGAGTTCAGGGAAAGAGGTTGGTTCTGGTTGTACCTGCCTCCCCGCTGTTCCCTCCCCACCACCAATGATGGATAAAGAGGCTGCTGATTGATTCTCATTCACATAGATCCACTGCCAGAACCATAGCCTGATATGTATCAGACGTCTTAGGGATGCACTGTCATTTTGAATCTGCAGATGAATTAGTAATCCAATGTAGTCTGGTTGCTGCTTTCATTGTTAACATGTGGCAAAGTGACATTTATATTTTATGAATGGCTCTGATTACTATTTTTTAAGCCGCTCATTAGTAATCAAACGTGTTAGGAGCAGTGAGCCCTTGAACGCAGCGCGGTGTGGGAGTTGTGCTGTCTATATTTTGCACTGTTTTGCTCTTCTTCAGCAGCTCATGGTTCCTAGGCTTCGGATAGAGAAGCCCATAACATACCCTGTGACCCATGATAACTGCTGACCTACAAATATCTCAGTTATACATGCAGTGCTATCTGGAAACAGTTTCAGGTTTTTCTTGTGCTGCAAGAAAAAAACAGCTTGTCTTGTTATCCATGCCATGATTTTATCAATTATGGTTTCACTCCAGTCCTTTCTCAACACTAACGGGCTTAACTGCAACTTTGTGCTGTCAATTGGATTATCTTTCCCTGCTTTAAAATTGGTTGGCGTTAATGTTTTGCTGCTGGCTTGTTGACAATAGTAGGAACTGTTTGGAGAGAAACCAAACTAATTACAGACTGATCCTATTGTAAGTAAAGGTCCTGCCAGATGTGCCCTGTTGACGTTCTGTGTTATGATGCCCAGTGGCAGCCATTACACTGTATTGGGTGGTTGCTATCCTCCCATATAGCTAACACTTAAGAAAGGATTGTAACTATTCTGCAAAACATGTGCCCAAAGATTTCTGTAGAGTGTGCTGTTTGGTATTTTATATTTGAAACTTTGATGAGCCTTCAACACAGTTATTTAACGCATAGACATCAGGACTGAGAAATAATCATTATCACGAAAGAGGTAGTGTTGGGCAAGCTAATGTAGCTAAAGGTAGACAAGTCTCCTGGCCCTGATGGAATGTATTCCAGGATGCTAAAAGAGATGGTGGGAGAAATAGCAAATGCTAATTCCAAAATTCGCTGGAGTCTGGGGCCATTCCAGCAGTCTGGAAAACAGCAAATGTAACGCCACTGTTTAAAAAAGGAGCTAGACAAAAGATGGGGAGTTATAGACCGGTTAGCTTAACTTCTGTAGTGGGGAAAATGCTTGAATCTATTATCAAGATAGATATAACAAGATATCAAGATAGAAATTGTCTCTTAGGGCAGACACAGCATGGGTTCATGAAGGGCAGGTTATGCTTAACTAATCTACTGGAATTCTATGAGGACATTACAAGCACGGTGAACAACAGGACCCGGTAAATGTGGTGTATCTAGATTTCCAAAAGGCATTCGACAAGGTGCTGCACAAAAGGCTGCTGCTTAAGATAAAGATGCATGACATTGCAGGTAATGTATTATCATGGATAGCGGATTGATTAACTAAAGGAAGCAAAGAGTGGGGATAAATGAGTATTTTTCTGGTTGGCATTCAGTGACTAATAGTGTGTCTCAGGGATCAGTGTTGGGACCGTAATTGTTTACAATTTACATAGATGATTTTAAATTGTGGATCATGTGTGTCAAAGTTTGTGGATGACACTAAGGTGAGAGGAAGAGCAAAGTGTGCAGAGGACTCTGAATGTTTGCAGAGTGATATAGATAGTTTAAGTGAGTGGGAAAATGTCTGGCAGTTGGAGTACAATGTTGATAAATGTGCAGTCATCCATTTTGGTAGGAATAACAGTAAAAAGGACTATTATTTGAATATTTAAAAAATTGCAGCATGCTACGACATGCAGAGGGACCTGGGTGTCCTTGTGCAAGAATCACAGAAGGTTGGTCTGCAGGTACAACAGGTAGTTAAGAAGACAAATGGAATGTTGTCCTTCATTGCTAAAGGGATTGAGTTTAAAAGCAGAAAGGTTATGTTACAGCTATACAGGATGCTGGTGAGGCCACACCTGGATTATTGTATATAGTTTTGGTCTCCTTACTTAGAAAGGATGTACTAGCACTAGAGGGGGTGCAGAGGAGATTCACTCGGTTGATTCCAGGGTTGGGGGGAGGTTGGCTTATGAGGCGAGACTGAGTAGACTGGGATTATATTCATTGGAATTTAGAAGAATGAGGGGAGATCTTATAGAAACAATATAAAATTATAAAGGGAATGGATAGGATAGAAGCAGGGAGGTTGTTTCCACTGGGGTGGATGAAACTAGAACAAGATGGCATAGCCTCAAACCTGAGAGGAGCAGATTTAGGACTGAATTGAGAAGGAACTTCTTCACCCAGATGGTTGTGAATCTGTGGAATTCCATACCCGGCGAAGTAGTTGATACTTCCTCATTGAACGTTTTTAATTGCAAGACAGATCATTTATTGAACAGTAGAGAATTAAGGGTTATGGTGAGAGGGTGAGTAAATGGAGCTGAGGCCATGAAAAGATCAGCCATGATCCTATTGAATGGTGGAGCAGGCTCGAGGGGCCAAATGGCCTACTCCTGCTCCTGGTTCTTAGGTAATAATTTACACTTCAGTCAAAAATATAAAATTCTTCTGTTCTCACCTTTTCAGTCTTATCATTTGAGATTAAGCACTTCGCTCAACATAAGTTCTGTGAATTTTCTTTCTCCTATTTGTTATAAAACTGATAATTCCAGATCTTTGTCAAACATTCTGTATCGGTTGATTCCATTACAACAAGAGCAGCTGACATATACTGAGAGAATTCCCTAGTATGGTGTCTGTTCAACACTATTGATTATATTCTGCTTGTAATGTTTTAGTTTATGTGGTATCAATAGACACACCATAGTTATTACCTGCTTTCAGCCACTTCCTCTTTTTTTGTATTCCTTGGTATTTACTTCATTCATAGTATATGTAAATAAAGATACCACACTTAAAAGCTTCCTTTCAGAAAGGCTCTTTCATTTCCTTTTGTCTGCAAAAGTATTGCATGATTAACATGCTGAAGTTGGCATAATACTTGTGCTACCGGAGCAGACATGCTGAGGAAACCTTACCACAAGCACACACGTTCAGAATGTTACATGACCTTTTGGAGGTTTATGGCTGCAATCCAAGAGATAATCCAGACACTAATCATCTGTGCCCTAGAGTAACGAACCATAGGAAAAGGTGAATATCTCATTATCAAAACACCATTCACAAACCGTATCAGAATTCAGCAATTGTGTTTCCACATAAAACCTGCATTTCACACAAAAAGAGCACAGTGAACGACAAAGAAACACCATTCAGCCCATTGAAACTTCACAAGTCACTCTCCTAACTCTCTGGTTGATAATTGGCCATTTTGTAATGTGCTGAGTGTACTTGACTCCACTGTCTGGTCTGGCAGATTGTTCCTCTTTCTATCTTATGAGTTATCAACACAATTATTTTTAACATATGTTCTTACTAATTTTAATCCACAACCTTTGCCTGCATTGTGCTGCTTAATATTCTGGACTTGCCTAAATGGTTCTATTTAGATGTTCTGTAAATTTGTTGAGACACAGCTCCTTAAACTTTTTGGACACGATGAAGTATATTTTGTTCTTGTTATTGATTACAACATCAAACAAAGGTAAGGATGTGAAAAGGCCTAACATTTTATCAAACTGAAGTCATCCAATCTTACACTCAGGAGAAATTGAGGACTCCAGATGCTGGAGATCAGAGTCGAGAGTGTGGCGCTGGAAAAGCACAGCAGGTCAGGCAGCATGGAGGAGGAGCAGGAAAATCGACGTTTCGCATTTCATTCCTGATGAAGGGCTTATGCCCGAAACGTGGATTCTCCTGCCCCTCGGATGCTACCTGACCTGCTGTGCTTTTCCAGCTCCACACACTCAATCTTACACCCAACCTATTCTGAACTCCTGAAAATCCCTCACCCCAAATGTTCATCTGATAGAATATCCTAGGAGTTTTGAGTATTTTGTTTTTCTGTTCTAAGGTTACTTTTTATGATTTTCTTTTGTCAGGATGTGGCCAAGGCTACATTTATTGCCATCTCCACCGGTCATTCTGCTATTACACGCGTTTCATTAATGAGAATTCGCTGTAAAGCAATTGAACTAATTAGGAATGCTGTTTCTAAAGCGTGAACTTTTAAAATGTGTGTTGAGTGTAAAGTGATTACATCACCAACACTTTAAGAGCTGTTACTCAAGTGCGATTTTTCAAATTGCAACCATCGCGTTAGAAGAACTACCTGTAATTGCCATATGAATGTATTTGTGGGTCATCTTTTTGTGTCATTACACTTCCTGTTCCAATTGTCCTTGTTTAATAGTGTTAGGAAGTCCCAAGATATTGATTAAGCAACAGTATTTGAATAAAGATGTATATCGATGCCAGAGTGAAATGTGACATGGAGGGGAATTTGGAGATGATGGCATTCCCGTTACACTACTGCCTTTGTTCTATCCAGTGGCAAAGTTTACAAAGCTGGGAATTGTTGCAATAAATTTGGTGTGTTTCTGAAGTTCATCCAGCAGTGACTATATACCAGACACACATGGCGTTAATGGTAGCATGGGATGGACAACAAAAGCAATGTTAGAAAACTGATTGTTCATGAATGGTGTAGATGTCCTTAGGTGTTGCCTCTGCCCCCATCCAAATGTATACTGAGTGGTCGATCACGATCCTGGTTTGAGCATTGATGATGGAGCACTTGTAAGGAATCCCAGTGAGCTAGTAGTCTCAAAGTACCGCACCACTCCTGCTCTTTACTAGTAATTGAGGTTTATGTTTGTTTGATTTGACTAACCTAGTGTAATATTCCATGTTCAAGATATCTATTATATACTTTAAGAATGTTAACGAGTTTACTTCTAAATTTCTTCTCTATGAAGCTTCAGCATTTTTATCATTTCCTCTTATTTCTGTGAAGTGGAATTAACTGGATAGCTCTTTGTCTAGCAAAGACATGATGGGCCGAATGGCCTACTTCTCAGCCATACATTTTCTGTTCCCTCTCCCTTGCTCTTGGGATCATA
The DNA here is from genome assembly GCF_004010195.1 of Chiloscyllium plagiosum. Classification (NCBI taxonomy): domain Eukaryota; kingdom Metazoa; phylum Chordata; class Chondrichthyes; order Orectolobiformes; family Hemiscylliidae; genus Chiloscyllium; species Chiloscyllium plagiosum. The sequence continues at coordinate 27,602,474 of NC_057737.1, read as the reverse complement.
AATGTTATCTCTCAATTCTTGGAAAAGCAAATGATATCAGTATTGTCAATACAGCCTATCCAACACAACATGAACTTATATTTGTGTAATATCTTTAACATATTACAATGTTCCATAATGCTTTATTTAAGCAGAGCTCGAATTAAATCAGGAGATTGTTTTTTCATTCATGGGATGTGGGCATCACTGGCTAGGCCTGCATTTATTGTCTATCCGTAATTGCCCCAGAGGGCAGTTAAGAATCAACCACATTGCTGTGGGTCTGGAGTCACATGTAGGCCAGACCAAATAAGGATGACAGTTTTGATCCCTAAAGGATCGGATGGGTTTTGATACTTGTGGGTAAGAAAATCAGTGGAAATTTCATAATTCTTTTGTCAAATGCAGGAGGAAATTATTTTTAACAGACCCAACAAATGCTGAACAAAATACCTGAATGCATTCAAAATGACAAAAAGCATGAAAGGGGAAAATAATTAATCAAAATAAATGACAGTACATCCCATCTGCGTTGAGTAACGAGCAACTCCAGAACATTAGACATGTTTTCACTCCCTTAGAAATGGCATGTACAAAATGTTTTTGCTCATGCTATTGCTTAAAACATTTTTAATTAGTTCATAGGTTGTCACTACGAATGACTCTGAAACTGGCTGATTTTGCTAACTAGACTGTATTCTGGTGTCACCAGTGTGCACATGAGTTGTTTCTAAATGAAAATCATTTCAAAATAACAACTTATCGCCAAAGTTAAACTATCCAAATATAATTTCTTGTGTACTTTACCTCTTTCTGTTGCTTTTGTACCAAATGCTTGCTTTGGACTCCATGGATTTATTCATACAATGATTCCCTGGAGGCAGTTGATGAATGTATGAGGTTCCAGTCATACTGAAAACAGAGGAAGGCTTTGTGCTGGTTGAAATTTTCAACACTAGCAGGCCGTAAACAGATAATGTATTTCTGCCATTGAGTCTGAGGCACAATAAAATATCTGCCAAATTGGTTTAGCTTTATTAAAGCTGTCAGATCTAGCACTGTTAGGGCACAAAGATAGCAGGAGGCACCTTCCTTAAACATATTGAAATCTTTTCCTGTGACTTGTTAGTGTTTTTTATACATACAGAATGAAAGCAGTTTAATTTGTATAGAGGAGATAAATGAAATGTTGTTTACAACTAAGATAAACAGAATTGTGTTCAATAACTCTACCCTGACAAGCAGCTCAAGTTAAGTACCAGCTGTTTACCAAAATCCTATCCAAATTAAACCAATAATCACTTTGTTATTTCTTGGTATGTTCTTTCTCCCCCCAACCCAAACCTCTTTCCCATATGTTTTCTTCTGCTAGCTTGTTGGGAGAGCTGCACTGCTGAATGTATTGTTGGGGGGATAAGTAATTTATTATGGGTAAGTTGCAGTCTTCGTCCACCTCCCTCACCTCAGGCATTCTTTGTTTTCTGACTTAAAGAAAGGAGTCTTGCATTTAAATAATGCCATTCACGATGTTATAACTCATATGCAATGACATGTTTCTCAATAATGCATGCTCCAGTGCAACTCCCCCGTATTTAATGACTTATTTTTCAACAATACGTGTACAAATGCAGCTCCCTCTTGCTCGATTGCTTGTTAGATTAGATTAGATTACATTACAGTGTGGAAACAGGCCCTTCGGCCCAACAAGTCCACACCGACCCGCCGAAGCGCAACCCACCCATACCCCTACATTTACCCCTTACCTAACACTACGGGCAATTTAGCATGGCCAATTCACCTGACCTGCACATCTTTGGACTGTGGGAGGAAACCGGAGCACCCGGAGGAAACCCACGCAGACACGGGGAGAACGTGCAAACTCCACACAGTCAGTCGCCTGAGGCGGGAATTGAACCCGGGTCTCAGGCGCTGTGAGGCAACAGTGCTAACCACTGTGCCACCGTGCTGCCCACTAATAATCTTCACCAATGCCTCAAAGCATTTTAATGCCTTGAAATCCTTTCGAAATGTAGTCATGGTTCTAATGTAGGACTTGGATGCTTCCTGGAAAACTAAACCTAAACAGTTTTTCAAAACCAGTTTGGAATCAATTCCATAAAAGTGGTTCAGGAAATTGGTCAGGCAGCAATACCCGAAATTGGGCTTGCTGCTATTTTCAAGGTTATTTTCACCTTGGGGATTATTTCAAGAAATCAATTGTATTATTTTTCCAGTTAATGAGGTAAGATTAATGGGTTTGCAATTTATGATTTGTTTTATCATCTTTTCTGAAACTGAAAACTGATATTTTCAATTGAGTGAAAACTCTTTGTGGCTCACTGAAGTTTTCATGCTGCTGACACCACTTAGTTGATTTTGTCTCTGATTTTATTTAGCACCTCTAAAGTGGAAAATTGATTATTGGAGACTTAACTGGTTTTGAATTCTTCAAGATGGCTCTGACTCCATAGCAATGACCGTCATGCTGCTGGTCTCCTCTTGAGAGAGCACTTCCAGAAAATAACGATTGTATTAATTAGTTTCAAATTCCACTTACATAATAAATTGAGTTCTTCTTTGATCTTGTAATTTGGAGCATTTCTTTAATACTCTTCTTGAAATAGCTCCACAGAGGCTGACATCCTGTCACCAAGTCACCCTTTATTTCCATGCGGGAAGCACTTACCACTGATCCAGTTTCCTCAGAGCCAGCTCTCAGAGTGAACAGAACCTCTGATATTCCCGTTTATCTCTGTCATCCAGGGCTCCCTGATTGGATCTGATTAACAGCCCCAATCAGGGAACTTAGATTCTATGAGGTCCACCTGGCTGAACTCACCACAATCACTATAATCCTCCCCCTATGAAACCGAGGACATAGATCTTTTTTTTTGTTTGTAGCCCCTCCTGGGGTGTTTTAGCACCAGGTCAGGCTTCTCCCACTCTGCCTCTGATCACTCCCAGAGCGTCTCGGAAGAAATTCATTCCCCTGTTCAGGCAGCAAAGGCATTCGAGGCAGCGATATCTGCCATGTCCATCTCAGATTCTGAGTTGAAGAACTTCACCTGCCGAAGGAGCAGTGCTCCGATAGCTTGTGATTTTAAATAAACCTGTTGGACTATAACCTGGTATCGTGTGACTTCTGACAGAAAATTTAAAACCATTCTGGACTCTTCCAGTGGCGGTACTACCAGTGGTGAATCTGCCAGTGGGAGATGCCTCAATGCATCCACATTTGCTATTTGGCCTCCTGGATGGTGTCCCAACTTGTAATTATACGCAGTTAGTATTAGAGCCCACCGCTGAATTCGGCCTGAAGCTATGGGCGGCACTGCCTTGTCCTCTTCAAGTACACCTAGCAAGGGTTTGTGGTTTGTTATTGTTACAAATTTGTCTGTAAGGGTATTGGTGGAACTTCCTGACTCCAAATATGACCGCCGAATATTCCTTCTCTATCTGGGTGTATTTGCACTCTGCATTAGCCAAAGTCCTGGATGTACATGCTATTGGGTGTTCCTCTTTATTGGGCCACCTGTGAGCTAATAATGTTCTGAAGCTGTAAGGGGAGGCATCACATGTCAATACCAGATCTTGCTTTAGATTACAATGTACCAACACCTTGGAGGATGATGGCTGTTTGTTCACTTCCCTGAAAGCTATAGCTTGGCAACGCGACCCTTTCCAAGACTGATCCTATTATAAGATTTGATGCAAAAGTGCATGGATGGAGGCCAGGTTATGTACGGACTTTCCGTAATAATTCACCAACCCAATCCGGGGCACCTTTGGCTGCCCTCACCTTATCTTCTAATGTGTGTCACCCAGTCTTGTTGACTCTGTAGCCAACTTGGAAGAAACGTCTAAGGCAAGTTCTCCAAATGCTCCTTTTTGGTCTTCCCTGTTATTAGCATGTTATCTAGGTAAATGGTGACCTGAGGATGACCTTGTAAAATGTTCTCCGTCAACTGAAAAATGCCACAGGCTGACAATTCTCCAAGTGGCAGTCTCATATATTGGTACAAACCCTTATGGGTATTAATTATAGCATACTTCTAGGAATCCTCATCTAACCGGAATTGCAGTGTGCATGGCTCATGTCCAGTATTGTGAAGGACGGCACCCTGCTAACTTTGAGTATAAATCCTCGATGCGATGGATTAGGTATTTATCCAGCTGCTAAAAGCAGTTTTCAGTTTGTTTAAAATCCCCACAAAGGCAAACTGACCCATTGTATGTCCTGTGCTGCCCATTCTACAAACTGGACTAGTTAAATGATTTCTTCACTTTCCAGCCTTCTGATTTCTGCCCGTAAGGCAAATGGCAGTGCAGAATCGTGGAATTGCTTCCTGGTCAACATACAAGATGGCCTTGGCTCCTTTGATAGTCCCTAGACCTTCCTGAAAGACTTCTGGGTATTTAATTAGCACTTCACTCAGGCAGCCATTTTCTAATCGAAAAATGTTGAGCCAATCGAGGTGAATCTTTCTTAAGCAAGTATGCCCCATCAAGCCTGGGCTCAAGCTTTTTACTACAGTCAGTGGGAACTGCCTGTCATAAGAGACTGGAACCAAAGTTGTACCCTTAATCTGTAAAGGTGCCCTGGCATAGGTTCTCAGTCTAGCCGAGGTCTTGCGCAAACTTAAGAGTTGTAGTCCAGAGTAAATTTTGGTTCTCTGATCACTGGGACAGCTATACCGGTATTGACCAGTATTAAAACCATTTAATCAGATGTTTATTTTGATTGGTTCTGATTTGGATGTTGCTAAACAGCCTAACTGTTCTCACCAGGTGTAAGTGGGCTTTAAAGGATGTGCACTCTCCTGGATACCAGCCTATGAGTTCTCTTACTCAATTTAGGTTGAGTGGGTTTTCTTTTGCTGCCTCGAGTCCACATATCAGTGGCAATTACAATGGCCTGTCAGCCCAGGTCCTGAACAAAGCTCTAACAGTTTGGCCAAGGCTTGGCTTTGTCTTGATGTTTTGTTGTGGGCCGACCTGGACTCCATCTGTTCAAGATGTGCCCTGAGTGAGGCTTTGCAATTGCCATTACTGAAGTGGTGTTCCAGAAGCACAGTCAGACTGGCAACTTCCATCTGAATGCCCCCTCCACCTGTCACATTTTCCAGTGATAAAGACAGTTGTGCCAGTTGGAAGTTCAGTTGGGCTTGAGCTAGGAGGCACTTTTAGATGGTTACATCATTAATCCAATATACCAAACAGTCTCTCAGCATTTCATTAAGGGTTAAACCAAAGTCACATGCCTCTGTTGGTCATTTGAGACTGGTCAAAAATCCTGATTTAGATTCCCCCGATTCTCAAATTGCCAGGTAAAACCTATAGCATTCTTTAATTAGAGGAAGCTTGGGTTTTAATATTCCATAACTAAATCCGTCAACTCTTGAAAGGTTTTAGTATCTGGTGCCTCAGGAAAAGTTAAGCTCCCAATAACCAAAAACGTTGCGGATCTGCAAGCTTTCAAGAGAATTACCTGGATATCAAACCTACAGCTCAGCGAGCAAACCTACATCCTATACCTCAACCTGAGCTACAAATCTTGCAAAAACCTATGGGCGCAACAGGCTACAACTTGCCCGAAGATGGGAAAGGAATGCCATCCGAGGGATATCAAACCTACAGCTCAGTGAGCAAACCTACACCCTAAACCTCAACCTGAGCTACAGACCTTCACAAACTTTGCAAAAACCTATGGGCGCAACATGCTACAACTTGTCCGAAGATGGGAAAGGAATGCCATCCAAATGGATATCAAACCTACAGCTCAGCGAGCAAACCTACACCCTAGAGTTACCTTGGGTTTTCATCTGCTCCAGTATCATTTATTCAGACAAGATGCCGCATTCTTTCCACATACTGGGCCCAATCTTCGATGGCAAGTTTAAATGAGTCTCCCTTGCCAAATAATGGCATGACACCAGAAATGCATATCCCAACTCAAAGACAACTATTGCGAGCAAATTTCAACAGGGGTGTGCTTTTCTCTCATCGCAACTGAGGTAACTCCACAGAGGCTGATGTCCCATCACCAAGTCACCCTTTATTTATATGTGGAGAGTTCGGTTCCAGCTGTTTCAAAGCCAGCTCTCAGAGTGAACAGAATGTCTGACACTCCTGTTTATATCTGTCAGCCAGGGCTCCCTGATTGGGGCTGTTAAATTGGTCCACTCACGGAACTGTTTCCACACTGTAAGTAATCTAATCTAATCTAATCTAATCTAACTCATGTTCTATGAGGTCCACCTGCCTGATCTTGCTACAATCATTACTCTTCATCTCGGGTTTACCTGGTTAACAGTGCAACTACTAAATACTGGTGTTGACAAAAGACTGAAAGCATTAAATACATTCAGAGTTAAACCTTACATGAACAGAAGATACATCTAAAAGTGAATTGAGCTTCATGATATAGACAGTAGTCATAAATTTTAAATCGCTTAGCTGTGCATGAAATCCTTTGAACTGAATTGCTGAGTTGAACATTTTGAAAGGATTCAGCAGTGCCCAGGTCAGTCATGGAACTTTGGCAGAGCACGTTGTAAACTTGTTCTGGAATGTGCTTCAGGAATGAAACTGTTACATTGCAGCTGCAATGATTAAAAACCAATTGATGACAATGATTCTGTACCTCATATAACTCATTTCATGTGTGTGACGTAGTCCGGGGCAACACGAACTAGGAAGAAGTCCTGCTCCCTACAATAATTTAAATCTAGCTCTTGCTATAATTGTATGTACTACTATCAGGTGTATGACTATCACCTGATGAAGGAATGTCGGTCCGAAAGCTAGTGTGCTTCCAATTAAACCTGTTGGACCATAACCTGGTGTTGTGTGGTTTTTAACTCCATTTTTCTGGTAGAGGTTAGGCCACTCTAAAACCGTCAGAGTTGCCCTTCATGTAATTAATTAAATAATATTAAGAGATTAATTTTTCAGCTGGAAATATAACAGTTACTATGTGTTGGCATTCAATCCACCTTTGTTAATTCTTATTGTTTAAATTTCACAGGGATTTAACTTTAAGCAGTAATGGTATGGGGGTGTCACCTTACACACGTCCTGAAATAGTGTCTCTGCCAGGAAATGAGTTGAAGAGTAGCAAGTGTTCATTTAACAGTAAAATATATTATGGTTCTCTTCACAGAAGCTCTTCACCCAAAGAGGGGTTACAAAGATGGGGAAAATTGAGACCAAGGTTAGGGTGGGCACTAGTGTATGCTCCGGATGGGTGCTTAATTGGCAATGTCAGGCCTGTTGGGGAAGAAGGTGATGTGGTGTCCCAGATGAATGGGATCCCGGTCGCCCACAGTAACTCCCAACCAGAATCAAGGCTTTGCTTGGCAGGGAGCTAGTATAGGTCATTAGGAGCATTTCACTGTCCTAACCTTTAATGTCCTGGAACATACCCAGGCACTTTGCTTCAAACAGCCTGGTGTAAGAAACTACATCCACTCTTATTCACAATACAAAAGACCACAACCAAAGGGACTTCCTGCAACAAGTGTGAAGGAGAGGAGGGTAAATCAATTACATGTGTGCATCTTCTTTCACTCTGACACCCTTCAAAACCCCTTGGGCTTTTTACCAGTAAGGAGAAAGTGAGGTCTGCAGATGCTGGAGATCAGAGCTGAAAATGTGTTGCTGGAAAAGCGCAGCAGGTCAGGCAGCGTCCAGGGAATCGACGTTTCGGGCATAAGCCCTTCTTCAGGAGGGCTTATGCCCGAAGAAGGGCTTATGCCCGAATCGTCGATTCTCTTGTTCCCTGGATGCTGCCTGACCTGCTGCGCTTTTCCAGCAACACATTTTCAGCTTTTAACAAGTAACAATTAATTGAGTGGTGGTATGAGCAAAAGAACTAAGGAGCAACCACAAAACATTTGTTTTGATTTAATATATTTTGATGCCAGTAAGAAGTTCTAACTTAAAACTATATATCTTATCCTCTGAAGGTTAATGAACAGGTAATATAAATCTACTGAGGATTAGTATCCATTAGTCCCTAGGTTTATTTCATCCACAAGACTATCTGTTGTTAATTATACAAGATCAGTTTGATTGTGACTTATGTGACTTTCACACTGGTATCGAGGAATGATTTCTCCTCAGACTAAGATGATCAAAGAGTCACAATGAGAAAAAGACTTCCTTATGAGTGAATTAGGCTGGCAATGAATGGTTACTAATTCTGAACATCTGGTGTCTGCTTGCTAAACTTTTCAAAGCATAAATTAAAATGCACCATTCACCTTTTTTTTGAAATCGCAGCTTGCATCGAGTTCAATGAATTGTTTTGGGGTCACTTTGTAGCATTCTGATCCGAGAACCACCTCCACACGACACGTATGTCCCGTTATGACGGCTAAATGACTTTGTAAAGCAGGTTTTCAGCTGATCTCGCAAAGGATTTCTTTTTGTTCACTTGATAATGTGCTGGAATATGTATGACCAGCTGTTGTGATGGAGGCTGGTGTTCTTCTACTGATGACATAGGATGGTGAATCTCTGATGATTACTCTACAGATTGGATAAGTTGTGTATTTTGTATAAGGTTCCAGTGCTGTGAACGCTTACAGTTGTGTGTGAGTGTACTGTATTTTTGTGCAGTCACACACTTCATGTAATGTAATATTAATTAGAAAGCTGCTGGGCTGGTTTCTCCTCTGGGCTATTTCGTTGCCTGAGGTGAGTTTTGCGGGATTTCTGGAGACAACTTTGGACTCAGTAGGCCGAATGGATGAATTCTATGATTTTCTTCTATGATTCTATGAACCGTTCCTCAGCAAGTGCTGAAGAGAGGGAGGTGAATATCAGTTACTCTTATGACCCTGTACCCTTTTTACCCTATGATAAAAACAATGACTGCAGATGCTGGAAACCAGATTCTGGATTAGTGGTGCTGGAAAAGCACAGCAGTTCAGACAGCATCTGAGGAGCAGTAAAATCGACGTTTCGGGCAAAAGCCCTTCATCAGGAATACAGGCAGAGTGCCTGAAGGGTGGAGAGATAAATGAGAGGGGGGTGGGGGTGGGGAGAAAGTAGCATAGAGTACAATAGGTGAGTGGGGGAGGGGATGAAGGTGATAGGTCAGGGAGGAGAGTGTAGTGGATAGGTGGAAAAGAAGATAGGCAGGTAGGACAAGTCATGGGGACAGTGATGACCAGAGTTCAGAAGAGAGTTTGAGGTGGGCACTCCTGGTCTTATCCTCCATCCAGGCGCTTTGCTCTGCAGGTCCAGCCATGCAACACCCCTCACTCTAATAGGAGTGTAAAAGAAACTTCTAAATGACATTTTAAAGGTCAATGACCAGGGAGCAGCAATTGCTTCCGTTCTAGAGTTGCTGCCTCACAAACCCCAAAATGTAGCTTTTTTCTAACATTATTCTCCCACATGTAAATGAACATTCTTGTCAGGAAGCTGTGACTCCCCTGACCGTCTCTTCCTGAGAGCTGACTGTGGAAATGCAAGTAACTTGAAACTTTTCTTTTTGAAAAATCTGAACAGCTTCAACCAAAGTATCATTGTAGAAAGTTTAACCCTTTAAAGTAACACTGCTTACAGTTAGTATGAAGTGTACTTCTGACCTCGATCTTCTGACAAATGCTGAGCTTGTATTAAAATGAAGTGTGTCTTCTTTTCCCCATTTCAAACCCACAGTGGTTCTGGAAAACTTTAAACTTCTTCAGTGACTTAATAATCAGTCAAATCTTGGTTCTCTCTGCGACTTGGGTATTTAAATTGACCATTCATTTCAAGACCATAGAATGATCACATCCTGTCCTTCTTTGAAAGGGACACACCTCTACATTGTACATTAAGCTCTATTCAGTTCCATTTCCTGTGAAACAGCAGGTTTTTTGACTTAGAATAAGCATCAATGTAGAAGATCTGGAAGCAATTTAATTATAATCTCACGCATAGGATTCGGAGAATGGAAATGCAAACTATGTTTAGAACATTAAAAAAAAACGGTTTTCTTCAACAATTACTTTGAATAAATTAGCAAGCCTGTTGATGGAAACAAAATAATGAGGTGATTTAAAGTACTTGTTGTCATAGAGAAATTAGTTTTGGTAGACTAAGCGCTTTTTTTCATCATAGATCTAAATTCGTAATGTGGCATTTCATCATTTTTTGAATTGACAAACCAATAAATTAACATCAACTGAAATTTTGAAAAAAAAAATTTCTCTTTTAGAAAAATTGACGAACTGTTGATTCTCCAGTGATCAATGTATGTGTACCGGATTGACTAAATTGTGTAAACAAATAAGGAGGTACATTAAAAGTGACCCTAGTTGGGGGACAGACTGAGAAAGGGTTAATAAGACAATAATGTACAATGTCCATGCTACAAAGATCAGCAGTGATCTTCTGAAAGACCTGACATCTGTACATGAGCTTCTGTGAATTCCTCTGAAGATGTTGGAGTAATACACGCATTTCCCATTCATTTTCTGAGCATTTTATCTGCCCTTATGCTGGGATCCTTTAGAGCTCAGTATTCAGCTAACCCTGACCCTAACCATATTACTGGTAGGTCTTTGCATTGTGCAGTGAAGATCTCCTCAGAAGCCAAAACAACATTTTGTTTGGCCAATGTGAAGACATCTGTAGAATAGTGTTGTATGAGATACTGCCATAATCGTCAGACTTGGTTGTGTATTTTTTCTCAAGTATTCACCAGTGTAAGGTAAAGTTGCCATAGTCCTACTGTACCAGAGGGCAGCTCTCTCTTTCAAGAGAGGTGACTGGTGGCTGCCCAACCTGAGGGGCACCACACCTCAAATGCAGGGAGAGGTTGAGGAAGAGAGTCCTTCATGTTCACCTTCAATGGAGCAGGAATTGAACCCGTGCTGTTGGCATCCTTCACCAGCCGTCTAGCCACCGAGCTAACTGAATTCATCAGTGTAGGATGGGTATCACTGTGCTATACATGCTAGTCTGTTACTTGTCAGAAACCTGATATGCTGATTCTCGCTATGAGGATGATGTGTACTCAGGTTGTGAGTTTCTGACATGGGTTTTCGTGTGACTGAACAAACAGAGGTCTAATCCACAGCTCCTTGGCTACAGGAGGCAGCACCTCCCACTAGTAATGGAATCTGGAGTGCAGGATCATCTGCCTTCATTCCTGATTTTACCAAGGGTGACGATACTATTGCTTTAAGAGATGTATTTTGTCCTGAGTTTTTTATGAAAAAGGTTGAGACAGAGGTGACGAGTGGTATGTTCCATGCCAATAAATTAAACAGCTTGTGAGGTATTGAGTTTTTTTTAAAATTGGAACAGTAAAAGCAGCCTATAAGGGTGGGCTCCCACTGAACTAGGCTTTAGTTTAGCTTTCAGTAGCTGTTGGGGTTTGGAAGCTTCTACACAACACTCTCTGCTCCAGTAAAATGCTTATTCTATTTTACTGAATTTGCCTTTACCTAGGATGTATTTATGGGATGTTACTGTATTGGAACAGTTACTGTTTAGAACATAGAACATAGAACAATACAGCACAGAACAGGCCCTTCGGCCCACGATGTTGTGCCGAACCGGTTAGCCAGTTTTCTATCCAATTGGCCAAATTTCCCTCTATCCCATGCCTCCTGTTTAGTAATTAAATAATCTATTATTCTGTGACGTTGTAGTAGAATTAAGTTATTCCATTTCTTCTTTCTTTTGTTTGTATTGAAGTCCATCATGATTATTGTAATCATGCCTTTCTTACCTGCCTTTTCTATCTCCTGATTTATTTTCTTCCCCACATCCAGGCTCCTGCTAGGAGGCCTGTACACAATTCCCATCAGAGCCTTCCTTCCTTTGTGGTTCTCAATTCTCTCCACACAGATTTTGCACCTTCTAACTTTATATCACTTCTTGCTATCGATTTATTTTACTTGCTTACAACCCGCCCATCTGCCTGTTCTTTTGGTAGGATGTGTCTTGGACATTTAATTCCAGCCCTGATACCCTTGTGGCCACGTCTCAGTGATAACCCACAACATCATACCTATCATTTACCTTGCTTTATATACTGAGTGCATTTAAATACAACACCCTCAGTCCTGCATTGACTGCCCCTTTCTCATAGTTGACCGCTTATCTGCTGTGCCTGAAGTTACATTCTTGACCCTTTCCGTACTCTTTGTCTACTTATTCTGCAAATTTTCATAACTTCTCATGAGTCCACCCGCTCTAACTTTTTCCCTAACGTTTTTTCCATGTAACAGACTTCTCCTCCCCCCCCCCCCCCACTATTTAGTATGAAGCCCAATCCACAATGACTTGCCAGGACTCTGGTCTGAGCATGATTCAGTTTGCGTCCATCCATTGGAAGAGCACCATCCTTCCCCAGTACTGGTGCCAATGTCCCATGAATTCAAACCTGTTTTTCACACATCAGTCTTTGAGCCACGTGTTTACCTCTTTAATTTGCAGGTGCCTCAGGTAGTCATCCAGAGATTACAGCCTTTTTGATTCTGCTGTTTATTTAGCACCTAGCTGCCCGCATTCCCTTAGCAGAACCTCCTTTCTTCCTGATTGGTCACCCAGAAATAAAGCCACCTTCTCCCTCCTATACCTTCATGCAAATCTGACCATGTGTGTTTAAACCTAAAATGTAAGTCTCAAGACATCTCAGCAGAAATGGTGGCCAGGGAGCACCTCAGTGGGCGGCACGGTGGCACAGTGGTTAGCACTGCTGCCTCACAGCGCCAGAGACCCGGGTTCAGAGACCCGGGTTCAATTCCCGCCTCAGGCGACTGACTGTGTGGAGTTTGCACGTTCTCCCCGTGTCTGCGTGGGTTTCCTCCGGGTGCTCCGGTTTCCTCCCACCATCCAAAAGATGTGCAGGGTCAGGTGAATTGGCCATACTAAATTGCCTGTAGTGTTAGGTAAGGGGTAAATGTAGGGGTATGGGTGGGTTGCGCTTCGGCGGGTCGGTGTGGACTTGTTGGGCCGAAAGGGCCTGTTTCCACACTGTAATCTAATCTAAATCTAAATCAGTGTCTCCCATTAGAGAGTCAGCAAGAGAAGTAGCAAAGTGTAAATGATCTCCATGTATTCTTCCCTAAGCTTTTCCTACCCTATACTGATTAGTTCCACAGTTTTATGCCTATGAAGGGCATTTCTTTCACATTACCCCTTCCTCCTTGACACTCACTGCTATCTTGGAAATAGATCTGTTCGGGAAAGAAAGTTGAGCTCCATTAGTAACCCCACACAGTATTGGCACAGATGTCTTGGAACTGGAGAAATCTTGCGCAATCTTTTGCATTACAGTCGGTTCTGCTATAACGCTTGTTTCTTCAACGTGAATTGGCTTTAAACTGTTACTTGTATTAGGCAAATTTTCTTTACCTGTATTGGCTATAATGCAACTCTGAGCTGGAAATGTGTTACTGGAAAAGCGCAGCAGGTCAGGCAGCATCCAGGGAACAGGAGAATCGACGTTTCGGACATAAGCCCTTCTTCAGGAGGGCTTATGCCCGAAACGTCAATTCTCCCGTTCCCTGGATGCTGCCTGACCTGCTGCGCTTTTCTAGCAACACATTTCCAACTCTGATCTCCAGCATCTGCAGACCTCACTTTCTCCTATAATGCAATTCTGGCCCCATTAGTTTAATGGTGTGGCTATTGTGCGATTTTCTTATAACGCAAGATCACACAAGAACAGAACTATCGTGTTATATCAGAACCGACTGTATATTATTCTAAGATCATCACGAGTTATGGGCTTTGTACCAGGAGCAGTTTGAAAGGCCGGCAATTATTGCATTTTCCAGCAGGTCAACAGAAAGGGATGTGACTCATTTAGGGAGAGCACTAGGCTGAAATGTGAGAATAACTGTTCGGTATATCATATCAACGGTGATAGTAATTAGATAACTAAAGGTCACTAAGATGAGTTCTCTTATCTTATCGGCTTAAATTACATCCCACTCTGGGTCGTCAAGAAAGAACCGATAATGAATTGCTGTAAAATTCAAATACTGGACTCCTAATTTATTGCCTTCAGTGATTTGGGGGTCGCTCCAGACAGTGAGTTGAGATATTGACAAGTTCTCACAAGTGCAGTTTTATTTCTACTTTTTTTTAGATTAGATTAGATTACATTACATTACAGTGTGGAAACAGGCCCTTCGGCCCAACAAGTCCACACCGGCCCGCCGAAGCGCAACCCACCCATACCCCTACATTTACCCCTTACCTAACACTACGGGCAATTTAGCATGGCCAATTCACCTGACCTGCACATCTTTGGACTGTGGGAGGAAACCGGAGCACCCGGAGGAAACCCACGCAGACACGGGGAGAATGTGCAAACTCCACACAGTCAGTCGCCTGAGTCGGGAATTGAACCCGGGTCTCTGGCGCTGTGAGGCAGCAGTGCTAACCACTGTGCCACCATGCCGCCCATACTTGTTTCTACTCAGACCTCAATGTCCAGCTGGATATCCAATTGAATAAATAGACTATAGTGGTGAATGCTTGTATTTTATACAGATAGGAAGTGCATGTCATTGCTGTCTCTCAAAGCTTGAATTGACTGAGTTTGTCAAAGGCACCTCCAGATTCGATTGCTTGTTGCCTCTTGGGCTACTAACCAGATACCGCCACCCCCACAGGAATCAGTGACCATTCTGTTCCAGAGCCGCTGCAGGCTCACTACCTACTCATTAGTCATGGCTTCCACCACATTTCAGATTTAAACAGCCACAGCATGTTGGAATGACGTAAACTACCCCCCTCCCCCTCCATCAACCTGACTCATCAGAAGATTCACACAGTAAATAAAACGTCACTTAGTTTGAGACAAATCATTAGCACTCGAAGAATTATGAATGACCAGCTGAAAGATAGCACAGTAAAGGCAAATTGATTTTTGGTTAACTCGATTGAAATCTTTGATGAAATAATGGATGGCGCTGATGAGTCAAGTGTGGTTAATGTGTGTGAAGGTCTTTGATGAAGTGGCTATGTGGATATCCAATTGAATAAATAGACTATAGTGGTGAATGCTTGTATTTTATACAGATAGGAATTGTAGAAAGCCACACAGAGATCTAGGACATATGTGCAGAAGTTTTTGAATATGACAAGACATGTTGAGGAGGGTTTTATTAATGTATATGTCAGATTCTTTGGCTTTGTAAGTAGAGCCATAGAATACAAAGACAAGCAAGTTGCATTAAACCTTTCTATTAGATTAGATTAGATTACTTACAGTGTGGAAACAGGCCCTTCGGCCCAACAAGTCCACACCGACCCGCCGAAGCGCAACCTACCCATTCCCCTACATTTACCCCTTTACCTAACACTACGGGCAATTTAGCATGACCAATTCACCTGACCTGCACATCTTTGGACTTTGGGAGGAAACCGGAGCACCCGGAGGAAACCCACGCAGACACGGGGAGAATGTGCAAACTCCACATAATCGCCTGAGTCGGGAATTGAACCCGGGTCTCTGGCACTGTGAGGCAGCAGTGCTAACCACTGTGCCACCGTGCCACCCACATGTGGTTACTGGTTAGCACATGTAGCACTGGTTAGGCCCTAAATTAAGCCTGAAGCTAATTCTGAGTGCCACATTTTGGGAAGAATATGAAGCCCAGGGCAGTAGAGATTTACTGGATTGGTACTAGGAATGAAAGGTTTCAATGAGAGGTAATTCTAAAGAAGTTAGGGTTATTCTACTGGTGGAGAAGGTTAAATGTAGTTTAAATGTTTTCAAAACCATGAAGCATTTTGATTGAGTAAATAAGGATAGCTAGAGAACATAGATATACAGTTGTTGGTAAATATCCTGAAGAGACACAAGGAAAAGGGCTTTTTTTCACAGTGAGTTAGGATCTAGAATCCACTGCCTGAAAGGATGGTGGCAGCAGATTCAGAAACTTTCAAAAACGAGTTGGGAAATTCTACAAGGCATTGGCTAAGAAGAAATGGATTGGAGCTAGTTAAGACAGCTGTGTCAAGCAGCCGGGACATGTGTGATTTCTGGTGAGGTATCATTCTGTACTTCGAGGTAAATTCGAGAGAGTGATACTTGCATAGAAACTCATGATCTCCCTTGTCTGCTGATTCTTTCAGTTTGTTGGCATCTGTTCAGAAAGAAGCCTGAGCTGTTAAGGTAAGGTCAACGGTAACATGGCGTGTATTGTCAGTGGGTCTGCAGTGATCCTCAGAATGTATACTAACATACTACAAGCAAGTACAGGCAGAGAGGACAAAGAAGCATGGTACAAGGCTAGTGGGTCAAAGATTTAAGGCTTAAATCCTTCTGGGCTTGTGGATTCACTTTGTTTACTACTCCAGCGAGAGGTTGCATATACCAACTTGAATTGACATGTACTTTTAAGAAGCAGTAGTTTAATGATACAGAGCTTGAGCAGTGCTGAAAGTAGAGGCATGATGCTGAAGCTAGTGGTCTTGCTTTCATCGAGACAAATGTACGAATGCCAAATTGTGAAGCAGGAAAGCATCGGTGGATGAGTGCTGCTTGTTTTTTATTATTTAACAGAACAAAACTTCCCAAGGTGCTTCACAAGAGTGTTATCAAATACAGAAAACACTGAACCTAACGTGTTATATGTATCACCCACTACCAGCTTGTGGTTGAGGGTGTTGCCTGCCACTATCCCATTTCCTTGACTGGGCCGAAAGGTCTGCTTGGTTTACAGTGGATGAGGAAAACCACCAGTGAGCCTTAGGAGAGGGGCCTCTCAGATGAAACAACATGTAGGTTATTTCTTGATGGCAATTGGGTGCAACTAAGTTAGACATTGTTACTAAGATTATGAGAAGACCTAGAATATTCAACTTCACTCTTGAAGTTGCTAAGCTGTTCTGCCTTTACACCACCCACCTCCAAATTAAATCATCAGATTGGGTGGAGTTTAATGCTGTCTGCAATACTAATCCTTTCAAAACTGTTACCTTACATAAGAAGATGGAGAGCTTGTAGGATGAAGATGGGTTTGAAGTGTCATTTTAAAGGAGGAGAGAGCAGTACAGAGGCAGAGATAGATTTTCCAAACCGTGCTTTGGGGCCCCCTAAGTGGGGTGATGGGTTGAAATCTTGAGGTTGTGAGCTGTAAGGCAGCACCGGCCATCCCAGGTCTAACCAGTCATTACCATGGTACTCCTACTCAAACAGCTCTCACTGACGGGTTGTGACAATTTTCAAACCTCTGAATAGGGTCACAGGGAAAACATTCCAGACTAACTTGGCATCGAGATTTATGGAGGGATTTACAGAACTTGAGGGTCATGCAAATTGAAGGTTTGCACTCACCAGTGATAGAATGAAATGCATAAGGGGTCAGAATTGAAGGTCATAAGATATGTGGAGTAATGGGGAAGGGGAATGGATCTGGGTAGATAACTCTTCAGTGGGTTGGTGTGGACTCATTGGGTCAAATGGCCTGTTTCCACATTGTAGGGATTCTGTGATGATTATATGATATATATATATTTTGTGGGCATATTTTGAAAAGTTTTTTTTGTAATGAATCAACAACATACTGCCTTGCCTTACACAAAAGAATTACGTATTTGTATCGTATTCACTGAAGGCTTATGCTATAATGTGACTAACAGGAGGGTATTAGTTTTGTTTGACAATGCGGTCTGGGCGTGTTACAACCAGTGAATGAGTTGGGTTGTTAATTTTATTTACAGAGACTGCTCATTGTTTTTGAAACTCAAATTGCTTCACTTTACATAGTGGCCCTTTGTAGACTGAAAGTCTGCCTTTGTAATAAAAAAAATGACCTGAACTGCTGCTTTAGGGAGTCGAGCTAATGCAGAGTCTGACAGTAGCTAGAGCAATAGGACACGTTCTTCCTTTGTTTTTTGTTTTTGAAGTACAGCATTTTGGTCAAGATTAACATTTCTTTTGGAGAAAATAGAGAGTGTTACTTGAATGCAGCACATTAATACTAAAAGGAAATTGAAAAGAGAGCTTAACCATGTTCGTAATCCTTGTCGAATGAAAGGACAGTAGGCAGCTTGCTGTGATCATCGGTTTGTTTTGTTGGCTGGCTGTGCAATGTTGTTGATGGAGAATCTGCTCATGTAGCTTTTTTTTTGTCTCACGCAGGACCGAGTGTCGACAAGTGTCCCACAGGGGATTTTGTAAATACAAACGAATGGGTACTACCATTGTTTACTTACGGCTTTGATAATGTACAGTCCCATAATTGGACAGGTCAAGTACCCTTAACACAACTCCTACTGCCTTACACTGGCGGATGATCATCAGTTCTTGCCAGCACTGGCATCTCTGCTGCTGTTGCTTAGTTGGCCTGTTGTGTTGTACGGCCTAATGGTTGATTTTTCTAAGTGCCAAAGTAGGCTTCTTCTCCACATCACCATTGCATGGTCAGTCAATACATTTATCCACGATATGAAACCATGTATCAACCACTTTGAATGCTAATTCTGGGGAATTGGAGAAGATCAATATTTTTGAGATTGTTGTTTAAATGCTGCTTACAACTGAGATGTTGACACTCTGTGGCTGTTGCTCCAGATAACCTCCTTCACATTGTTTACATTGTTTAGTAATTGACCAGCAGTGACAGACATGTCTCAAAGTGTTTAAAGACCAGTTTTAATACGTAAGTGTTCTGAGGAAGGGTCACTGCACCCAAAACATTAACTCTGATTCTCTCTCTCCACAAATGCTGCCTGACCTGCTGAGATTTTTCGGCAATTTTTTTTTGTTAACGCAATTGGTGAGTGTTTTAGAAGCACATTAAACGGTCCAACATCAGCTATAATCATGTGGCAGGACGTAGCAGTAACCTTCCAAAAGCTTCTCAGAAACGATGATCAGAATAAACACCCACATGTGCCTCTTGATGAAACTGGAATGGTAATTATTGTGTTATAAACTGTCACGGACACAAAGAGGTCTCCAAGAAAATAACCTACACAATAGGGTTGCAAGATCACCTATGCTGTAAGATGTGTTAAAGACTTCCCTCTGACCACCGAGTGGGGCCTCATAATGTTGGTTATGTGCAAAACAAACTTGTCATGAAAGTTGCTGTCTTCTGCCCCACCACCAAAGAAGCTTGGTCACATGATTCCCACAGGACTGAAACTATACAATTTTTAACCATAAAATTTGAAATAGTCAGTGCTGCAACTTTCAGCAATAACAAACCCCTAACTCATGGCTAAAAAAGAAAAAGGCCCTGGGCCTATAAGAACAAATCCAAAAAAAGCCCTGTATTTGTACTCTGTATCGTAATCACTTTCTTTCACCAAAATGATGAAACAAAAGTTACATTTAAGGGAAGCAATCTACAATTCCTGCGTTTTTGGACACTTAGCTTCCAGAATTCAAGACTGCTAAGTCCAGCCTTTCGTATTTTGGACTCCATCTAAAAAGCAAGGGCATTGATAGACCAACATTAACTGCACTTCATTTATTGGTAATGGAATAACCTTTTTATCCATATTAATTTGGATTTTTTTTTCTATACCTAAGAGTTTATAAACACTGCTTCTGGCTTAACTTTCCAATACTGCTACAAAGTCAGATTCCATAAACAGAGGAGATAGGAAAGTGCACCGCCACATTTTGAACAGAGGAGAAATTAAATTGCAATCTGCTCATGGACAGGTGGTGAGAAAACAGAGAGAGATTTGTTTTAAAACTTGCAATCTGTCCAATTCAGATAAATCATCTCAAGAACACAGAATAGCAAAAGGGCAATCAGCCCATCAACTTCAGCACTTGCCCTTTAGCCCATTCATAATATACATACCATGCACTTGTAACATATACCACAGATCTCTGAAAATTATTGAACACAAGTCATTCCTAAAAGGCATTCACCCTTTTCAGGTAGCCTTGGCAACTGCTTATAACAGATGTTAGACTCCCATTTGCAGATGGAAGGAGCCCAACATTCATTTTAGGTCCCGTGGAGGTTGGATTTGCTGCTTCACTAGAAGTATATGGCATGTTCTGTTCAAAGTGCCCTGTAAGCAAAGGCTTGGATAACAAACTGCAGTATGACTTACATTTAAAGGAGATGCTATCATTAAAAAAAAACATGGTATATAGAGTTGCAATAAAATATAATGGGTTCTGAGCCAGAGGAGGAGATTTTAGGAAGAGTACAGCCACATCAGACATATTGCCGAATGGCTTCTCTGGAGCACTGCAGCAAGCCTGAGACAGAGATATTGGCCAGGGAACAGGGTGGGGTGTTGAAGTGACAGGCAACTGGAAGCTCAGGGTCATTTTAGGGGATAGAACATGGATGTTCTGCGAAGCTGTCACCCAGTCTACACTTCGTTTCCCCCATGTAGAGAAGACCACATTGTGAGCGGCAAATGCAGTAGACTGGATTGTGTGAAGCACAGGTAAGTCACTGCTTCACCTGAAATGTGTGTTTGGGCCCTTGGATACTGAGGAGGGAGGAGATAAAAAGATAGGTGTTACACATTCTACGGTCGCAGGGGAAGGTGCTGTGGGCCTGTGGGGGGATGTTAGGAGTGAAGAAGGTTTTTAAATAAATTTTCAAATCTTGTTTAGTCTCTAAATTTTTCAATTATTGCAATTTAAACGTAATCAGTCTTACGGAAAACGGTTAATTTATAACAAAACTATTGTTGTAATTTAATCAAGTGACAGTAATGAAATTACCAGCTAAATATACAGATATAACAATTAAAAGTAGGTACATATACAAGATGGTTATCCCAAGATGAAACTGAGATCAGAATGAAGGTTCTCTTTCTTGTCGTTTGAGGAGTCGTTGAGGACCACTCAACACAGTGGAGTTTAGAAGGATGAGGGGAATCTGATCGAAGCTTACAGAATACTCAGAGGCCTCGATAGTGTGGACGTGGAGAAGATGTTTCCAATAATAGGAGAAAGTAGGACCCAAGGGCACAGCCTCAGAGTGAAGGGATTGACCCTTTAGAACTGAGATGAGGAGGAATTTCTTCAGCCACAGAATGATTAATCTGTGGAACTCATTGCCACAGAAGGCTATGGAGACCAAGTCATTGAGTGTCTAAGAAAGAAATAGATAGGTTTTAGATTGGAAAGGGGATAAAGGGAGAAGACAAGGGTTTGAGAAACATATCAGTCATGATCAAATGGTAGAGCAGACTCAGTGGGCTGAACGGCCTAATTTTGCTCCTGTATCTTATGGTCTTCACAAGTAAAGGGTTGAAAACGAAGTTGGAGTTGAGCAGTTGTGATGGCTTCTGCAAATGGTTGGGGATTGTTTGCACAGATGGATCCCATGAGTACGGCCATTTTGGGATAGAGAAGGAAGGTTCCTTGTCCCTCACCAATTCTGTAATTATGGCATTGTCTGAATTAGCTGGACAATTTCTGCATAAAAGTGATCTATTTCTGAAAGACTTTCTCCTCATATTCCCTTTGGATGGTAATTCTACCACTGAAAATATCTTTCAAATCCATCCGGAGAAGCATTACAAAAATGATGTCTCACAGTCAGGCTTATCACAACAAAATCAAAACACCCGCATTGATGACTTTAATGGATCATTGTTCTACATGATTGAATGATTTTGAATGTATATTACAGCGAGAAAATAGTAAAATTCAGTGAAAGTAATAAAATACTGTGAAAAGCTTATTTTCACTCTCACCATGATCCAACACCACTTTGAATTGTTTTAAGAATAAGTAATAAAAAGGAAAAGCTGAAAGAAACTCCATTAGTCCTGAGCCAGCTTATTATCAACACTTGCACTGCCATCTCTCGTCCACTGCCTCGCTGCTGTCTGTACCGGACCCAACCAACCTTGAAGTGACCACTCTTCAGGCACCATCCCACACCATCTGGGCTGATTCTCCTCCCCCACCACCTTGCCATTGCCTGCACTGGACCCATCAGTATTAGTGTCGCATCTCTCACTATGGGGCCACCTCGCCGATGTCATTGTGACTCTCTTCACACTCTGCTTTGCTGCCGCCAGCACTGGAACCAACCAACGACAAAGTACCTAGTCCTCAAGCATCATCTTTCCCTGCTGAATCCACAGGTATCGTGGGGGGGAAGGAGGAGGAGGTTTGGTATGAATCATCTAACCTTGCAATGGAACTGACTGGGTTGGGAGTGCAGCGGGTGGGCTCAGTACCTGCACCCTGAGGTGAATGTTGCCATGAAATTTGCATTCCAGAATCCAGTCCTGCCTGCGTTTTTCAAGGCATCTGCAATAAGCCCAACTCCATGAAAATCCGATCTGTTGAGAAGGGGAAAATATATGATGCCCACAGTCACAAAAGTTGAATTTGCATTTTGTTTAGGATAGTGTCAGAATCGCTGATTGCTTTGGGGTAGGTAATCTAGCTCTACCTAATGACATGAATTTTATTTTTATGTTATAAAAGTTTAATAGATTGTAGAACTTGAGATGCCAAATCCCAGAAAAAAATTAGTTTGAAGGAGAAAACTTTCACAATATAGCAAGCTGAAAAATATTGATTTATTGAACTGGAACTTCATGAAACTTTCATTATGGAATTTAATACTGAAATTTAAACAGATTTTACAGGAAAGGTTTTGGTCATGTAATGAAAGGAGCTAAAGATCGTCTTGTTAGTCGAAACCTTACAGTTAGATTCTAACATTCAATTTAATTTTTGCTTCATGCATGTAACAAATTCATTTATCAACAAATTCATTTATCAACACATTGAACAACACAGTAATAAAATATTTCAAAAAGGATTGCTTTCCATATAGATGATACAGTAGTTAGAGTCCATCATTATTAGTGTTTGTATGCAAAATGTTTTCAATTATTGATTGTCACTAGATGATGATATCAGGAGGCCACCTACTTCAGGCTAAATTGTTACTTTCAATCAAGAAGGATTCATTGATTTGAAAGTTTCATTAAAAAAAAATGTATCCAGCATTAAAACAGATGGATTTCTGCTTCAATAGTGTCATGCAGACGTTGCAGGTGAATATGTTTGAGGAAACCGAGTCTAGTAGCAGTGGTACCAGCTGTACCTCTGGTCCAGAAGGTCCAAGTTCAAATCTCACCTTAGGATGTGATAGCTGTCGAGGTATGTCATACCACACTTGCTTTAAAAAAGAAACTTTCAAGGATAAGTGTTGTTAGGCCTGACCCACTAGCAAACATTGTGTATCAGAAAGTCGCAGGCGGCGCAAAGACATGTGATATTTACATTTTAAGGCAGAGCATTTTTAGTTTCTTACGTTTCATCTGGCTAGAGAGAGATCACAAACATCTGAGGTTAAAATGTATCTGGGATCTCTTCAACACTGGTGACTATGGATGGGCAGAACACTTTCAATTTAAATTCAATTCCCTTAATTAAATTATTTTTTTTGCCAGACCTGGCTGGCTCACCTGTTGGTAATATAAAAGGGGTTTCAACCCACCACTCTCTCCAAGGCCCCTCATCTAATCACTTTCAGACTGTACAGCATGTGTAAGTTTAGATTTGTAAAAGGTTGTACAGATACATAATCCTTTATCCCAAATTCCGAAATCCGAAAAACTCCAAAATCTGAAATCTTTTTCGTGTAGTGTGAAGCATCATTTTGCCATATGAACCGGTGACCCAACCCCACGCCCACTTGGCCCAGCGTAGCCCAGCACTGGCAGGCGTTAATTGCGTCTCAACGCTCACACGAATTCACACGTGTGTCTGCCGTTAGGTAAATATTTTCCATTTCACTGTGAAAATGTCATTTATTTTGAAATTCAAAAAATTCCAAAAAAACAATTGGCCCCAAGGATTTCTGATAAAGGATTGTGTAACTATATGTTTAAAAATTCACTAGTTGTGTGGAGTTTTGATAAAACAATTTTGGCGTCTTTTCCACAAATTGTGGCATGTAGCAGACAGAAGGACGTGCAGGTTAAATGGTAAAGTGAGGAATGGTTGTATAAGTAGCATGAAGACTAAAATGTTCCTTTGAGTATAGAACTCACTTTTCTTTTCCTGCCCTTGTAGAATGCATAGTTTTAATATTTAAAAGTGCCAATCTCAAAATTATCCTGGGATTGCAGTATAATGGATAGCAATGAAAGTGCAACTATGCTAATAAAGTTAAGACATTCCATTACTAAAATACTTTGGCTACAATGAACATACACACTGAACATTTCACTTAGACTTTTGTCAAACTAACCTCAGTAAATGTCTGTCTGCCTGTTCAATTAAATATTTGCCTTATTTCTATTTCTATGATGTGACTTTTCCTCCAAGCCACTGATTCCTTCAGCTGTTGGTCTTTTATATTTAGAGAATCTGCAATTTAATTTAGAACCCTGTAGCTAGGGTAGGACGGTTTTGTTTCTTCAGCAAATTCCATAAGTGCTATTCATTGTGAAGCATCCACTAGCTGGGGGGAGGGGTGGGGGGTAAATTGCCCTGGCTCTGTTGCAGCAATTTCATCAGCATATACTCTGTCTGTGGTCCAATTCAACTCTGTACTTGATGCTTTCCATTTTTCTGTATACTTTCCCAAAGTAGGTCTGAAAAGATGTTCAGTGTTTTTCTGTCTATTGAAGCCCAGTACAAATTACTAAATACTATTGAAGAATGCTGGTTTTGCAATAATGTGTGCACTTTGCACTTAACAGATCAGTCATCCCCCCCCAAAAAAAAAATCAGAAACTCATCAGTCAAAAGGAGAAACATTTTTTATGGCTTCAACATTTTCATATCCACAAGAGGATCAACCAACTAATGAAATGTTTGTTGTTACAGCCAGTCTCCTTAATGGAAAACTTCAATGTGAGGACCCAAAGAACTAGTTTGTTGTCAAGTTTAACCAGCTTTGATTCCTTGGCTTAAATGAGGGATTTGTTATCACTAAAATGTGCACATTTCATAACATACATTATTGAATGACTGCAGAAAAATGTTTGGGATCTGAACAGACCCTTCAATTCAGCTCACTGTCTATTTAAAAAAAAACTAGTGAATGTCTTATACATTCTTGTTACAAGACAAGTCAACCAAATGCAGGCACACGTAGGTATAGATAGCTGGAATACTCCTCTGGGCCAACATAGTGGCTCTGCCTCCTATACAGAGGCCACTCAGCAATCTTCAGGCAATCTGAACACATTATGAGACTGTTTAGATTGGCACTCTTTTCAGAATCTTGTAAAAATTACACAGACTGTCAATACCAGAGGCCTTTCCAAGTTACATTTATAATATCAGCTGTGCAATGTGTATTGATGGGTATAGCCCCAGGGTAGAGTATCTAATGCAGCAGGACTCTGGCAGCAGTGGGACACATACTGAACGTTACATTCAAACCTCTGATCTGGGCTTTGTTCTCATTAAGTGGCACAGAACACCACTTTTTCGACAACAAAAACAATTTGCTGGAAAAACTCAACAGCTCTGGTGGTCTGTTCTGAAGAAGGGTCACCTGGACCGGAAACATTAACTCTGCTTTCTCCCACAGACGCTGCCAGACCTGCTGAGTATTCTTTTTTCAGCAATTACTGTTTTGTTTCTGATTTCTAGCATCTGTAATTCTTTGGGTTTCTTTTAAACTGCATTTTCAACACCTGAATCTTGTATAGTCTTGTTGTACCAGCATAAAGTCAACCATTCTAGGTTATCTGCAACTGAATTTGATGGAAGGGTGTGCACTAATCTCATGGATTTGGAAGGAAAATCAAGTATGTGACTTCCAGTTGAGCAAGATCAGTAGACGGTGAATGATGAAAAACTGAGAAATACTATTTGCAGAATCAGCGAGAAAGTGAAGACTGCAGATGCTGAAGATCAGAGTCGAAGAGTGTGGTGCTGGAAAATCACAGCCGGTCAGGCAGCATCCGAGGAACAGGAGAATCGATGTTTCGGGCACAAGCCCTTCCTGATGAAGAGCTTATGCCCGAAGCGTCGATTCTCCTGCTCCTTGGATGCTGCCTGACTGGCTGTGCTTTTCCAGCACCATACTCTTTGACTATTTACGGAAACAGCCAATGGATGGGAATTGGAGATTATGTGGCAGTAGATTGCCATCGGTAGGAAACAGTTCCTGGGTTGAGGAGAAAGACAAGGAAGGGAAGTCTTGAACAGAAGCAGGTCATTCACCACGCCACCCTCCCCACCCCACCCCCCACCCCCACCTCCCAGCCTGCCTTGCCCTTTAATAAGATTATGGCTGATCTGCTCTAGGCCTCAAGTCCTCTTTAATGTCCAATTCTTCGTAGCCCTCAATTCTCTTGACTGGCCAAAAATCCATCTACCTCCTCTTTAAATTGTCAAGAGGATTAAGGGTTATGGGGAGCAGGCAAGAGACTGCGGTTGAGAAGCTCATCAGCCATGACTAAATGGCGAAGCAGTTTCAACGGGCTGAATTGCCTAATTTCTGCTCATATGTCTTATGGACAGGTGAGGCCTTTGGATTCCTTGTGAAGACAGGAGGAGCATTCCAACTCTCAGGCCCACTGGAAAACTTTCAAACCAGGGCCTATTTTCATTAGCCACATTCTGGGCTCATGTTACAGCCGAATCGCTAGACCGATTGGCATTGTGTGTATCTCACATGGCCCAGGGTCAGAAGCTCATAGGGGTTCATTGCAATCAGATTGTTTTGAATATTGATAAGGGCTTCACCTACCAAGGGTTAAGGACATCTATTGTTTGCCAAAAGAAACTCTTAAAACGTTTTGTGACTTAAATGCCATTTAAATGATGAGTATCCTCATTAACCAGTTTTAACACATTGCCCACTTGGCCTTGTTGAATGTGGGTAAACTGGATTAAAATTAGCCCTTTTAATTCTGTCAAGCATAATGTACTTCTTTTATTTCGCTGTGAATATCCAGGGAGCCTATTGACAAGCAATAGTGCACTGAATAGTAGATTGGCCTTTTTCTGAGTAGTCTTCAGCTTAATCTAAGTAATACCTCATAATACAAGCTGTCATCTGGCTGCAGTTTAACAGGAGTACGGTTTTAGGAGATTCTTTTTCCCCAATAACAAGAGCATATCGTTCCAAACAAGATTTTAGATAGTCATTTGATACTTAGGTGAAAGAGTATCTACCTGAAACGCAAACTGTTTTTCATTCCACAGATACTCTGTGAACTGCCAGCATTTACTTGTTTTAATTCGAACTTTACCTTCAGTCCTTATTTATATTTATGATCTAGAACTTAGCAATCTTGTAAAGAGTCCCTGTCGATCTATCCCAAACTAATGGTGTTCTTTTCACTTTTTTTTAACAAGGTGCAAGTTCTTTAGCCTAACTGAGACTCCTGAAGACTACACCATTATTGTGGATGAAGAGGGATTTAAGGGTGAGAACCTTCTTTACAGCTGTATCAATTGCATTCTTCAATAAGGGATTTGGTGATGCTATTAACGCTTTGTGAGCTTGTAAACTAATGACACCTTCCAATAGTGGCATTCTGATGCCAGTTAATTCAGACTGGAACCTGCTTATTGCTGTTATTTAATATACTATCTGCCACACTTTTAATGGATTTCATTCAGGCCAGCAGTGGGAAGTTATCTCCTCGCCGTATGTAGTGGTTTGGGTAAGTTTAACTGAATTAAGAAGCACCTGCAACTTGTCCAGTAAATCGTCATTTTATACAGATTTCAAATATTCTGATGTAACAGATGTTACTGGGTTGTATTATTAACATAATTTTCATTTCCTACTCCATTTTCACTAATGGAGAAGGAATTTTCAAAAATGGATCTGGATCTAATTTGAAATCAGGGTGGATGATGTCACAAGGCTTCTGAAATAAGTGGAGCGGTTTGACTCTTTTGAGTCTGTGTGGGCAGTCTTCTCACTTGGAAAGAGAGCTCCTCTGTATGTCTTGCTAGATGCTAGATAGGATTACGATAACCCAGATGGTCACTTTCACTGGGTTGTCAGACTTGTTTGTTGATTTTTAATGTTCCCGTGTGATGCGTTGCTGCGATTATGAGCTGATAATATCGCCGTGAGGGGAGCAGGGTAAACAACTACCTCTCCTTAAGCAGTCTGATTTGTCAAACATTGAAACGTCTCAGCAGGGAGTGGAGATTGGGTGAAATCTCAAGTTAGCCAGTTCCAAAACAGCCTTATCCTAGAACAGATCACTGAACCTTTACTTGTAGAGGTCGGGCTCAACTTCAAATCAGGTCCGTTTACATATAATTACTCATTTAGCTAGAGGTCAAGGACGGTTGTTTTATGTAAACTGTTGAATATTCAAACACACCTGCAAAAAATTAAGGAAGAATACTCAAAAGCATGATGCATTCATTGCTTATGTGCTCAAACAGCATTTTGTACATCCCATGGTATATTGGAAGTAGAGGAATTGAAATCATATTGCTTACATAAATGACCACAGTTTTCACCAGTGCCAATACTGCTGAGGAGACTGTCAGAGACAAAATAAAGAGTAATTTTGTCTGTAATCTATGACTTTCTTTTCCAGTGTAATGTTTCTTAAGTTGAGGGGGTGGGGTTTAGTGTGTTCAGGAGATCTGCTTTGGTTTTTTTTGGCTCTTTTACTTGAAGTCACTTGGACTACTGACAGACATGAATGTCTGCAACAGCAAACTCCAGGCTACTAATCAAAAATGTAATCCAGTCAGAATGGGCCTGGCATAGATAGAGCACTATTTAGATCCCATACAAATGCCTTTGTGTGTCTCAGTGATTCTCAAAGTGAAATCTGCAAAATAATACTTCACTTCCTGACTCTCAAAAGCTCTCCTCCAAGCCTCACACAGGGCACCTCACACCTTCAATACAGTATCTGAGCTGACATGGCACCTATTGTTAAAGTTCACTTGTGAATGTAACTTTAAACCAAAGTTCTGGGATTTGCATATGAAAGAACTGAAACCAACATGGTCATCCTAACAGATGAGAGACTTAACAAACGATCTAGGTATTTTTCAATGTATTATTTCAGTTACATCACACTGTAAACTTTTGCTATAAATTCTGTGTCTTACGATCTTATACTCCACAACCACCTGATGAAGGAGCAACACTCCGAAAGCTAGTGCTTCTAAGTAAACCTGTTGGGCTCTAACCTGATGTTGTGTGATTTTTAACTTTGCAAGGGGGAGTGATAACCACATGTCAACATTGTATCATTCTCCAACTCAATTCTCACCATGAACATAACTACAGACTGTCCCTCTGTACATCAATACACACAGCTCACACCCATGTCACCTGTCAAGAACAATTTCCAAACCTTGCCAAGAATTATGTTTGCTTACACAACCTTTTGTGCAAACATAATTCTGTGGAGAACTAATTTACAGTCAAATAATTTTGCTAAAAATAGCAACTCTCTAAACAAATAACTCTGTAAAATATTTTACTGAAAGATAAACAGAATAAAGTCAGCCTACCGGCTTAGTTTCATTCTTTGGTTGCTTTATCAGTAAATTGTCAGTTATAACTCCATATGTATTTTGCATAGATTTATTATTCACAGTTCTGATGAAACACAATATTATTGTGCAAATGACTGTTGTAGCTATAATTTGATCCCATCTTTGTAAGGTGCATGTATCATCAGATTTTAACTGGTTGAAATGCAGAGAGATGAGGTGCTATGATAGTCCATCCGTTGTTCATTTACTTTCCCTTTCCCCATGACCTGTAAGCCTGGATGTTGGGGCTTCCTCCCTGTTTGCCTGTGCCCCACAGATCTGCTGAGACCATGCAATGCCATTTAAAATTGTAATTCATTCTCCTTATCTCAATAAGAAGGTCCTATTCTCCTTGGTTGGGTGTTCATAATGGGTAAGCAAAAAGGAGATTTAGGTTGCCTTCAAATGGAATTGTTTTCACACATGTAGTGGTGAAGGTCTGGAATTCACAAACTGGAAGGATAGTAGAAGCAGAAACCTGAGTAACAATTAAAAAATACCTTGATATACAACTAAGAGCTGTGACCTACAAGACTATAGGCCATGAACCAGAGTCCAGTTGGGATTAGGCTGGATGGATGATAGTATGGACACAGTGAGCCAAATGGCCTGCTCCTGTGTTGTAAATTTCTATGATTCTAACCTGACTGTTTAGCTTGGTTCTTGAATTGAATTCAATTCAATTTATTGTCACAGTGAAAAGCTTTGTCTTGCAAGCAATACAGGCAAATCACAGAGTTAAATAGCATAGATAGGTAAATAATAGGTAAACAGCAGCAAAAGCAAAAACACAGGTACAGGTGAAAGTGAGGGTTTGTGAGTCCATTCAGTATTTGTTATTCTTCTCTTAGTGCTTCTCGCTGTTGTTTTCTCTCCATCATTTTATAGATTGCATTGCACAAGGGTATAATTGTGCACACAGACCAGTGGGGAATGAATAGCATCCCTCCATGTCGAGTGACATATTTTTGCACAGGGACTTTGCTGCATTAAGAAATGAGTAGGCGATGGTGTCCTTGGTGATTGAGTAACCACATCTTTTTATTCATGAGCTGCAGTAGTGGCAGATCATAAGGGAAGGGGTCATGACCCCGCCATGTCCTTATGTCCTTACTCTACCTCGACACTGAATTAATATATCTTGCTGGCTACAGCCTTGAAATACAGTATTATTCCACCATCATCAGAGTCGATTCTGTGATTTATTTCCAGGAACCCGTTGACCTGACATTATTCCGGTGCATGCCCCTTACAATCAATTATTACGTTTCATTTTCAACGCATGCATATAAAGACTGATGGGAGAAAGAGCTCACACAAAGATTCATACTTCGCTGCATTAACAATGATAATCTATGATGTAGTTGGTGAGGTGAACACCCTGCAATTTGGAATGAAAATCCTAGTTACAGTCCAATCCTGTGAACCAGCGAGAATCGGCTGAGGGAGTCATGTCGAATACAAAGAAGGAGTTGGATAGAAATAGCAGATAAATGGGAAATGGAAGGTCTGAGGTGGTTTATACGGAGGGAGAGAATTAAGGAGAGTGAAGACAGGGCAAGGGATTCGACAGTAAAGATGTTGAAGAGTCACTCGGGTCAGAGTCTGAGGGAGGTAAAGTGAGAATATGTCTAGGGATATACTTAGGTTGGAAACTAGAATGAAGAACAATAGACAACAAATATAAAGAAGGCGAGAAGCTTGAAGAAACATCGCTGACTGAGATACAAATCAGAATATTGGCCACACAACCATCATGTCAGGGTGGGCAGGAAAGGTACTGGAAAGAATAACTAAGCAGTGAGACATCAATAATGGACAAAGTTTCCTCGTGCTTCAGCCAAAAGCAAAATATTAACACAAAAATAGCATAGTGGATAACGTGTTCACAAGTAAACAATTGGAATGAAATATAGAGTGAGCTGATGGTTGATTAATGGCAAAGCTCAGGATGGCACTGAGTGGGATTTGCAGCCAGCTGGCATGCTGATTGGGAGGGGAGGATGGTATCATCGACTGCTGAAGATATAGTGGCAGAGAGAGCTTTGTGGATACTTTGGAAAATGTCAATAGAAAATAGGATGAACCTTGATTCTACTTGGTTTTATTTATTCTCTTGAAATGATTTGTTGTCTATCTCCTTCATGGGGACTGTGGGGGTTTGATAGAACCGAGGGGCTCGCTTGGCCGTTTTAGAACACCCGAGGATCTTGCCTGATTGGATGAAATTGAAGTTAGATTTAGGCTAGACCTAACTTTACTTCTTCAAATGATATCTGCCAACCAGTTGCTTTTTTATGATAACTAACAGCTTCGTGGTCACTTCAACAAATATCAGCTTTTTTATTTACAGATTTTTAAATGAATTGAATTCAGGGTCTTTAGCACTGTTGACAACCTTCAGAAATCCAAAAATATTCCAAGCCAATGAAGTAATTCTGATCTCTGTAATGTGAAGAAAAGGGGCAGCCAGTTTGTGTACATAACTGGTCTATAAGCAACAGTGAGATAAATGGCTTGACTTTGGTTTGGCCAGGCCAATAACATGTAATTATGGGTTTTGTTCAGTGGGGCTTCAAACCTGGATAGCTGCAGGAGAACAGGAAGGCAGTGATGTGTGTTGGGTCGAGATTGGAAGGGCAAAGTACGTGAGAGTAGAGAGATGAATTCTGGGCAAGTTCAGCCAAGGTGCTGTGTTAAGATTAGGGGTCACCCCTTTAGACAGAGATGAGGGGAATTTGTTTGTTTGGTGCCAGAGGGTTGTGTGGTTTGGGAACACTCTGTCTCAGAAGGCAGCGTAGGCAGGGTCATTGAATCTTTACAAGGTAGAGATAGATTCTTGGTAGGCAGGAAAGCAAAGGTGATCAAGATTGGGTGGGAATGCAGAATAAGATGCACAAGTAGATCAGCTGTGACCACAGCAGTTGACTTGAAGGGCTGAATGACTGACTTCTGCAAATGATTTGTATGTTTGTCTGAAAAGTGGCATGAGTGAAGGAGTAAAAACAGGGATGGAGGAATCAAAAGGATGTAGAAGCAATTTGTTTGGTCTCAAGTTTACTTGTTATGTTCCCGAAACTTGTGGTTAACCTTGTTTTGAAATGCATGTTGTGTTTATTTCAGATCAGCTCCTCAGTGCCGCATTGACAGGACGTACAGAGGAGAGACTGTAGGCTGGGCTCGATCCATGTAGGCTGAGAATCAACATATATTTTTCAGAAATAGTCACTGAGCTTTCTCGCGAAGAGAAATCGAGAATTTTTCGTTCTAACCAATGATCTGAAAGTGCTAAAGAGCAGCATTGCATTGGTTGCAGTGTATTGGATCAGATTTATTTTTGATTCTGTGAATTTAATTCAGAATACAAGCAACTTTTGAAGCAGAGCTATTGTAACCCATGATGTACTGAAGGCAAGTCCAGATTAAAATTTGCCTTTGCTGCAGTTGGCAAGAGGTTGTGAGATTGGTTCAGGCACCTGAGGAAGTTTTTAAGGAAAAGAGAGAATGTTTTAAGGCTATTTAGAATTAAAGGAATGTTTTAATTTCAGCAGAAGTTTCTCCTTATTCTTCATATAGTCAGATGAGGAGAGGTAGAACTCCTTTTCTCCCCACTCTTCTTTTGACCATATGTTTCATGAAATGGATATTCTTTCTAATTCAGTGAGTGTTTAACTGTTTATACACTGACCGTGAAAGACTGAACAGACTGGTTTTGTCAAGTTTTTTTGAAAGGAAAAGGGGATAGTTTTTATTCTACTTAGCCGGATCCAAGTAGAAGTCCAAAAAAACTTCCAATTTTCTCACATATACATTCATCCAAACTCAGTTCACATCCACAACAAATAGTTTACAAAGTGATGGATGAAGGAGTAATTTTAAAGTACAATAAAGTTCAAGTGATCCAATTCTCATGTTTATTTGGTAGGATCCAGGCAAAGTTCAGTGACCATTCTGGTTTTGGTCTCGAGACAGTTTAAAGATGTCATCGGCTGATGTCTCTTCTTCTGGAGACAGGAGCTGCTGGACAGAGTTCCTTATCCATGTTCTACAGACAGAGATATTTCTAATCAAAAGCAGCAGACGGGGTTCCATCTTGTAAAAATAGATGGAGAAAGAGAACGACCCATATAGTGGGGATCTTCTGTGCTGTTCAGTTACAGACTGGAATAAGCAGAATTATAG
Organism: Chiloscyllium plagiosum; assembly: GCF_004010195.1. NCBI lineage: Eukaryota > Metazoa > Chordata > Chondrichthyes > Orectolobiformes > Hemiscylliidae > Chiloscyllium > Chiloscyllium plagiosum. The sequence continues at coordinate 27,568,891 of NC_057737.1, read as the reverse complement.
AATCTCTTTCGGCGCAGAAAGAGGCTGTTCAGCCCATCAAGTTTGCATGAACCCCGCCCCGAAGAGCATCCCACCCAAACGCCTACCCTGTAACCCCTGCATTTCCCATGGCTAATCCACCTGGCCTACGCATCCCTGGACACCACAGACAATTGAGCCTGGCCAATCCACCTAATCTGCACATCTTTGGATGTTAGTGAATCCCGTGTTTTGCTAAGCCCATAGATAAAAGACAATGTGAAACGCACAGATAGTTTCATCCAGGTAATGACCATTGAAGGAACACCAGATGATTTTACACAGAGATGTCTGGGGACTTGAGGTAGTTCTAAGCCTCCTGCCTTTCAGCGGCCAATTGGTAGTTTGCTATTTCAGTCCTTTTAAAATGTAGTCAATGATTTTCGCTCTGTAAATAAATAGTTATCTGGATAAAGCATTGCTTTATAACAAATATATCCCATAAACCTTCAGGTAACCTGTTAAAAACAGAACTTTAGAAGTAAATTTCTGTTATTCCATAAAGTTGCTTTCAGTAAATATTAATTGAACAGAGGTTGTGAATCACAGGAGAAGGCCATACGGCCCATTGTGTTTGTACCAGCCCATTAACTGGGCATCATTACCTTGTGCCAATCTCCTATACCCTTGCACATTATTTTTATCCAACTGATCCCCAATGTCCTCTTGAATGCCAGAATTGAAACTGCCTCCAGGCAGTCCATACCCCAATTATTTGCTAAACGTGGAACATTTTTCCTCACTGCCTTTTTGCTTCTTTTGAAGATCACTTCAAATCCATGCCCTCTGGTTCTTGTCCCTTTTATGAGTAGGAACAGTTTCTCCTGATCTACTCTGTTCAGCCCACCCATGGATTTCAGAATCTAAACTTCAAATTAGAATGGACTAAGACATTGAAAAAGGTAGAATACTTCAGAAATTGCATGTGTTTTACTTGGTTGCTGTACAGAGAGAGATAGTTCATGATTAGTAAGGAGGCAAGGGTTACGGGGAGAAGGCAGGAGAATGGGGTTGAGAAGCATATTGGCCATGATTGACTTACAGAGCAATTTTGATGGGCCAAATGGCCTATTTTGCTCCAATATCTTATGGCCGTACAGTATTACTTTTGACCAAGTCGCAATGAATTCAGAACTTGAATTAAAACTTTACATTAAACCGAACAACATTAAAAGCCCTAATCCTAAACCCACGACCACTTCCATTTCGAAGGACAAGGGCAGCAGAAATATGGGAATGCTACCACCTTCAAGTTCTCCTCCAAGCCACTCACCATCCTGACTTGGAAATATATCACTGTTCCTTCACTGTCGCTCAGTCAGAATCCTGGAATGCCCTCCCTAAGGGCATTGTGGGTGAACCCACAGCAGGTGGACTGCAGCAGTTGAAGAAGGCACCTCACCACCTTCTCAAGGGCTACTAGGGACGGGCAGTAAATGCTAGCCAGCCAGTGACCCCCACATCCCATGAATGAATAAAACACAAATATAGGCCACTGTTGAAATTCGAGGAAGGGTACAAATCTTAAATACTGTACAATGACTTGTAGATTTCAAATAGAGTATTTCAAAAGACTTGCATTTCTGTAGCACCTGTCATGACTGCAGGGTATCCAAAAGTGCACTGCCGTCAATGAAATACTTTCTGAAGTGTAGTCACTGTTGCAAATATGTGGCATCTAGGTCCCACAAATAGCCATAAATAGCAAGTTGTTAATGATCAGATCATTTTTTTTTGTGATACTGATTGAATAATAAATATTGGCTATGCCTCTGAATTTCCAAGAATAGAAGGGGAGAAGATGACAAAACAGTTTTCGAGTGTATCTCCATATCAGCTGATCTCCAAGTTCTCCAAGTTCTGGCAAAGATTAATGCTTCATAATGGGATATAAAATGGCGATACCCATCTGACTGTGCTACTCTTCAGCATCAGAACCTTCTGTGTGCAATCACAGATTGCTAACAGCAGCCAAATCTAAAGGCCATCATTTAGAATGCAGCGCTGAAGACTTGACATCTGGAGTTGTTCAAAATAACATTACATTCTGCTTTTTGCCCTCTTTACACATTCGGATGAACACTATTGATTTCAATCAATAGGATTCCAAGTGCAAAATGCCTTTACTATAAAGATTGGAAATCTATTGGACAATAGACTAAGTGCAGATGCAGTGTGACACAACGACTTTTGCTAGATTATTAGCCAGTAAAAACATTCATCTAACCACTGAAACCAAGTACTGTGTTACTGACTGATGAGTTGGCAAAAAGCCAGAATGAGGCCTGTTCTATATCACAGAAGACCCAATGGAAATATAGAGTGGGCTGCAAAAACATGTTGTTTAGGACTGAAGTAAACCATGCCATATTTTCAGGGTTTTGTGTTCCCATCACCTGTTTGAAGAGAGTGGCCTTTGTGTGCCTTTTGGGTACTGTTTTCTATGGGGCTGTTGGGGTCTCACCCGGAGAGCCTGTTACTGTAGTGAGGACATAACTGCAAAGCAGCTCCCCCACATTTACAATGCAGGAACTGCCGGTTTCCAAAAAGGCAGATTTATATTTTTGCAGATCTGTGACATTGTTGGTTTGCTAAATGTCAGGGCTGTTTGCACATGGGAGCCCAGGAGACAGTGAGAGAAGGCTGCACATCTGCCCCTGGTTTCATCTCTGCATTGGATTGTAGTTGTTAAGGTTGCTGCTCAGGGCTGTGATACCAAGTTACATTTTTAGGCCTGGCTCTTTGTTTCTGCTAAAAGCTGCTCTGGAGCAAAGATCAAGTCCGGGGAGAGAAATCACGGGGCTGGTGCTTTTATGGTTTCCAGGTTCATAAAACAACCGCCCACCCTCTTTCTTTTTAACCATCGGCAACTTCTGCCCATTGAGTCTGCCCCAGTCCTTTCAGAAAGAATTCCAGTGGTCAGTCCGACCACTGCACACCCCCAGCCATTCTTTCCTGTTTTCTCTCCTCCAAATATTTATCCAATTTATTTTTGAACACCAGCTTCAGTCTGTAGCTACCACAATATCAGGGAGGGAATCCATTTCAAATCTCGATGACTCATTGTGTACAAGTTGTCCCTTCTGGCTCTTCTGCTTCTCACTTGGAATGAAGTTAAATCTGGGCTATCTGATCATTACTTCAACCATTGTAAACACTTTCCATTCATCCTACAAAAAACCCCTTCCTCATTTTGTCCACCTCCCTTCAGGCTTCTTGGCTCTGAGGAGAGCAATCTCACATTCTCCATCATCCTTTATTCCTGGAGCTGTTCTAGTAAATCGCTTCTGAACCCTCCTTAAACCCTGGAGTTCGGCATTCGAAACCATCGTCTAAATGGAATCAAACTGATTGATGAGAGTTTGAGCAAAGTTTCTTCTCTTTTGCGCTCTATGCCTTTTTTATAAAACTCATTTGGAAGTTCACTTTTCAATACGACAAACTTTACAGCTCACAACTTTGTCAGGTAGCTTAACTTCGTCATTCACATTTTGGATAGACAGGCAGGAGGCCGGGAGAACATAGCAAGCCAGGCAGCATCGGGAGGTGCAGAAGTCGACGTATCGGGTGTAACCCTTCTTCGGGACTTGGGATGGGTGTAAGGGGAGGTGTAGATAAAGGGGGTGGCAGGGGCAGGGTGGTGAAGTGGGGTTAGGTGAAGACAGGTATGACTTGGTTGGTCAATGGGAGAGATGAATGTGGCAGGTGGCTGAAAGGAGTGTCACATGGCTGTAGCAGCGAGTTTGTTTCATCGTGTGGTCAAAGAGCTGGAGGAGTGAAGCGGTCATGGCACTGTGGCAGCAGCGAGAAAGGGACTCACTGAGTGGACATCCGAGGGAGGCAGAGAACTTCTTCGAAGGAGGCATCCTTTAAATATTGCCGTGGTACAATTCGCATTTTGGAACCAGCTGTGCTTCTTAAAACCTGGCCCTGTGTCAAAATCAATTTTCTTGAGGGTCATAGAGTCATAGAGATGTACAGCAAGGAAACAGACCCTTCGGTCCAACCTGTTCATGCCGACCAGATATCCCAACCCAATCTAGTCCCACCTGCCAGCACCCAGCCCATATGTCTCCAAACCCTTCCTATTCATATACCCATCCAAATGCCTCTTAAATGTTGCAATTGTAGCAGCCTCCACCACATCCTCTGGCAGCTCATTCCATACACGTACCACCCTCTGCATGAAAAACCCTTAGGTCTCTTTTATATCTTTCCCCTCTCACCCTAAATCTATGCCCTCTAGTTCTGGACTCCCCGATCCCAGGGAAAAGACTTTGTCTATTTGTCCTATCCATGCCCCTCAGAATTGTGTAAACCTCTATAAGGTCACCCCTCAGCCTCCGACGCGCCAGGAAAAACAGCCCCAGCCTGTTCAGTCTCTCCCTATAGCTCACATCCTCCAACCCTGGCAACATCCTTGTAAATCTTTTCTCAACCCTTTCAAGTTTCACAACATCTTTCCGATAGGAAGGAGACCAGAATTGCACGCAGTATGCCAACAGTGGCCTAACCAATGTACTGTACAGCCGCCTTTTTGAGATTTTCTTGAAGGCTGCTTTACATTTCTTGGAAGCCAAATCTCGGTTTCCCTGGGTTCTTTCTCATTCTCACAAACAGTAGTAATAATAATAATAATAATCATTATCATCCTCATCATACCATCATTACAAGCTCAATGCAGCGGCTGCTGGAATTCTGAAACAAACACAGGGAAAGAAGAGTAATATTGGATTGGAAACATTCAATTTGTTTCTCAAATGCTGCCACAGACATGCTGAGTATCTCCAACATTCACTGAGGGTGTTGGTAACAAAACCTTTTGTACCTACGTTGACGAATGTTATTTGCAAGAGCAATCTCCATTCCCTTCCCCCAATTTTGTAGCATTTTATTTTTGCCTTCTCCCCAATTGTACACCTCTTTAATCTCCAAAGGCTAGGAATACTGTGGCGAGTAACTCATCTTCTGACTCTCCAAAGCCTGTCCACTATGTACAAAGCACAAGTCAAGAGTGTGATGGAATATTCCCCACTTGCCTGGTTGGGTACAGCTCCAACAAGACTCAGGAAGCTTGATACCATCCAGGACAAAGCAGCCCATTTGATTGGCATTGCAACCACAATTAGTCAGTTACTCTATCGCCAACGCAGTGTGTACTATCTACAAGCTGCACTGCAAGGCTCCTCAGACAGCACCTTTCAAACCCATGTCCACTTCCATCCAGAAGGACAAGGGCAGCAGATAATTGGAAATCCACCACCTGCAAATTCCCCTCCAAGCCACTCACCATTCTAACTTGGAAATATATTGCCGTTCCTGTCACTGAGTCAAAGTCCAAGCGCACCCACCCTAATAGTCTTGTGATGGGCCTACACCAAGTGGGATGCAGTGGTTCAAGAAGGCAGTTCCTTCTCACTTTTTCAACGGCATTTACAGATGAGCAATAAATGTGAGTCCAGCCAGCGATGCCCTGATCCTCTGAAGGAATTTTAATAAAAAGAGCCCAGGTTGTCCTGCGGGATGGGGCCCAATTAAGCATTGCAACCTTCACCCCTCTTTCCCAGAGCGTGCCAGATACAAGCCGATTGCTGGATCCCACTGTCCCATCTTGCAGCCATTTTTGGAAAGTGTGGAGATCAGTTGAAAATAAAACCAATGGTAGCTATCATGTTATCTACATTTAGTGGTAGTGCCATGCCTACTCACATAGGCCAGCGTTGATGTTAGGTCCTGCATGTAAAGTGTGTGCTGGTTGAATGAGATAGTTGACCTCTTGTCCTCACCCATGAAATTACATTCAGCTAAAATCAGCCTCTTCAGAGGACATTAAAAATGCCCCTTTAGATTAGATTAGATTAGATTAGATTAGATTACTTACAGTGTGGAAACAGGCCCTTTGGCCCAACAAATCCACACCGACCCGCTGAAGCGTAACCCACCCAGACCCATTCCCCTACATTTACCTCTTCACCTAACACTACGGGCAATTTAGCACAGCCAATTCACCTAACCTGCACATTTTTGGATTGTGGGAGGAAACCGGAGCACCCGGAGGAAACCCACGGAGACACGGGGAGAATGTGCAAACTCCACACAGAGAGTCGCCTGAGGCGGGAATTGAAACCGGGTCTCTGGTGCTGTGAGGCAGCAGTAATATCCTTACTTCATCTCTGAATTTTTTGATTCCTTTCTTCATGTAACAGCTGTAAAGTTGCCTGTCAGACACATGACCCCTTTTGTATGTGCACAGGTTTACTGTATAATATTGGCAATACCAGAGGCAAAAATACAGCTGAACAAATAGAATCTTTTGCAGTGACTGTAGTTCTCAGAGATTTACCAAAACTCAGTAACAGTTAGGGAATTACACATGTATTATCAAACACCGTTATACAGCCCAATAATCCCAATGTTATTCTTCTGCCTCTGCTGTAACTCAGAAACATATTATATTAGCAGTTAGACCTTGTTAAACCATTAAACTTTCTGATATTGAGCCAGTGCTTTTCTGGAAATGGCTGTTGATATACTGTTGATGTTCTTGAAAAATATCTGAAACATAGCTTTATGAAATATAGTTAAACAGGGACTGAAAGATGTTGCGCATCAGCAGGGGAACCAGAATGTGTGACTCATGGCCTGTGCTTCAACTTCTGTGGGTTTAATATTGCTGGCACATCAACTGTGAAGGCTTCTTTTTAAATAGAACCAAGGCTCTGATCTTGCAAAATGCACATCCATTACCACTGCGTCTCTGTTTAAATTTAAGGACTGCATTTGTCTTGGGCTGTGAACAGTGCTGGTGAAGTGACATTTATGGTCCATTCCTAATTGCTCTGAGAGATGGTGGTGAGTTTTCTCCAAGGTCTTGTAGTCCGTGTAGTGAACGCACTTCTGTATTGTGATCAGGTAGAAGATTTCCAGATGTTTAACTCAGAAATGATAAAGGAGTAGCAAAGGAGCATGCCTTCAGGGAATGTAGGTGTCTCTGACTGAGCTAATGTTTATTGCCCATCGCTAATGGCTTTTAGAAGGTGGTGGTGAGCTGTCTTCTTCAACCGCTGCAGTCCCTTTGGTGTAGTTACAACTAGGGTGTTGTTAGGGAAGGAGTTCCAGGATTTTAACCCAGTGAAGTGAAGAAATGGTGATAAAAGTTCCATGTCAGGATGGTAAGTGGTTCGGAAGATGACGAGCAGAAGGTGCTGTCCTTACAGGGGAAGAATAATAAGGAGCTGAGTCAGCCTGCAGCCAATCCAGTGTGACTTCTACAGTAGGAAAGCTAAAACTAAAAATCCTGGTTGTGTGGGAGTTTGACCTCACCCATTCAGGCTGTTTCTATTGTTCTAACTTTTAAAAAAAGCCGATGGCCTCACAAGCTGTTTACTGGCTTTGAGCAGACTGCTTATCACCTCTATCTCAACCTTTTTTCATAAATATACCAGGACAAAATACACCCCTTAAAGCCATAGTATCATCACAATTCCTTCCTTTTGTTTCCTTTTCAGAATTTTCCTTTCAGAATTTCCCATCCATTAAAACTGCTTTTGAAACCAAATATCACGATTTTGCTCAACAAATTATAAAGTGGCTACAGTTAGAGGATTTTGTCTCTCTGCAGCAGAGGGTTTTAAAATACAGATTAACCCTCAATAATATCATGGGAGATCGGAATTAAATAAAAGTCATATGGATTGGATACACTTGTTCCATCTTGTGATGCGTAGTTATGTCTTCTTGTCTTGTATGAAAACCTCATAAAAAAACCAGCATCTGATAAGTTCAGGTTTAATTCTCATAAAACAGGACAATCAGAAAACAGTAGTACTGACTGAATATGGACAAAAGTGAGTAAGTAAACATTTAGTAACACACATGCAGAAGAAAAAGGCTCCCAGTCTGAATGGATGTAATTCTGTTGTTTTCATTACATGACCCCCTGTGTTCAAGTGTGTTGTCCAGTCAAGCAACTTTGCCATTCTGCTGCATTTTTATAACTAGAAACTGTAAAGACTATCTTTTTTAATTTTTTTGTGTGTGGTCTTTGATTGTGGACTGAAATGAGAAAAGTACTATTTTGAAAACTAGTTTTGAGAATCAAATCCAACCCTTTAAAAGCAAGTTATCTAACACCCATTTTAAGTACTGTTTGCAAGGCTTCTTGTTCAACAGTGGTGGGAGCCTAGTTTGCAGAGCAGGCTGGCGCCTGTGTATGAATGGAGCTGATTGGCTGGCAATAAAGGAGCTGATTGGTCTGTGCCATGAAGTGAGGCACATCTTATGGCAAATGAAAGTGGGTAGCACAGCTGCTACCGTTGGTGCAGGTGGGGAGGTGACCCGAGGGAGTGAGTAGGCAGTGCAGAGGGCATGCAGGGTTACTAGTTGAGGTGGGTGAGAGTGTGAGGGAAGATGGTACAAGCAACAGTGAGAGTGGCAGAGCATGAACCTTGAAAGACGTAAAGTGACAGAGAGTCAGTGAGTGAGAGTTCGAGTTAGAGTTTTACAACATGGAAACAGACCCTTCAGTCCAACACATCCATGCTGACCAGATATTCAAAATCAATGTAGCCCCATTTGGTCCATATCACTCTAAACCATTCCTATTCATGTACCCATTCAGGTGTCTTTTAAATATTGTAACTGTACCAGCCTTCACTTCCTCTGGCAGCTCATTCCATACATGCACCACCCACTGCGTGAAAATGTTGCCCCTTCGGTCTCTTCTAAATCTTTTCCCTCACACTCTAAACCTACGTGCTTTGGTTTTAGACTCCCCTACCTTGGGGAAAAGCGAATCAGGGAGAAGATAGTGCAGTTTATGCTGGTGAAGTTGCGAAGGATATTAACCTTCTTCCTGCAGTGCTGGGTATTCCACCCTGCTAGCTGAGTCTGCGGTAACCCAGCTGGCAATCCAGCTGGCATGGTCTGCTGTCATGGTCTGCACTGGTGGTCTTGGGGGAACAGGAAGACCTGCCAGTGCAGCAACCCTCCCACCTGGGTGCATTCAAGTTGTGTACATTGCGCGGCTCTCAGTTGGCTCTGGGAACATTGGAGTGTCATGGGGAAAATTCCGCTTGGTTAGCCACTCAACTGCCTACTTTGGCTGCTGCCACTGCTGGGCTGTTTGCTGTCATTGCCATGATGCCACCACTGGGTAAAGCATTCCAAAGTGAGAACATGTCAAGCATCAACCCTGTGTATTTAATTGCAAGTCTCTCTTGCACACAGGCACAGAGACACACATTCACAGAAATACAGAGATAAACAGACACAGTGACACACACACACACACACACACACACACACACACAGCTGAGAAACACACATCTTTTGCGTAGGTTCATTTTCAAATTATTTACTCTGATTCTGCCAGTAGTTCCATGCTCTGGCCACTGGGTGGCTCAGCACTGATCGACACTACTGTATATCTTCCGACTCCTCTTTGTCAGGCACCTGAGGTTTTGCCCATTTGGAAATATTAAACAGTTTCCACATTATTATCAACCAGAAACACACCCTCCTCTCCCCACACCCTCCTCTCCCCTCCTCACCCTCGCCCTCCTCACCACCTTCGTCCTCTCCACCCTCACCCTCCCCACCTTTGCCCTCCTCACCCTCGCCCTCCTCACCACCTTCGTCCTCTCCACCCTCACCCTCCCCACCTTTGCCCTCCTCACCCTCGCCCTCCTCACCACCTTCGTCCTCTCCACCCTCGCCCTCCTCACCCTCGCCCTCCTCACCCTCGCCCTCCTCACCCTCGCCCTCCTCACCACCTTCGTCCTCTCCACCCTCACCCTCCCCACCTTTGCCCTCCTCACCCTCGCCCTCCTCACCCTCGCCCTCCTCACCCTTGCCCTCCTCACCCACACCCTCCTCACCATCGCCCTCTTCACCCACATGCCTGGTGAGCAGGGTTATAGTTGAATGAAACAAGTGTAACTGAGAGCATGCAAAAAAAGGAAATCATCAAATAGCTCTTCTCATCTGGCTAGTCTCTGAGGATTACAATGTGCCATTATTTCAGGAAGTGCACATCCGAGTTCATGTCTAAATAAAGTTTATTCTGCACATTTTCTTCTCACATAGGTGACAGCACACTCCACTTGGCTTTGTTCACTGTGAAACAGCAGGTGTGCTCCAGTATTTTATTGTTCATCATAATTGCACAGAATTTAAGTGAGAGTACACAGTACTGCTTAACAATTTGGATACAGAATTGGCTCGAAGGTAGAAGATAGAGGGTGGTGGTGGAGGGTTGCTTTTCAGACTGGAGGCCTGTGACCAGTGGAGTGCCACAAGCATCGGTGCTGGGTCCACTACTTTTCATCATTTATATAAATGATTTGGATGTGAACTTAGGAGGTATACCTCAGAGTACAATGAGATCTTCATCAAATGAGTCAATGGGTCGAGGAGTGGCAGATGGAGTTTAATTTAGATAAATGTGAGGTGCTGCATTTTGGAAAGGCAAATCAGGGCAGAACTTACACCCTTAATGGTAAGGTCCCAGGGAGTGTTGCTGAACAAAGAGACCTTGGAGTGCAGGTTCATAGTTCCTTGAAAGTGGAATTGCAGGTAGATAGGATAGTGAAGGAGGCGTTTGGTATGCTTTCCTTTCTTGGTCAGAGTATTGAGTACTGGAGTTGGGAGATCATGTTGCAGCTGTGCATTGGTTAGGCCAGTGTTAGAATATTGTGTGCAATTCTGGTCTCCCTATTATAGGAAGGATGTTGTGAAACTTGAAAGGGTTCAGAAAAGATTTATAAGGATGTTGCCAGGGTTGGAGGATTTGAGCTATAGGGAGAGACTAAATAGACTGGGGCTGTTTTCCCTGGAGTGTCACAGGCTGAGGGGTGACCTTATTGCGGTTTTTAAAATCATGGGGGGTATGGATAGAGTAAACAGACAAGGTTTTTTTCCCAGGGTGGGGGAGCCCAGAGTACAGGTTTAAGGTGGGAGGGGAAAGATTTAAAAGAAATCTAAGGGGCAACATTTTCACACAGAGGGTGGTACGTGTATGGAATGAACTGCCAGAGGAAGTGGTGGAGGCTGGTACAGTTACAACATATAAAAGGCATCTGGATGGGTATATGAATGGGAAGGGTTTAGTGAGATATGGGCCGGGTGTTGGCAGGGAGGACTAGATTAATTTAGGATATCTAATCAACATGGGTGAGTTGGACCTAAGGGTCTGTTTCCATGTTGTACATGTCTATGACTCTAAAATTGTATGACCAGCTAACCTAATAATTCAACGCAGTGCTTGTTTTAATTGCCTTTGCTTTATCACTAGTTTTCTCTGCACCTCCACCCCATCCTCTGCCACATAAATCTCATACTTTATTGAAAGTGCTAAAACAATACAAAAGGGTTTTTGACTCAAGCAGAGCCATGTTACTGTGAAGGTATCTGCCTGCCTGGTAATTTCAGGAGGGGACTGACCCACAAATCCCACCAGCTTGACAGCTTGTATTTAAATTTTATATCAGAAACAATCAAATTCAAAGCTTCTCGGACTGATAATTCTCAGTTCAGGGAGGGGGGGGAGGTTTACTGATGTTTGGCCGAATCTTGTTTGTGTGACTCGATGAGTTGTGCAGAACGAGAGCTGTTCCTGTTGTCGGTTACACCTCTGTGTAATATTTCTACAGCCTGCACAGCACAGTCACTCTCACTCGCAAATCCCATCAACTTCAGTGAAAGGTCTCATTTATTTTTAGAGTCAGTAATGTGGATATTCTCAGGAGAATCTGCCTCATCGACACTCTCTATAAAAGCAGCAAATTGTGTCAAGAGGCTTCTTTTTTAGATTTGAAAGAAAGTTCCAATTCGCAGGAAGCTAATGACTGACGTCAATGACATTAACCCTTTAAGTTCAGGGACTTAGGCTGTACTCTAAAGAGTGACAAGCATTTCTCTTGTGGTGAAGCTCTATCACTGCATGAGTCAGAGAATCCGTATAATGTGGAAAGAAGTCATTTGGCCCATTTGGTCTGCACTTATCCTCTGACAAGCATCCCACCTGGACCCCACCACCCATACTATTCCTATAACCCTGCATTTGCCATGGCTAACCCACACATCCCTTGACACTATGGGCAACGTAACATGGCTAATCCACCTAACCTTCATCTCTTTGGACATGGGAGGAAACAGGTGTACCCAGAGGCAGACACAGGGAGAATGTGTGCAAACTGCATGCGATCATTCAAAGCTGGAATCGAACCAGCTTCCCTGGTGCTGTGAGGCAACAGTGCTAACCACTGAGCCACCATGAAGCACTGTTGTTTTCTGTTTTCTACTTTTCGATTGTTTTGAAAGATGGGAATGTAAATCTTACCATGAACAACAAAAGTCTTGCGTTTATATAGAGCCTTTCATGTAGAAAAATCTGCCCCCAATTGCTTATCAAACAGTAGAAAGACAAACCCAAACAGCTCCCACCTGGAGTACCATCAAATTCCAATGCCCCCATCAACAGCAGGGTGTGCGAATCCAGCATCGGGCAGTTTGGTCACCTCAGGCCTCACGTCTCCCAGGCAACCTCTTAGCCAAGCCGGTGCTCCGAGCTCCCTCTGAGGGATGCAAGTCGGTGTGTTGATACATCGATTTCCAGTTTCGGACATTGATGCTGCACGTGGAGCCTGATGGTATGTGCAGTAGAAACAAAAATTGGTGGAAGCTTTGTTCCCAAGTCTCCTCGATCCTGAGAGACCTTCTGAGAAGAAGAAGAAGAATGAAAAGACGTGTCATGAAGTGATGTGAACGGCAGGAGAAATTACCATCACATGCTCAACGAGCAGCACCTCATTTTAAGAATATGAGAAGAAAGGAAATAGGAAGAGCGGTTTTGGCCTTCAAGGCCACTCTGCTGTTCAATATGATCATGGCTTATCTGATTGTGGCCTTCGTTCCACTTTCCTGTCTCGCATAACATTTGACTCCAGATGAGAAAGCTTCCTAACTCAAAATGTATTCAATGACTCAGCCTCCACTGCCATCTCGGAGCGGGAATTCCAAAAGTCAATGATCTTCTGATGGACAAAATTCTTCACTTGCTCTATCTTTACTGGACAACCCCTTATTTTGAAAAGGTGTTTCCTTTGCCCTTCCACCCCCAATTCTGGATTGCTCCATGACTTATCATTCCACATCCTTCTGGACTCAATACTGAGTTCAACAATTTTAGATCGTAACCTCCACCCAAACCTCCGTTTGATTTTTCTTTATTGATCCAGTTTTCTGTCTCATTTCTTTCTTCTTTCCTGTTTAGTTTGCTTTCACACAGCTCCTTTCCAAGATCCACACCACCTCTAGACGCATCTTTCTTTACCTGTTGCATGACCAACCATGAGATATAATTGTTTAATCTAATCTGCTTCTCCACCCTAATGCACATGTTCCAGTTAGCTTGTTCCATCTTTCCTGCTTTCACTCGCTCAAAGCCAATGACATTTCTAACCTTCCCCATTTGTGATTCAGGTTCAGTGGCCAGAAACATAAACATCTCCCTCTCTCAACCGATGCTGCCAGAGCTGTTAAGTACTTCCAACATATTCTGTTTACATTTCTAATCTATTACATACTTTACTGTCACTTGTCACTTTGCAGTTGTAATTTCTGAGTCTGTTTTATGTTCTGTTTATATTTCTGTCACCTTGTCATTCCCCTGGTCACTCTGTAAAGTATGCGTTTTGCCTTGTGTCCTGGATTAGTCCTGACAGGTGAGTCTGTATTAACTACAACAGTGCAACCTGCAGTAGTTTTCATGAGAGTGAAAGTGAATAGATACAGGGGCAGAGCTCGGAAAGACCGGAATGGGTTATTACAATTGATTGGATAGGGATACTTGGGAACATCTAGGGCAGACGTTCTGCAGTCATTACTGGTTCTGATTGATTCCGTGAATGACATCTTCCACCCAATACTTGATTGTTGGCTGCATTATATGGCTAGCACATTGTGTTACAGCTGTGAGTGTTTTTCTGGGATTGAGAAAGGAAAATGTTATCCAGGCACTTTGTGGAAAGAACCTTAACTTGATGTTGTTACTGAATAAAAGGATTTCATTTCTCACACAGACAACCCTGACCTAAAGGAACACGTGTGAAATATATACTGTACTGTAATACTGTATAAAGTTAGAACTGTGAGGTTTCATAATCCATTGGCAAGGAAATCACTTTTGCCACTATTGAAGGAACCTGAAGTCACTGAACTAATAATCCTCCAGTGGAACCGCAAAACTGGAAGGTTTGGAAGCTGGAATTTCTGCAATTCTGTCTCTGGCTCATTAGCTACAAATCACGATAGGCTCGCTCCTTGTTTTTTGTCTAATGAGGAATTTCACGCTGTGTCTACTTCCAAAATTGCTAAGTTCTCTGTGCCAGCTCTCTCAGCAAGAATAATAAACAGGACAAAGTGAAGTGCTTTATCTGAACAGCCAGTTCACATGCAACATAAGCAAGCAGGAACGATGATTTCATTTGACAATGAAAGCAATAGTCGTTGTAATTGGGAACATTGGGTAAGTTGATGTTTCGGAAGATGTTGGGAGGAGACACTCAATTTGAAAGCTAGCTACCTGGTGGCTGATTCTATCTCTGCAAGGGTGGGGGTGAGCGTGTTTACAGCTTACATCACTCTTTAGCCTGGACATTCCTGAAGCTCCTGCCTTACTCTGAATGAGAGCAGCACTGAGAATTTCTGGAAGAGTTGTGTGCTAAGATGTGCGTTTTGGCTTCAACTGTGCCCCTTATCTCTTATCAAAGACTTGCACTTTAATAGCACTTTTCATGACTGCCACATGTCTCAAAGCTTTGTGCAGATAATGAAATACTTTTGAAGTATCACTGTTTTAATGTAGCTAATGGTCTTGATATTTTTGCATTCAAGCCTTGGAATGGGAGCTTGTGATTGAAGAGATGACAGGGCTAGCAGCAGAGTCATACCTGACACTTACATTGCTAATACTCACTGAGGAACTGAGCAAAATAGTGAATGGTACCTGTGTGATGCCCCTCCACGATCATGCACAGTGCCTCACCCATTACTCCCTCCTCAAGTTCATCATTTATACTCACTGAGGGGTGCTCGCTCACAAAAAAACTGATGAGCACTGAAAGGTGCTGCCTCACTCAGGGCTGTTTCTTCCCAAAATCTCTTGCAGACCAAAAAATTTAAAACAGCAACACAAGCCATGTGCTGACTCTAGCTCGTATGTGCTATTAGCCATTGAAAGTTGTATAGAGTTGGAAGACTTCATCTCTCTCTCCACTCTCTGTCTCTCTCACACACACACACACTCTCTCTCTTTCTCCCTCCCTTACACACACACACGCGCGCACACACACACACAATCATATACTGCCCCTGAAATGTAAATTAGCAGTTGTGTTGGCAGTATGCTCATGGGTGCAGATAACTTTGGATCCCCTATCACTGTGCCATCTACAGGCATATCTGGTAATGCTAGCATTTAAAATCAAATGTGCTGACTCACTCACAAATGTTCAGGTACCCGATCAATAATGTGCTGCATGTCGTTGTGTGAATTTTAATTGCTGTGGTTCTGCCCACTTGTAATTTTTGGCTAAACCCTTCTATAATTCTGTGGTTGCTTTGCAGACTTGTCTTTGCCTTAAATTATTACCTACAGATCAGAACAACTGTTAAATTTCTGAGTGTACGCTATCTATGGTGATAGTTATTGACATCAGTAGACATACATGAAGTATGTGTGTCTGTTGCCCACATCACTGTCCTGTTGCTGAAATTATTATTGTTTAACCCGGATATTGTAGATTTGATAGCTGGTATTGTTTTGAGAAGTGTAGTTATAGATTGACTGCATCTTACGGTCATGTTCAAAACATTTCATCAGCCTTTTACCATGTTGAACGTCATAATTTCAAACGTCATGTGTTGTCAAAAGGCAATTTGCTGTAAAAAGATTGACTTTGTTTCTGTCTCTATTGCAACATCTGTTGTGCAGAATATTATCATCATTACAGATGCTATGGTATTCCCATCAAGCAGATTTTGAAGAGATTTATTTTGTTTGCTTGACCTAACCATAATGGCACATTACAGTCCAACTTTAAATGTTCTTTCCAGGCGGGTCTCCAAGAACAGGCTCAAGACTAAATCGTTAAGTAATGTGAGGATTATTATTAGCTGTTCTCTGCTTTCGGTGCTCTAGGATATTTCCTCAGAGCGGAGTTGTTTCTTGGAGTCCGTCATTGTCTGTACGTAAGCCTTCATCAGCAAGTTCCTGGTATTTGTTTTCTTTTTTATTGTAGTGCTCAGCAGAAATAAAACCATCAGCTCCAAAGCCATTGCCTCTGACGGTACTCCTCTGCTGAAAGTTTTAAGAAGCAGTAATTTATTCAGGCTATGTGTTTCTCACTGGGTGCATTTCTTTTTTTCTTAATTGTTGTTTAACTTTTCCCATTAGAGGGTCCTCTGAGAGCCAATCCAGAAATGACTTGGGAAATTCAGATTAGATTCCGTACAGTGTGGAAACGGGCCCTTCAGCCCAACAAGTCCACACCGACCCTCCGAAGAGTAACCCACCCAGACCCATTTCCCTCTGACTAATGCAGCAAACACTACGGGCAATTTCCCATGGCCAATTCACCTGACCTGCTCATCTCTGGACTGTGGGAGAAAACCGTAGCACCCGGAGGAAACCCATGCAGACACGGGGAGAATGTGCAAACTCCATACAGACAGTTGCCTGAGGTTGGAATTGAACCTGGGACCCTTGTGTTGTGAGGCAGCAGTGCTAACCACTTAGCCATAGTGCCACCCCATGAAATAAAGCTACACTCATTGCTCAGTCGCTAGCCATCCCTCTCTGTCCTCTCCCCAGCCTCCACTCCACTCTTACTGTCAATATCCACTCAGCAGTTCCAAGGACCTCTGGTTCGGTGAGCTACCTTCTTGTCCTCATTCAGCTTACAAGAACCTGTGTTGTCCAAGCCTGATAATGTCTCAGGGCAAAGCTAGCCATTGTTCTGGCAAAAAATTCAAAACAATACAAAATGATGCAAAAGAAATACCAGTCCCGCCTTTCTTTTCTCTCTCAGCCCATCCCATATCCTCCTCCCACCCCTTTGGTGATAATATCTTCACATTACGCTACTGCATTGTGGAACTCACTTGTCAAAACCTTGCTACAACTTACTGTGCACCCACACACCCTAAACCTCCTCCAACCAGTGCTGTGGGTATTCTCTTCCAATCTGGAATGTTGTACAATGACAGAAAAGTTTTGCAGTTGTTCTTGAACTTATCCTTACCAGTCATATATTTCACATGTTCCCATTCTTGGCCTTATTCAGTTGGAGCACATAGTGAGATGTGGGAAGTGGTGGTTCTCTGTCTACTCATTTTGACTTGAATCTGGTCTTTTTCCTCATTATACCCAGCACTAATGTTTTGAAACTTGGAAACACATTTTAGCATGCTGGCGAAGTTTGCACTGCAGTTCTTATAGCTTTAAACCCCAGTGGGAACTGTTTTCATTCTGTGTTTAAAACTGGTAGTGGATTCCATGGATTCCATGAAGAGATTGCACTGGGACACTTGTGTTTTAGCAACATGCCTCATGAGCTGGTCCTTCCTGCTGCAATAAAAGAGCTGCTGTTTCTTGTTTGTCAAATCTTTAATTACAGAACAGGGAATACTATTCAGAAAGGATTATGCAAGAAGGTTTTAAAATGTTTATATGGATTAGCCAGTTGTCTTGAGAGTGTAAACACTTCATTGCTTGAACAAAGCTCTCATGTTGTTCCCACAAATATAGCCAATGCACCACACTATGTACTGTACTGTTAGATTTTCCTGTATTGGAGGAAACAATACACCTCCTATGCATTCAATGCCTGCACTGCTTCACCTTGGTCACCCATGCATCCATCGAGAGTTAAAATTCAGATCACCATTGTTCACATTCAAATCTTTAGTGTGTTCAGAATACATTCTTGTGCATGCTATTATTATTCAGGCATTAATCTGTTTATTTTCAGTGGATTAAAGCCTGAGTAGAAATAACACACACAGGAACGAACATGTGAGCACAAGAGTGAGGCATTAAGGAGCAAGGAGAGAGAACATTTTATTACTCTTTAACGAGATGTGGACGTGACCCACTTTGCTTGTTGTCAGTCCCTAGTTGCCCTTGAGAAGGTGATGGCAAGTAGCCCTCTTGAACTGCTACAGTCCAACTGATGCTATTAACTGTTTGGTACAACAACTTGCCAGACCGTTTCAGAGAGCAATTGGAAGTAACCAAATTGCTGTGCAACTGGAGTCACACACAGGCCAGACCAAGTAAGGATGGCAGATTTCCTTCCCTGAAGTGAGGATTTTTTGTGATGATATCTTCATGGCTCCATTACTTTTACGTTTCAATTCCAGATTTATTCATCAAATTTAAATACCAGCAACTACCATGGTGGGACATGTGCTCCTATGTACCTGGACTTTTGGATTACCAGGCAAGTGATGTTACCTACTTTGACACAGTCTGTCCCAGACTCTCACATATTTCCTGACTTCAGAATGTCATGATGCGATTACAGCTGATGAAATACTTTTGGTATGTGATAAATGCAGTGGTCAATTTGCACACAGAATGGTCTCACAAACAGAGGGGTTATAAAGACCAAGTTATTTTCTAATAGCGAATTGCTTGAAGGACACTGGAATCTTTGTAATCTACCTGAGATGGCAGACAAAGACTTGATTGAAGATTTCAGCACATAATTCTCTCAGTATTGCGCTGAAGTATCAACCTGGAGCATGTGCTCATACCTAGGAAGGGGAACTTGACCCCATTACATTCTGACTCACAGACTCATCTGTTTTGACCAGCCCCTTTTCAGACACACCCTCTCTCCACACATCCTTCTCGCAGCCTCCTTCTTCCCTCACACCCTTGTTTCTGCCTTTATCTCTCTCTATGCCTTGCTTGCAGATCCTTCTTCCGCTGTAGCTCTTCGTGCAGCATCCTTCTCCCTGTCATACATGTTGCTGTCCCATACCCCACACATGCATCTTGCAACCTCTTCCTTCCCCACATCCACCAGCGTTCAGACACCCCCGCTCACTCTCCAAACCCTCCTGCTGCCACCCGTGCCCTTCCCAGGCTGACACCTCCATTCAGGGCCCAGGAGACGGACCTCCAGAATTGGTGAAAGAGTCTTGCAGCCCTGGCAAAAGGCACCTCCCCAGCACCCTACCATATTTCCCCCATTACACCCTCCCCCTTCCCCCCTTTCCCCCCTTTCCCCCCTTCCCTCTCCCCCGGCAGGGTCCCTATTTCTTGGTGCTGGACCTTGGCTCCCACCTCCCAGCCTCTGACCCCAGCTAAAGCCCCGCTACACCCACACAGCGACTCAATCAATGCTAGCACTGACTACCTGCTTCCCCCAATCACAAACTGCTTCACTCCTGTTCATTGGCTGATTAGTTAGTTAGATTAGATTACTTACAGTGTGGAAACTGGCCCTTCGACAGAACAAGTCCACACCGACCTACCGAGAAGCAACCCACTCAGACCCATTCCCCTAAATTTACCCCTTCACCTAACACTATGAGCAATTTAGCATGGCCAATTCACCTAACCTGCACACTTTTGGACTGTGGGAGGAAACCCACGCAGACACTGGGAGAATGTGCAAACTCCACACAGACAGTTGCCTGAGGCGGGAATTGAACCCGGGTCTCTGGCACAATGAGGCAGCAGTGCTAACCACTGTGCCGCCCTTGAGATCAACAACTGGAAACATTGGACAAGCAAGTCTTCACCTAGTTCTTCTTTATTGATGGGAGTGACTTCTCTCTGGCCACCCGCAGGGGATGAGTTTTCCCGGGCTTTCTGGGTGAATTGACCCTCTCCCGGTGTATATTGAGTGTTGACGTTACGTTCATAAACCTGTTATGTTGTAATGACACCTCCCACCACCAGAGGCGCTGTTTTGCCACCACTTACAGGAGACCATAGTCACAGCTGCCATGTGACAAGCTTATACCGGCAGCTGTCATTACAAGAGTGGACATGGGAATTGTTAGGAACACATATAAATAGAGACAGAATTTGTACTTTAACAAATGGACTGAATTCTAAACTTTTAGACTGAATGTAAGGCTCCCTTGACACTGACCCCATCAAACTGTCTGAGGACAGGTACAGGACCATCCCTATCAAGCACTCCCAGGACAGAGACAGCACAGGGTTAGATACAGAGTAAAGCTCTCTTTATTCTTTTGAACTGATATTAAAGCATCCTCTGATCTTTTAAAATGAAAGCAAGGCTTTCTGTATACAGTCCCTGCCTGAATTTTAACCTGTGCATTGTCTGAATGTCCTTGACCTCTAACCTTACTTCATCTGAATGATTGGGGGAATGATTATATCAGTCTTCCCCTGTTGTTCTCCCTCTCACTCCCAGCCTGAGAAAGATGTAGTCTGGAGCATAATGGTCCTCTTCCGCAAGGAAGCTGAAAAAACAACTACAGAGAACTTTTACTACCACAATGTTCAGGCTACAGTGCTGCCCAGATCACCAGCCAGGGTCCAATTCCATCTGTTGGCAGGTCAGAACCTTAAGTGAATGTGCAGTTGCACAATTCCAGTACAAGGAACACTTATATCCTGGGACTTCCAGCTATATCTTTAAGGCCCCCAACCATACCTTGAGGTAGGGCTCTGCTGAGAGGGAGCATAGATTTTTATACCTCCTTATCACTTGAATTGTGACCTATTTCAGGCCCATTGTTTTCTTTCTACCTACATACTACATTTCCCACTAACAATACATATGTTGCTGTAGAAGTGTTGATGACAGCTAATAATATTGAGTCTGAACAGTTAAAATTCTTGGCAGGGAGAGTGGAATGCTGGATATTATTGTACTGTTCATCTGTATCATGCTGCATTGGATAGCAGAATGCAATTGTCTGGAATTATTGCTCAACCTCATCAAAACTGCATGAGGGCTGGTGGGATCATCAGAAAGTAGGAACATTGATCCAAATTTTATTGTGATTGGTGCATTAGGGGAACAAAGGGCGAGATGGAAGTTCTTGTTGCCTGAAGGATGAGAATAGATGAATGTTTGAAGACTGGCGTGGATATTATGGGCCAAAGGGCCACTATGACTCAAAGGTATTGAGAGGCAGCAGGAGATCTTCGATCTGGCTACATGTCAGCTCTTCATGTTGAGGCTTAAAAAGCTTAAATCTTCAAGGTGCAAGGAAAATTTAACAATTAAGTATCATTTTTAGAAGGACCATCCTCACGTTTTAGTGATGTCATCAAATACTTAACATGAGCACAGCCAACCAAACCTTTCACTTGGGGAAGAGTTGGTGTGAGGTATTGCACTCGCTGGTTTCGAATATTGTCATTTAATTGTTTAAAATTTGCAAAACAAATAAAGAAACACGCGATGAGGAATTATTTTGGCCTGGTCACAGTTTGGTCTAAAATTAGCCAGGATAGATTTGTCAGCTAATTACTGTATCCATTTGTCAATTTGAAATGAACCTGCCTTAACCTTCTCTCGCCTTTTTCGGTTTCTGAAGATGGAGCTCCTGCATTTTGTGAACTATCTCCTGATTGGCTTTCATCACTGCTCTCATCTGTCGTCATGGTGAAAACATTCTAATACATGGCAACCCAAAGTTTTAGGATTGAAAATAACTGATGACTAATCTGGTGAGCCAGCAAGGATCTTTATTTCAGAATAAAAGCACCCCTTGATCTGCCAGAAAACCCAGTGCTGAGTTTTTCCAGCAACTTTTGTTTTTTGTTTCAGATTTCCAGCTTCTGCAGTTCTTTGGTTTTGGTTTTGACTCAGTGCTGTGTTAGGGAATTATTTAGTCACTGATTTGGAATAGGGTTTGTGATATGTCAGTGTATTTTTGGCAAAAGATTATTTTCTTAAGTGAGAGCGAGAGAGGCTAAGTCTGCAGTTAAGTCCTTAAAGGAGAAGGAAAGTGGTCCTTTTATCATATTTTTCTTTAAAGGATGAAGTTAGGGTCTTTTCCTTAAAGTCACTGTTGTTATAAATCTTGAAGCTGAGCAGCCTTTTTATGTTCTGCTTAGCACCAGGCTCTCCACCGACTGCAAGGGAACTCTGGAGCAGTAGGGCTTGAGAATCCTGGCTGTCATTGAAGCCAATTCGGAGTCCCCATAACCTGGAACAAAGCACCATGATCTGTGTCTTCTGAGCCTGCGGTCTCCACTAAACTCAATTGGCAGCGTCACCAGCTCTGATCTGAAGGTTTTGCACCCTACCTCAGATCACACGAGTGACATTAGTGTGTTGCAGGACTGTAGTGAGGGAGTGCTGAAGTGTCACAGTTGCTCCCTTGTGTATAAGAAGCTGAACTGAGGCCTTGTCTATCTTACTCGGGGGATACAACAGATCTCCAACATGCCTCTCTAGTGAAGCTGCCTCTGGGATTATGGCGACTTTACCATTTTGAAGATTTCTTCTGGTCTTGTCATTAGGTTTTAACCATCAGTCAGTGCTGCCACATTCAGATTAACTGGTTATTTATCTAATTTCCTGTCTGTATGATCTTGCTTCATGCACAATGGCTCCTGGAGTGATATCAAACATTTGATGCTGAGGAAGTAAAATTCGCTGGGGTACATTTCAAATTTAGCTTCCAGGTGCTAAACAGATGTTCAAGGAAAGGGAAATTGAATAAGGAGTATGATGGCCTACTGATATTTAAGGCCAGGTTTAACAACAGCTAGAGAAAGTTAAAAGGTATCTGCTGATCTCTGTCATCTCCTTTTCCCACCATATATCATGATCGTCTGATGCAGCTTCTCCACATGTGCCTACTTTGTCACATGAGACTGGGACGTTTCTCACTGGAGCGTAGGAGGTTGAGAGGTGACCTGATAGAAGTTTATAAAATAATGAGGGGTATAAATAGAGTTAATGGTAGTTGTCTTCTCCCTAAATTGGGGGATTTCAAGACTAGGGTGCGCATTTTTAAGGTGAGAGGAGAGAGATATAAAAAAGACAATTTTTTTACACAAAGGGTGGTTTTCTTGTGGCATGAAGTTCCTGAGGAAGTGGTAAATGTGGGTACAATTACAATGTTTAAAAGACATTTGGATGGATGCATGAATAGAAAAAGTTTGAAGGGATATTGACCAGGAGCAGACAGGTGGGACTAGTTTAGTTTAGGTGGGATTATGTTCGGCATGGACTGATTGAACGGAAGGATCTGTTTCCACGCTGTCTGACTTCTATGACTCTATGACAGTGACTCTCAGTGAACGGCTTCTTTCAGTGCTATAATGACACTAAACTGGCTGTGTACTTGTTCTCTTGAAAGTAGAAATGTCAAGCCAGGTGTAGAAGGAAGGTGCGAAAATGGGAGTTCAGTTTTAATAAGTAGAGTTCTTATTTGATGAAAAGATGTTTTTCATTCATTGCATTACTTCTTTACGTTCCTTCAACATCTATTGCCTGACTGTAATTAATTTAGGAATTCCTGTGGCTATTTGCCAAAAGCTCCCCTTTCCCCAGTGCACAGTGTGACGTCCCTGAGGCATAAGGCCTGATATTGGCTCCAAAGCTAGTGGATATATGTTTTTCTTACTTAATCACCAGCCTGCTGCATTTTCAATTGCAAAATTGAGAAACAGCTTGTATTCAAGGAAGAAATAGTCGCAGTAATAACTTATTTGCTCTTTCCTATTATGAAAAAGCTCAGTCATTACAAAACAGCAATAGGGTATTTATCCAGTCACAAACCAATTCAAGATCAAATTGTAATCAGCTTAATAAATTAACTCTGCAATTCAGTTCTAATTAAATATCTGGATTTATTGTGGTCCGATGGATGAGCATTTGGTGTTTTCTGGTGAGTCCATTAGAGTCATGATTTCTTTTATATATTTTAGAAATATTTTAAAATCTATTTTTCTAATCAACCTGTTGAGATGTTATTACTTACCTCTAGAGCAGGGGGGCTTGAACCCAGGCCTCACAGTCAAGGGGTAGGGACACTACCACTGCATTCCAGGAGGACCCTTCAGAAACATGGTTAGATGCCACTAAGTAGATACCAATGCCTTAACCATTTGTGTGTTGTAAGGCTGCTGGGACCCCTTCCAACCTCATCAAGGGGCGTGCTGACCTTCTCCCCTTGACTTAGGCTTTATAAGATCTGTGTGATGATCACTTTGAGTGTACTATCATGGACACTGGTGTCTGATAGGTAGATAGTGATGGTTCTGGTCACAACATTATAAACAGAATGTATAGTAAAGAGTTCAAAGTAGGATGATGCCAGAACTATGTGTGTATATACATCAGGAAAGAATGGACAAGCTATATCTCCTCTCGGAAAATGAGTGACTTAATGGAGGTCTTTAAACTGATACAGAGAGAATGATTCTTATAGTGGAAGTGTGAAACTAAGGGTCATCATTATAAGATAGGAAATTCCAATAGGGAATTCAAATTAAGCTCCTTAATTCACAAAGTGGTAAGAAGATAGAATTCCATATCACAGAGCATGGTTGCATGTTGTAGGTGCATTGAAGAGGACAATATTTGGATATCTGATGGGGTAGGGAATAGAGAGACACCATGGGGGTGACAAAGGAGGCTAAACTCTGGAATAATTATTTCCCATCGAGTGGCTCAATAAGCTCATTTAGAGACCACTACGAGTTAATGATATGGTGTGTGCCTGCAATCACATGTAGACTATTCTTTGTGAGGCTGCAGTCTCCCACTCTTGTGCTGTTATGTGCAGGAGGAACAATGAATTTGATAACACAAGTTGAATAGAAAGTGTTCTCTGTGACTTCTGCTGTAGAAATGTTTTAAGATTGTAAGAAATTGGAGCAGGAGTTGGCAGTACAGCCCCATGAGCCTGCTATGCTAGGCATTCTACATTCTGTATTAATGGTTCTGGCACAGATCCCAACTGAGTTTAAAATCAAAGTCACAAAAGCAAAAAGCTACAGATGCTGAAAATTTGAAATATAAATTTAAAGTGTTAGAAATACTCTATAGAGAAAGGATCTGTGGGAGGAAGACACAGTTAGCATGTTCCCTAGATGACCTTTGGCTGGAACAGACATGAATCAAAGTGTTCATTTCCTATTGGTTGTCAAAATCCACCTTCAGTTTCAGCCAATCCCAAGGAAGTACCAAGGTCCTTGCCACCCATTCTCTAGTTCCACTGTTACAATCTCACTGATGCGAAAAGTGGGCAGGATTTGCTTGTTTGTTAGTCATTCAAGGAATAAGGGGCTCTTGTGGTGTAGTGGTAGTGACCCTAGGTCTGGGCCTGGAAGTCTGGGTTTAAGTCCTTCAGAAGTGTGTAATGACAGCTCTGAATGGGTTATTCAGGGGAACTCATTCAAGGAAAGTCACGTCATCGCATTTACAATAACTGGCCTCTAGGAGGCGGTAGCAGTGAGTTGACTCATTGAGTCATAGAGTTACATGGCAACGAAGCATACCCTTCAGTCTAACTCGTCTATGCTGACCAGATATCCTAATCTAGTCCCATTTGCCAGCACTTGGCTCATATCCCTCTAACCCTTCCTATTTATATACTCATTCAGATGCCTTTTAAATGTTGTAATTGTACCAGCCTCCACCATTTCCTCTGGCAGCTCATTCCATACACACACCACCCTCTGTGTGGAAAACATTGCCCTTTAGCTCCCTTATAAAACTTTCCCCATTCACCTTAAATCTATGCCCTCTAGTTTTGGACTCACCCAACCTGGGAAAAAGACCTTGGCTACTCACTCTATCCATGCCCCTCATGGTTTTATAAACCTCTATAAGGTCACCCCTCAGCCTCTGATGGTCCAGAGAAAACAGCCCCAGTCTATTCAGCCTTTCCCTATTGGTAAAACCCTCCAACCCCAGCAACATCCTTGTTAGTCTTTTTTGCACCCTTTCAAGTTTCTCAACATCTTTCTTATCGCAGGGAGACCAGATGTGTATGCAGTATTTTAAATGTGGTATCGCCAATGCCCTGTACAGCCGCAACATGACCTCCCAATGTGCTGAGTAATGAAGGCAAGTATGCCAAACGCCATCTTCAGCAACAAAAACGAAAATTGCTGGAAAAGCTCAACAAGTCTGGCAGCATCTGTGAGGAGAAATCAGTTAACATTTCTGGTGACCCTTCCTCAGAACTGATGATAGCCAGGAAAATGTTGGTTTATATGCAGAAGGTAGGATGGAAGGGATGTTGTAAGGAGTAAAACAGTAGGTGGGGATAGAACCATTAGACAGACAAAGGAGTTGGTAATCATCTGGCTGGGAGGGTGAAAAGCTGTTAATGGAAACTGTTGATGGCTAACAATAGGTAGTGTGTAATGGTAGACCATGTGATTACAAGGCCTGATGTGTGTGGTAGGGGGCTAGGATATAGGGGAGTTCAGGCCCTAAAATATTTCAACTCGATATTGAGTCCAGAGGACTGCAGGGTCCCCAAGCCTCCTTCACCACCCTGTCTACTTGCGACTCCACTTTCAAGGAACTATGCACCTGCACCCCCTAGGTCTCTGTGCAGCAACACACCCCAGTACTCTGCCATTAAATGTATAAGTCCTGTCCTGGTGGAAGTGCTATGGGTTTGGAAGGTGCTGACAGGGGAGTCTTCATGAGTGTGTGCCACTGTGCATTGGTCATGGAGAGAATTGCATCAGCATAGTGCCTTTCACAATCACTATGTACCTCAAAGTGTTTTACAATGAATTACCTCTTGAATAGTAATCACTGTTCTGATGAAGGGTTATGCCAGAAATGTTGACTCTCTTGCTCCTCAGATGCTGCCTAACCAGCTGTGCCTTTTCCAGCAATACACTTCACCGGCTTTGTAATCAGATGACACTAGTTTGCATTCAACATTCAGAAAAGCAATGTGATAATGACCAGGTAATCTGCTTTGGTGATGTTGATTCCCTTGCACTTATTGTGCCACATGGTCTTTCACATCCATTCAACCAGGGCCTTGGTTTAGTGTCTCAACCTGGAAGGTGACACCTTGGACAGTGTAGCACTCCCTTAATATTGCATTGGAATGTCATCCTTGATTTCTGTGTTGGAGCTCTATAGTGGGGCTTGAAGAATTTGAGAGCTGAGTGTTCTACCAGTTGAGTGATGCTCAGTGTTGATGCAGCAAGATTCTCAATCATCCAAAACAGAGCAGTGTTCTTGATTTGTCCTTCCTAACCCTAGAGTCAATACAGTGCCTGCAAGCATGGAAGGTTGACATACAACTCAGCATGGTTACCTCAACTGCCCCTCACTGGAAAGAAATAGCCTTAGGAAAGGACAAAGGCAGCAACATCATGGGAAAATCACCAATCTTCAAATTCTCCAGCTTCACAATCTACTCTGACCCGGACATTTTCTTTTTTTAAGTGAATTCATAGAATCCCTACGGTGTAGAAGCAAGTCCACACCAACCCTCCGAAGAGCATCCCACCCAGACCCATCCCCCTAACCTTTCCCTGTAACCTTGCATTCTCCATGATTAACCCATCGAGCTTGCACATCCCTGGACACTATGGGCAATTTAGCATGACCAATCCACCTAACCTGCACATCTTTGGATTGTGGGAGGAAACCGGAGCACCTGGAGGAAACCCACACAGACACAGGGAGAATGTGCCAACTCCACACAGTCACCCGAGGGTGGAATCAAACCTGGGTGCCTGGAGCTGTGAGCCAGCAGTGCTAACCATTGAGCCACTGTGCCCCCTTATTCGTGGGGCATGGGACAACACAGGCTGGGCCAGCATTTATTGGCGGTCCCTAGTTGCCCTTGAGAAGGTGGTGGTGAACTGCCTTCTTGAACCACTGCAGCCCATGTGGCCAATCACACATAAATATGTTTTGTCTTTCATTCATCCATCACCATGCGTTTAGTATCAGAAGATTTCCTCCCAGCTGGCAGTGTAAGAAGGACAGTCACCACAGGGATTGTGGTAAAATAAGATGATGTCCCAGCACCATCCTGTAAGGTGTATGGCAAGGTAGCGCACACACTGATCACAGCATTGGCTTCTGAGCTTCAGAGGCCTACACAGCCAGTAAGAAAGTTAAAGGGAAGACTGTCGGTGATGGACAGTCAATGACCAAGTAGTTTAATTTTACTTTTAAGTTGAAAATTAAGCTCACTGAAGTTCAAAATTAGAATTGTCGCCTTCAATTTTCTCTCTATGCGCAGAAGTTTTCATCTTAGTCATGAGGACTTGGAATTAGAACATGAACATAGTACAGTACAGGCCCTTCGGCCATCGATGAAATTCTGAGAGAAATCAAGTTCAGATAAGTACATGAATAGGAAAGGTTTGGAGGGATATGGGCCAGGTACAGGCAAGTAGGACTAGTTTAGTTTGGGATTTTGTTCAACATGAATTGATTGGACTGAAGAGTCTGTTTCCATGCTGTCTGACTCTGTGACTCAGCTTTGTAACAAATCATTGTAGGCCTCCTTAGAATATATATTGCAGCATGGAGATTGCATTCACTGATACTGCTGCATTTTATGTTCTAGTTTGTTTAATCAACTTTACCACAGAATGTTGACTCAGTAGTGTTGTGTTGTTTCAGACTGGAGCCAATTCTTTTAACAGGTCTGCATTTTTGAAAGGATTTGGGGATAAAAAGAGCTAAACTCTATCAAAACAGTACAGTGCAAGCAAAGAGAAGTCGATCAAGCTGTGTGAAGGATTGGAATCTGGCACATTTTGTCCTTAATGCGGTTTCTTGACAGGATTTGTAATAAAGCTTTAATGATATTTTAGTGAAATCATGTCTTAAAAGCTGTATACCCGCGAAGGTGGTAGGATGAGCACAGCATTAGAAATCGACATTCCATTTCTAAAACAAACTCTTTTATGTGGTGTGTTTGATCTTTGATCATTTCAAATGTACTGATTATTGAGCTCCTCATGATGTCAGTCACTAATGAAATTGCCTTTATACCTGTCTAAAAGTACTGTACAGTTGACTTGGATAACTCCCTTGGGTTTCAGACTGAAGCCTCATGGTGCCTTTATTACATTTTATCCAATCTTTTTCCTCTTCCCTTCTGATCTTTGTTGAAAAATATGGCATGGGAACAAAAAACATCAAAAGAAAGTGTTTCGTGTTGAGACACAAATTTATTCATCTTCTGGAGTCTCTCACTGGTGTGACCTTTTGGTATAAAGGAAGTCAGCAACCTGATGACTGTAGTGTGGTACGGTAGCCTCGCTTACTGTGACTTGTGTTGCACTGTGAACCCACTTCAATGTTTGAAACCGGCCTGGGGGAGAAGATGGCCTGCGAGGGCCTGAGGTGGTAATAGCCACTGCTGATTTAGAACTCACCATACCAAAATTGCAACTCTCAACCCCCATGTGGAGTTCCAACCTCAATTTTGGGAAGCCCTGGCTTAGTGTAAGTTGTGCCATCATCGAACAGGCACGGATGCATATTTTTCAATAGTGGTCATTAGATTATGATGAGGGTTGTCAATAAAAGTTCTGAATAAAGTCTTTTAATTGAAGGTGAAACCTATACAGTTGCTTTTCTGTATTTCTGACCCCTCAAGTCGGGTGTCATAAATCTAATCCTTCATTCCTTTGCCCTTGCTTTTCTAGTTTTCTCTTTAATTACGTCTAGATGTTTAACCGTTCCCTATGGTAAACCAGCTGTTAACCTAACCAAACACCGGTACCTGGCATGGTGAAAGGAACAGCAGGGACATTGTCAAGATTAAAATTTCCATCTGTCTTTGTTCTAGGAACTTCAGGTTTTAATTCCAAGGCATGGGAAATGTTGCCTCAGACCAGGTTTAGGCTTTTAGTAATCTGCTCAGAAAGTTTTGTTCATTCTGTAACCAGAGAGAGCAAAAGAAAGTCTTAAGAAAAAATGCTGAAGATAAAAAAAAATACAAAGTGCTACATTTCCTGTAATACACCAAGAGGCTATACTTCAATAGTACCTAATTCGGAATAAAATACTTTGGGACATTATATGGTTGTGGAAGGCAGTATATTTAAGTACAGGCTGTCTCATTCATTTTTGATTAAAATAAAAGTAGGAAATAGTTGAAAGATGAAAATTACAAAAAATCCAGATAAATATCCTGGAGGACAAAAAATATATTTTCAGGTGCCTGCAACATTTGACAACTAAACCAGTAATTTACATTACTGGACGAATCATTTATTTCAGTCATAAACCCTGACCCCAAGTTTTAACTCTTTACAAAAAACATTGTTATGGATTATATGAACTGACATCCAGCTACATATAATGTTTAACTTAATTGGGTTGTACCATCTGCATTAATAACGTTAAATTGGTGTGAAGTTCGCATCTGCAGACGTACAACACTATAAGGAAACTCACCATTTTTGGTATCGCACATTTGGGCTCAAATATGTCAAACCATGACGCATCACTGTACATGTCTGTAAAGCTGAAACTAGCTACAGCTAAACCTGGATAAATCTGGGGCAAAAAGCTATCGTAATGGCAACAATGCAACATGTCAATTGGAATTTGAATTCCAAACAAAAATTGGCATTAGGAGCCTAATGTATCCATTATCGATTGTCAGAAAAACCCATCAGGTTCAGTAATGCCTTTTAGGGAAGGAAATTGTCATCTTTACCTGGCCTAGACTACAAGTGATTTAGCCCTTAGTAACATGGCTGGTGGGGAAAGTGGGGCCATGTGTAGCATAGCTGTTGAGGAATCAGAGATTTATTCCTCCTTATGGTCAGATTGGGAGCAGGATGAAAAGAGTTTTGGTCTTGGCTGTTCTTATCATGATAGCATGTGGTTTGGGAAACCCAAGCAAGGAGAATAGGAGGACAAAGAACAAAAATCCCCCCATTGGCAGGAACGGAAGTAATTGTTTTGGTTTTGAATTTCTCTCCATCAACATGGCCATAGGATTTACTTGACAGTTACACCTAAAAGTCTTAAAAAATGTGCATTTTAGCAGCGTCCCCCAATGCTGACCTTGCCCAATGAGGTGAAGTCATGTAAATATTCTTATCATTTTCTGGACATGACACCCCGCCCCACCTCCCCGCCCCTGACCGAATAACTTTGGGAATGTAGGCTGTCTCTCTATTCATCACTGATGTCTATTCTTGCTTTACAAATGGAATGAAGGACACCAACCTCTTTGTAAAATTGGCCTTTGAAGCCAACATGGACATGAAAGAAGGACTTTCTTGTGCATACATAAAAACCAGGCTTTCCCATTCTTAATTTTGACTCCAGGTTTATAGATTCGGCCATATTATCAGGCTTTCACCTTACTGACAGAAAAACTGGATTCTTAATGAGCCATGCAGACAATGTACAGGTAGTAACAGCCCCATTTTGTTTTGACGTGCATTGCCTTGCATTGAATGTGAAGTAGACCTGAGACTTTGTGTGCCCCGATAGCAGTATTGGTAGGTGACCTTGTTTTCAATTCCTTGATGTCAATACTTGTATTTTTCCACTATCCCTGATCTTCATTATGCTTCCTTTTCAGTCCTTTATCTATGTGCTACGTTGGTGATTTAGCACTGTTATTTTTCTCATAACTTACTGCATTCAGAAACTTTGTTTAAACACAAACACACAGGAAAATAACTGATAAAACCTTTAAAGCAGCTCATTGTTGAAACTTGTGCACCAAGGGAGGCCATCTCTTAATCATGGTTTTATTTTGTTCTTCGTGTCCGATTAAAGAAGTTAAACAATATTATCAGTTCACTTTGCTGGTTCACATACATAGTATCAAGCAAACTGTGCGTGTGAGATTTAAACAGCTGCTGAGGACAGCAAAACTAAACATCATTAATATCTCATCACAGAATTGTTACAATGCAGGAGGCCATTCAGTCCATCGCATCCCAGGCTCTCTGAATGAGAATTTTGACTTAGTGCTATTTTCCTGACTTTTCTCCATAATCCTGCACATTGTTCTATTCAAATATTATGCCCTCTTGAACCTACCCCACTTCTGCTTCTAGCCAGTTCATTCCAAGCCCTAATTACTTGCTGTGACAGTTTTTATCAGATCAGTTTTGCGTCTTTTGCAAATCACTTTTTAAATTTATGTTGCAGACGTTTCGTCCCCTGTCTAGGTGACATCCTCAGTGCTTGGGAGCCTCCTGTGAAGCGCTTCTGTGATGTTTCCTCCGGCATTTATAGTGGTTTGTCTCTGCCGCTTCCAGTTGTCAGTTCCAGCTGTCCGTTGCAGTGACCAGTATATTGGGTCCAGGTCAATGTGCTTATTGATTGATTCAATTTAATTGAAGAGAAAGATACTTTGTCATGTGAACATTGTCAGCATATTCTTATGGAGCATTGAAGCATCAGCTAATTCATGGATTTTCCACCATCTCATGAAGCCTGAAAATATAATAAGAGGTGTGATATCTGTCAGTTGAATGATCAGTTTTCATGACTGAACACAAGTTATCTTTTTTCTTCAAAACTAGTTAGTCTTGGTTTTTAATTTCTGGTCTATCCTTCCAGAATATGTGATTTATTTTCTTGCCTCGGTGAAACAATTGTTTATTCAGCTACTGTATTATCAGCCAGTGAACTGATCAATAAAGCAGGCAACACAGTTAATTATATATTAATTTAATGAGACAATGTGTTAACGTCATCTTCTTCCATGTCCTAAGGAGGCTTCTAAAGTACTGACTTCAAAGCAAATCTGAAATAAATTTAGAAATAATGAAACATTTGGCATGTATGGCAGCCTCTGTGGGAAGAGAAACAGAGTTAACGTTTCATGTAAATGATCTCTCATCAGAACTTCTCTTGCAGAATGTTACTTTTTATAATTATAGTCCTGTCATTACGTAAGCAAACACAATGACAGATTTACACGCACAAAGTCTCACCAACAGCAAACAAGATGAATGTGTAATATTTTTGCTTGAATTCACAAGTTTTGGTTAAGTCGCTAGGAGAGTTCCTTTCTCTTCCAACGGTGTCATGGGCCAATACAGCAACCTGAATGGGTAGATTGCAACTCAATTTAAAATCTCTTTTGAAAAAAAATAACTGCCCTCCCTCCAAGGTGAGTTCAGATAAGAGGATTAATCAATTCTAGTTTATTTTTGACCTTTTATTTAACAGCAAGGTATTTACAACTGAAATAAATGGTTTTAAAAAAAAATGTAAATTAAGTAAAGCTTGGGGATCTCCCATCACATTTCTGCCTGTATCCTGATTTAAGCCTGAGGTGAGAAGATCAGTGAGATCCAGTTAGACTCGGGTACAGTGACACTCTCTTGTAGGGGAATGAAGGTGAGGTCTCTGCTGAGGACTGATCTTTCATCCTCCAGAGAGGGGTAGTTCTGGGGGGATGGTGAAAACACAGCAGGGCTGGGAGCTAGGACCTGGTGTGGGGCTGGAGCTGGGAGTGGGGGCGGGGTTAGGCATGGGGACGGAAATCCTGAAGAAGGGCTCATGCCCGAAACGTCGATTCTCCTGCTCCTTGGATGCTGCCTGACCTGCTGCGCTTTTCCAGCAACACATTTTCAGCTCTGATCTCAAACATCTGCAGACCTCACTTTCTCCTACACTCTCTCTTGTAACCAAGTGTCCATTATTGTCTGTTAGAACAACAATGAATTCCGAGTTGCAAAACCAAATCTCAGCAATGGTCTGGCTGAGTTACACTAACTTTGTGCGTGCAATATTCGTAATTGACGTTTAATATCAAATTTTAATATTATAACTGGTCACTACAAATATTAGTTCTAAAATATTAAAAGGAATGATGTGGGAAAAACTGTTTTTCATGTTTAGGATTTCGAATCATGCTCACATCCTGGGGTTGAGGTTGTTCTTACAACTTCATGAGGCAAAAAAATTGTGACAATTGGGGAAGCAATGGCCTAGTGGTATCATCACTGGACTGCTAATCCAGAGAACCTTTCTGGACCTGGGGGACCTGGGTTCGAATCTTGCCACAGCTGATTGTTGAATTTGATTTCAATTAAAACAAAAATCTGGAATGAAGAGTCTAATGATGATCACACATCTATGGTCATTTGCTGGAAAAATCTGGTTCACTAATGCTGTTTTGGGAAGGAAACTGCCATCCTGTCTGTTCTGCTGTGGGTCTGGAGTCACATGTAATGTGGTTGACTCTGGGCAGTAAATGTGGCCTAACTAGTGACATCCTTATCCCCTAAATGAATAAAAAGCAGTTCCAATAAACTGAACAGAGCGAGTCTAACAAGGTTCATTGTAATCAGATTTGAGATGTAAGTTTGATGTCATAACCAAAGCAGAAGAGGGAATTTACAGCTTCTGTTTAGACATGACCTTTTATTTAACAACAAGGAATTTACAACTTCAATTTTAAAATGGTGCTGCAGGCAGTCAGACCAGCTTATGGATGTAGGATTGTGCACTCCTTACAGAATCACACAACTGAGAGTGCATTTTGAAAAAAATCAGATTAATTCTTCCCACCCCCACCCTGTGATTTATTTATCCGTTAAAATTAATGAATGGAAAATTGTGTTAACCTGGAATCTCTATTTCAGAGGCTATTTGAACCCAGTGTCGTGAGTGCACATTAGACAGGATCAGCCCAAGTGTAAATAAACCAGAGGGACAGTTTCCAGATGTTTGCTCGATGGCTGAAGCTTGCCTGTGATTTGCTGCAATGTGATTGCAAGAATGACCTGGAAGTGTTTATTTAAGGCGTCAAGGAAGGGCAATCCTGGGAGGGGTGAGAGGTGGGTCATGGAAGTACCAGCAGTGGGTGAAACATTTCACCAGTAGAACCAGAAGACCTGTTTACCCAGCCTTGTACCCCAGAAACCAGATGGAGAGAATGAACCTGCTGTAAACAACAGCCTCAGTTCTTCCCTCATTGTAGTGGGAGTGCAGCAAAAGTTTACCAGTTTGATTCAGCGTGGAAACAGGCCATTTAGCCCAACAGGTCCACACCAATCTTCTGAAGAGCATCCCACCCAGACCCAACCCCCTATCCAAAGCTAATCCACCTAGCCTGCACACTGTAGGCAATTTATCATGGTCAATGCACCTGATCTGCACATCTTTGGACTGTGGGAGGAAACTGGAGCAAACCCATACAGAGAATGTGCCAACTCCACACAGACAGTCACCCCAGGGAGGAATTGAACCCAGGGCCCTGGTGCTGTGAGGCAGCAGTGCTAACCACTGAGCCACCTTATGGTGAATGACACAAAAGGATAGATTGTAGATTAGGATTGTATTCACTAGAGTTTAGAAGAATGAGAGGAGACATCTTGAAAACCTAAAAAATTCAAACAGGACTAGACAGGTTAATTGCAGGAAGGATGTTCCTAATGGTGAGTGAGTCTAGAATAGGGTTTTAGGTCTGAGATGAGACGAACTTTCTTCACCCAGAGAGTGGTGAACTTGTGGAATTCATCAGCACCGAATGTGATTAATAGCAAAATAGCACGTATTTTCAAGAAGGTGGTAGCTATAGCTCTTCTGGCTAAAGGAATACAGGATTATGAGGAGAGGATGGAATTAGGTCATTGAGCTCGATAATTAGCCACGATCATAATAAATGGTGGAGCTGAGTCGAGGGGTGTAATGGCTTACTGCTGCTCCTGTCCTCTGTGTTCATGTGTCAAAGTGTGGAGCATCCCTGAAAATTGCATTGTGGTCCCACAACCATCATAGCATCTCACTTTAAATATTTTACTGATTTTTATCTTTAGTTTACAGCCTGCTTCGATGTTAATGGCCAGCATGTGATAAGCTTTTCAAGCATTTTCCTCTGCCTACCATGTTGTTTTATAGAGTGAACCAGGCAGTCATAAGCAAAGCTCATCCATATAGTTCATGTTATCTTCAAAATCTTACTGACTCCATCCATAACTCCAACTCCTTCTGACCTTTTGTCCCTGCCCACAGCTCAGAAGTCAAATAGTGGGATGAGATATGGAGAA
This sequence comes from Chiloscyllium plagiosum, assembly GCF_004010195.1. Lineage (NCBI taxonomy): Eukaryota > Metazoa > Chordata > Chondrichthyes > Orectolobiformes > Hemiscylliidae > Chiloscyllium > Chiloscyllium plagiosum. The sequence goes on along the minus strand of NC_057737.1, from coordinate 27,532,872 downwards.
CCTGAGGCCAGAGGGAAGACATTCATCACCTTAAAGATTTTTTAAAAACTAGCACTCGTGCAGTTCAGCTTAAGGGAGATGGGTGCTTGCTTGCTGTGCCATGAGTTATGTTTCTGAATCCTGATAGTTGGCTGTGGTGACAGAGTAATGAGCATACTGTTCCAATATTGCCATCATTCTAAGGCAATCAACTAATAGCACTGTAAACTCAGCAAGGTGATGGACTGTTCTGCACTCCCAAGATCCAAATCAAATGTAATGTAAAAATACATTTTTAATAATTGTTCACAACAATATAAGCATTAAAGGCAGACTGATCATCCTTTCAAGCATCTCTTCATAACATCTGAAGTTTATACTAGCAGTGATATAAAGGATGTGAGTATCGGAGTAAATTGCATATTAATTTACCTCAAGATCATCAGGAGAATATCAGCAAAGGCTTATAGTGGGTTCAACTGGTCAAGGAATTGTAGATGGTTTAGGAAAACTCCAAAGAAGGAGGGGGAATAATTCACAAAGTAAATTTGAGATGCAATTCTGCAAAAACAAGTTATTAAAGCAAAGGAGCCAGCTTTAACCTTAGATGTGAGTTCAAAACCAACGTTGCTTGTTTTCAGGTGACAAGCTCTAGGAGTCATTGGAGTTCAATTCAGTTGCAGTCAATGCAGAATGTACGCTTACATCTGTCATCCTATTCAAAGGCATCACTGTCATTTGCTTACCCATTACAAATGGCACCAGCTGTTGCGAGTATTTAGTGATGTTGAATTTGCAATAAAGTGCATTTGTGTGATGGCTTTCTTTGTTCGTGCTGACACCCGAATATAATGAACATCAAAGCTGTTGCTTTGGATGAAAAGATGATTCGGTTTTCAATGAAGAATACATAATAGCACTCTTTAGTTATTGATTTAGCCATCATCTTCAAACACCAAGTAGAAGTACATTTATTATGTGATCTCAGGATTGTAATATAAGTATGGATGGAGAAACCTATTTGGCTGAAGTAAGCTCATTCGTCCAGAAAAAAACTACAACGTGCAATGGCCTCACAAATGACTTAAGTTGTTTTGTCGCTACATGGAAATTCATCCAAGTGTTGATCACTTTTTTTGAGTGAAGAATTTTCTGATATTTAGCATAGTTTCATTTTTTAACCATTTGGCTCCAAAAAAGTCCCTTGTTTTCCACAATGTTGGACGCCAGCAGGTGAGGGCAGGCTCAAGTGGTTACAAGGGCTTCAGCCAAGTCCCTAACCTCCAATTAAAATCCCTGCTCTCATTTATCAACGCACTGGACACGGCAAAAATCTAAGGGTCCTTGCAACAGTTTGCATGCAATGATGGAGAGATAGCCACAGCACTAGTTGAGCTGGTTCCAATATCTGGGGTGCATTCTTGCCACCAAGAATGGAATGAATTAAAGGTAGTCAATTCCCACTTTAACAGTCTTCCCACTTTAACAGTCTTCCCTGGTCATCGCGGAATATAGTCATCAAGTGCACTTTTAAAAGAGAGGTTGTTCATTAAATTCTTAGTTCAGGCCTCACCAGAACCACTTGGGTTCAGACCTCATTTTTTAAAAAAGCAGAAAAGTTTGAACAAGTACAGAATATGTTTATAGCAATACTTTTATGTTGATGGTAAAAGAGTTTCAGTTTCTCATCAGGGCTGAATTTATTTAGTGAAAACTGGGTATAAAAGCTCAAACCAATTCCACAGGAAAGCAGAGAGACACTCGCTCTGCCAGGAATCTCACTTCATAAGTAGGATGGTCCCAGACATTTATATTGTGAGTGAAAACTCACCTGTTTGCCACAGAATATTGGAAAGTCATGGGTGTCTCCACTGAAGCTTAAAGAAGAAAAATCACACACTGCATAACCAAAATTTCTAATGGTTACTAGTGCAAGAATGTTATCATAAATCTTTCTGGGATTGCAAACCTCGATACGACAGAAGGAGAGATTTTTTTTTATATAGAGCATCTCACATGGACTCATCACTTCACAGGTAGCAATATGTGCCCAGTATACTCATGGCTGTGTTGTGCTCCTAATTTGTGTCCACTAACGTTTCGCAAATTCAGATAATGAGCTACATGATCCGGTAACCACAATTCCAACTGCACTTCTGACAGTATAGCACTTCCTTAGTAGTTCACTGAAGTATCAGCTTAGATTACATTCCCAAATACTTGTAACTATGTTTGAACTCAAACTGAAGGACTCATAGGCATAGATTACTGTGACTGAGCAACAGCTATACTCTGAAAGAAGCTTCTTTATTACAAGTAAAGGAGTTCAAACACCCAGCAGATGACGTATGGTGACAGTTATGCTGCAAGTGTCTCCATAATTTTGCAATAGCCATAAGGAAACTGGGCAGAGAATTGTAATCCTTAACATTGAAGGTGAATTAGTTATCCCTTTCCAAGAGACCAAAGGAGAATTTTAACAATGAAAATGTCAGGTCGATATAGAAAAAAGGTGTTCTGTCATTCTGGGCAGGGTTAGAACATTAGAAAAGTTCACAAGACTGCTCCTGCCCTGGCATTACTGCATGTGATTCTTGGGTGCAGCATTCAAGCGTTTATCTTTCTCCAACATTTCTTACATTGCAATAAGAACAATAACATGTCGAGGGGAAGAAAATAATAAAAAGTGCTGCTGTGGAGCTCTTCAAAATCCATTTAGCTGACATCTGCAATGTGACACTGTTGGTTTTGTCTCATGTGCGAATGGTGCCCATTAGTAAAGAAGCATTCACTCACTTGGATTAATTGCTGATGCACACATTGCTGTGTACAACTGCTAAACAAAACTAGGTAACCACTTAATCCACTACTCCCTGTAGGTTTTCCAGAACATTACTACAGTATTTGCACTCAGGAGCCCACTGCTTGATTAATTCTTGACTACAAATGGATTCAAGCCCAGCTGCTTTGACCAAGCTATTACCTGCAGGTCGTATTTGGTTTTGGTCTGTTAGGCCTATTATTTAATGTTCAAGTTATATCAGTCCCTTAGGTGAAATATTATCTGCTGCATTGTGCAATTTTCTCATGCTTTGTACCAGAAATAAATGTAGTTAATGTTCTTAATAAAATAGAAGCGAGTGTTCCTGATAGTTCTCATTCTTTTGTGAGGAAATGTCATTTTTGTGTGGAAGCATTGGACAGTTAACTGCTGCTGAAATGTTCGCCTAACGTGTTTGCCTTTAATACAACAAGGCAAGCTTTCCTTAAGTGAATTAAAGGCTGATTTCTCTAATATCTGAAGTCAAAGCTTTCAATTTATAATTAATTTTGCTTGTGTGTGATGCAGAAGTTTTTCTGTGTGAAGGAACAAAATGACTTTTAAACGTTCATTTATAGGATGTGGGTATCTCTCGTTAGGCCAACATTTATTGCCCATCCCTAATTATCCTGGAAAAGGTGGTTGGGAGCTGCCTTCTTGACCCACTGCAGTACTTGGAATGTAGGTACATTCACAGTGTTGTTAGGGAGGGAGTTTGAAGATTTTGATCCATAATAGTAAAGGAACAGGGATACTAGTCCCGGTCAGGGATACAGGACCCTTGTAGATGGTGATATTCCGATGTATGTGCATCCTTGCCTTTCTAGGAGGTAATTGTCACAAGTCTGGAATGTGTCTCAAGTTTCTTTCATTTTGATCTACCATAGTGTTGCCCACCATGAGTCAGATGCTTTGCTGTTTGAAGTGGGGTGCTTATTTCTGCTGAAGGATTTTGGGAAATGGTTTATGAGACAAATTTTCAAAGGTAGTGACAATAGTTTTAGTTTTGATTCTTGGAATTAAGTAGTTTGAGCTTTACCACTGCAGTTGAGTTGTCACAGTTACTTAAATAAATACATCTTTGCATGTAACATGAAGGTCTGATGTTTGAGGAATGTTGGGTTAGGATTAAGGAGTTTTAATGTAGGAGTCTATGCGGCCCCAGGCAATTTGTCAATGGGAAGAAACAAGACTTGTCAGTCTGTGAGAAACAGCACACCATTATACAAGTGAGCACTGGGACCCTGACAACTACATTCCATTTGAGAAACTCCTCTTAACACTCTTTAAATGAAACAACAGTGTTGTGGTGGTAACCTGAAGACAGCATTGATCCTCTGCAGCCTTGGATGACGGCACTAGTGTATCTCCCCAGGGCGCCAGCTGAGCTGCCATGGTATTTGTAGCCTGGTTAAAGGTGCATTTCAGATGGTGGGGTAGCTGCTTGGCATGATAGCAATCTCAAGGATTTTTTGAGGGGTACGACACAGAGTGCAATTTTATTTCTTGCATTGACCTCCTTGTTGAAGATCCTGGAAGACACGCGCCTCAGAGTTTCTCAATGAGCAGCCTCTAACGTGGTTTCACGAGTACTGAAATGTCAATATGAAATGGCTGCGACACTGGGCCTTCAGTAATATTCCATATTTATTCTAACTGTCCAATTAACAAGAAGGCTTGTTCATTATTTAGATTTCTACTGTTTTAGCAAATTTTAAATTAATCTTGACTATTGGGTTAAACATTCACACCAGAGTACTCTCGGCAGTTTGTTGTTTCCTTTTAACTTACTGTACAGAAACAGATCCATAACCAGCATTTTTGTACAGACTTTGGAGAGGCCTGAAACATTGATGTTTCTTTCATTGTTTTCTCATGTTGGACTGCAGATAGTTGGGTGGGTGCAAGAGATACTTGTCCTGGTTGCCATACATAGGCAGGGATGATACATAGGCACTGTCAATGCTTTTATAAGTAATACAGAGCAACCTCGATCATCCAAACATCTGTTATCCAAACGAGATTTCAAGGTCTTGGGTAAACTGTGTTATTCGAACATTGGGTTATCCGAACATTGGATTATCTGAACAAAATACTCCCCACCTGTGTCGTTTGGATAATTGAGGTCACTCCTGGTACCAACAACAGCAATTCTACCCCATGGTCTTTTCATTGAGATGGTCTCAAAGACACATATCGCAGTAGTCTGATACTCCCCTTGAGAGAAAGTGAGGACTGCAGATGCTGGGGGTCCAAGTCGAAAAGTGTGATGCTGGGAAAGCACAGCAGGTCAGGCAGCATCTGAGGAGCAGGAGAGTCTGACATTTTGGACGTAAGCCCTTCATAGACCTATATCCGAATCACCAAGTCTCCTGCTCTCTCGGATGCTGCCTGACCTGCTGTGCTCTTCCAATGCCACACTTTTTGACTTTATTTGTATCCTTGCCAACTTTTTGGAAAGACTGCTGACAAATTGCTCTGTTCTATTGTTTGAATGATATGATTTATTCCTCTTGCTTTCTAGAACTGCCTGGGTCAGATCTCCTGAGTGTGGCAGACGAGACATGGCTGGCATTAAACGTTGTATCGGGCGGAGGCAGTTTCTCCAGCTCACAACCCATTGGAGTCACCAAGATCGCCAAGTCAGTGATAGCACCATTGGCAGATCATAACATCTCTGTGTTCATGCTTTCCACATATCAAACAGACTTCATCTTGGTAAGATATGGCTGCTTGGAGATTGAATATTTGCTTCCTTTCTGATGTCTTTTGAGTCTTTTTGTTTGTGCTGAGCCTGAACAGTGGAAATGAGAAGTTTTAAATAATTCCTCAGCTCTGAGGAAGAGTCACTTGACCCAAAACATTAACTCTGATTTCTCGCTACAGATGCTGCCAGACCGGCTGAGCTTTTCCAGCAATTTCTGTTTTTGTTTGTGAAATAACTACAGGTTTGGTCTTGGCTTTTGTTACGAGCTATGTATGAGACATCCAGGATGTTGATATGCAGCCTTGCTGTCACAGTCTGAGATTGCACTGATAGACATTGTCCCTGTTCTAATGTTAGCGGGAAGGTTACATCAGAAACAAGTAAATGTCTGTTCTCAGTTGGATGAGCTGCTCAGAATGCACATTTGGGAGACGCTGAGCTAAACGTGTCACTGTGGAGTGTGTGAATCTTTTGCAAAAATTGGGGAGGGGGCATGCGGAAATGTTCCACCACCGGTTCCTTCCACCTGCCTATAGTTTGTGTTTCGTACGTTTTAAGGTAGTCTTTCCAATTGGACCTACAGTCAGACCATTTCCGAGGGAGCATATCGTTTACAGCCAACCAGCCTGGATTTGACAACCCGATAGGAAATTTCCAAGTTGAAGCAAACCTTAACACAACTGTTACTCTGTATCTTCACACACAAAGGAAAGCGAAAATGCAACATGTATTGAATGCATAATTCCAAATGCAGTTGCTCCGATATTATTGGTGAATCAGAAAACAGAAAATGACTGTATGATAGAAAGCAATAGCCTCTCATCAACTTCAATCTCAGATACAACAATCTTCCAAATTCTCCGAACTCAATGAGTGTATTTTATTCATTCATGGGATGTGGGTGTCACTGACAAGGCCATCGCTTGTTGCCAATCCCTGGTTGCCCTTGAGAACCTCCTCGTGAGCCACCCTCTTGAACTGTTGCAGTACTTAGATTGTAGGTACGCCCACAGTGCTGTTGGGGATAGCATTCCAAGATGTTGACCCAGAGACAGTGAAGGAACAGTGGTATAATTCCAAGTGTGGGACTTGGAAGAGAACTTACAGATTATGTTCTCAGCTATCTACTGCCTTTGTTTTTGTAGGTGGATGTTTTGGGTTTGGAATTTGTTTGTCAAAGGAACTTTAATGAGTTGTTGCATTAGATGATACACACTGATACTACTGTGTATTAGTGATGGAGGAATTAACATTCAATTAATGTTTTGTGGATGTTGTGTCAAAATAGCGGGCTCTTTTATCCTGGATGATGTCAAGCCATGTGGCTGTTGTTGGAGCTGCATCCATTCTGACAAGTGGAGAGAATCCCATTACACTCCAACTTGTATCTTGTAGGTAATGGATGGGCTTTGGAGAGTCAGCAGGTAAGTTATTCGTTACAGAATTCCCAACTTCAGACCCACTGTTGTAGCCACAGTATTTATACGTTTGGTTCACTTACATTTCTGTTCAATAGCAATTGTTGCTAGGATGTTGTTGGTGGTGGATTCAACTGTAGTAATGTCCACTGAATGTTAATGGATGTGGTGAGATAATCTCTTTTTGGATATTTGTCATTGTCAGGCAGTTGTGTGGTGTGAATGCTACATGTCACTTATCAGCCCAAGTCCAAACCAGATCTTGCTGCCTGCAGCTCACACTGCTTCAGAATCTGCAAATTTGCACATGTTACCGAACACTGTAATTATCAAAGAACATTCCCACTTCTGACCTAATTATGCCAGGAGAGTCATTGTTGAAATTACTTGATGTTATCGGGTTTAGGAATAATGTTCTATGGAACTGAGGTGAATAGCCTCCAACAACCACAACCATCTTCCTTTGTGCTAGGCCATGACTCCTGGCAAGCAAAGAGCTTTCCCCAATTCTAGTTGACTCAATTTTGCATGCACACTCGATTAAATGCTGCCTTAATGTCAAGGATTGTCACTTCCACCTCACCTTTATTATCTCCTCCTAAATTTGTGAACCCTGTAACTTCAGGTTGATTGTCCTGCCACAGACATCGTGGGGCATCATTTGGGGTTTGAAATCATTTTCTATTTGTTTCATCCTTTAGGTACGGGAAAAAGATCTGCCGTTAGTTATGCACACACTCTCAGCAGAATTTACCATCCTCAGGGTTGTAAACGGGGAGACAGTTGCTGCTGACCATTTAGGAATCACCAATGGATTTGTGAAGCCAAAGCTAGGTGAGTTTACACCCAGCTTATGAATGGGGAAGTATACACACCTTTGCAAGTACTCTGAATGAGAGAGAAAAGAAATGATTAGTGTATTAGTTCTGTATAAAAATGAAAAGGGAAGAGTCATCACCTTTCTACTCAAGAGCATTGGGTAAGTCAAATTCAGTGGTGAGACCAATATTGAAACAAAGTAATAAGGCAGTATTGTCACTTTATAAATTATTTTTGTGACTGCATTCAGAATAGACTTGGAACACTGCATGCTTCTGACCATCACATTGTAGAAGAGGATACTGCATTAAATAAACAGAAATACAGCAAAAATCATCATTCTAATACTGTCATAATTATAAACAAGAATTCTCTGTAAACACTGTGATAACTTGCATATCTATTAACTGGACTGTAATAGACAGCAATGACACTGGATAATACCAGTGCACTTTGTGACCTCTCAGGATGGAATCTTGGTGGTACCTTACTGATACTTTTACCTGCAGAATGAGGGGAGGGTATGTGAATCAGTAGTCCCTCAACGTGCACACTTTGATTGCTAGCCCTTTGTTGGACTCATACAAAGTGATGTTACTGGTAGCAATGTTTAGGGAGAGGTAACTTCTTTGAGGCCTTCATAATTTTTTAGATATGCAAGTTATCACAGTGTGTTTAGATAGTTCTTGTTTATAAGTTATGAGAATAGCAGAGTGATGATTTCGCTGTATTTCTGTTTCCACTTGTCTGTGGTACCATACTACAGCTTGCAGTAATCATCAGTACTCAATGGCTTAAAGGCATATTATTGTTTATCTGTCACATAGTTCTAAGGCCAGTCATTCATCCACTGTCCAGTCCCAGCAACAAGTTCTGTGTCACCAGCTTGGACCCTGACACCTTACCGACTGTGGCTACACTCCTCATGGATGTCATGTTTTATTCTAATGGGTAAGTTAGGAAGATCACAAAAGTACTTATTTCAAATTTACAGTTGGTTCAGCAGCAATGGAGACACAGTCAAATCACAAGTCCTTGTGAAGAATATGGAGGGTAAAATCGAATTAAATGTTGAAAGGTTTCTATTCATAAACATGGTCTCTATCACAGAGTCTGTCCCTGTTGCACAGAGGGGAAGGGGATAAAGGAGGAGAGTGTTAGTCGTTAGGGACTCAATAGTTAGAGCGTCAGATAGAAGGTTTGTTGGGAACAAAAGAGACTTGGTGTGTTGCCTCCCAGGTGCCAGGATCCATGATGTCTCGGATTGTGTGTTTGGGCTCCTGAAGGGAGAGGGTGACCAGCCCCAAGTCATGGTCCACATAGGTACCACGACATAGGTAGAAAGAAGGATGTAAGGCAGGGTTTCAGGGAACTAGGGTGAAAGCTAAGAGCTAGATCAAGCAGAGTTGTTAATTTGGTTTGTTACCCGTGCCAAGTGATAGCAAAGAACAGGGAGAGATATCAGCTGAACACGTGGCTGCGGGGATGATGCAGGAGGGAGGGTTTCAGGTTTATGGATAATTGGGGCTCATTCTGTGGAAGGTGGGACCTCTACAACCCAGGACGGTCTTCACTTGAACCAGAGAGGTACTAATATCCTGGGTGGGAAATTTGCTAGTGCTGTTCAGGTGGGTTTAAACTAGCTCAGCAAGGGGATGGGAACTTGTGTTGGAGTTCCAGTGCACTGGAGGACGAGAGTCGGGAGGACATGGACAGGAATTGATGGTCACAGGAATGTGCTGGCAGACAGCAAACTGGTTTGAAGTGTGTCTACTTCAACGCCAGGAGTATCTAGAGTAAGGTAGGTGAGCTTGCAGCATGGATAGGTACCTGGGACTTCGATGTTGTGGCCATTTCGGAGACATGGATAGAGCAGGGTCAGGAATGGATGTTGCAGGTTCCAGAGTTTAGATCTTTCAATAAGATCAGGAAAGGTGGTAAAAATGGAGGAGGTGTGGCATTGTTAGTCAAGGATAGTATAATGGTGGCTGAAAGAACTTTTGATGAGAACTTGTCTACTGACGTAGTGTGGGCTGAGGTTAGAAACAGGAGAGGAGAGGTCACACTGCTGGGGTTTTTTATAGGCCTCTGCAAAGTTCCAGGGATGTGGAGGAGAGGATTGGCAAATCAATTCTGGGCAGGAGTGAAATGAACAGGGTGGTCATTATGGGAGACTTTAACTTCCCCAACATTGACTGGTAATGCTATAATTCCAGTACGTTGGATGGAAAAGGTTTTGTCCAATGTATGCAGAAGGAGTTTCCTGACACAGTATGTCAAAGGGCCGACAAGAGGGGAGGCCACACTGGATCTGGTACTTGGTAATGAACCAGGCCAGGTGTTTGATTTAGTGGTAGGTAAGCACTTTGGAGAGAGTGACCATAATTTGGTTATGTTTAATTTAGCGATGGAAAGGGATAGGAACATGCCACAGGGCAAGAGTTATAGATAGGGGAAGGACAATTATAATGCAATTAGGCAAGACTTAGGATGCATAGAATGGAGCAGCAAAATGCAGGGGATAGGTACAATAAAAATGTGGAGCTGGTTTAAGGAACAGATATTGTGTGTCCTTGATAGGTATGTCCTTGACAGGTAGGGAAGAAGTGATAAGGTAAGGGAACCTTACTACAGAAATTGTATTGTTAAGCGGAAGAAGGAAGCTTATGTGAAGTTGAGACGAGATGGTTCAGATGAGGCGATGGAGAGATATAGAGTAACTAGGAAGGATTTAAAGAGAGAGTTAAAAAGAGCAAGGAGAGGACATGAGCAGTCTTTAGCAGAAAAAATAAAGGATAACCCTAAAGCTTTCTATAGACATATGAGGAAATAAAGGATGACCAGGTAGGAATGGGGCCTGTCAAAGGCAGAAGTAGCAAGTTGTGTGTGGACCGTGTGGCGATCGGAGAGGTGCTAAACAAATATTTCTCATCTGTTTTCATTTGGGAAAAGGAGAATATTGTAGAGAAGACTTGAAAGGCTGTTAGACTTGAAAGGATTGAGGTTAGTAAGAAGGAGGTGTTATCAATTCTAGAAGATGTGAAAGTAGATAAGTCCCCTGGGCCAGATGGGATATATCCGAGAATTCTCTGGGAAGCTCGGGAGGAGATGGCGGAGCCTTTGGCCTTGATCTTTGAGTCGTCATTGTCTACAGGTTTAGTACGAGTGGACTGGAGGATTGCAAATGTGACCTTGTTCATGAAGGGCAGTAGAGATGACCCAAATAATTATAGACCAGTGAGCCTTACATCTGTTGTCGGAAACGTTTTGGAAAGGATTATAAGAAATAGGATTTACAGTCATCTAGCAAGCAACAATTTGATTGGAAATAGTCAACATGGATTTGTCAAGGGCGGGTCGTGTCTCACAAATCTCATTGAGCTTTTTGAGAAGGCGACCAAGCATGTAGATGAGGGTAGGGCAGTTGACGTGGTAAAGCCTTTGATATTGTTCCACGTGGTAGACTATTGGAGAAGATGCGGAGGCATGGGATTGAAGGTGATATAGCAGTTTGGATTAGAAACTAACTTTCTGTAAGAAAGCAGCAAGTGGTGGTTGATGGAAAATATTCAGCCTGGAGTCCAATTACTAGTAGTGTGCCACAAACATCTGTTTTGGGACCATTGGTGTTTGTCATTTTTATAAACGACTTAGATGCAGGCATAGGTGGATGGGTTAGTAAATTTGCAGATGACACTAAAGTCAGGAGAGTCGTGGACAGTGTGGAAGAATGTTGCAAGCTGCAGGGAGACTTGGATAAACTGCAGAATTGGGCTGAAAAGTGGCAAATGGAGTTCCATCCAGATATATGTGAGGTGATACACTTTGGGAAGAATAACAGGAAGGCAGAATACTGGGTCAATGGAACGATTCTTGGTAGTGTGGATGTCAGAGGGATCTTGGTGTCCATTTACATAGATCCCTGATAGTTGCCACCCAAGTTGATAGTGCTGTTAAGAAGGCATTCGGTGTGTTAAGTTTTATTGGGAGAGGGATTGAGTTCCGGAGCCTTGATGTCATGCTGCAGCTGTACAAAATGCTAGTGTGGCCGCACTTGGAGTATTGTGTGCAGTTCTGGTCGCCCCATTACAGGAAGGATGTGGAAGCATTGGAAAAGGTGCAGAGGAGATTTACCAGGGTGTTGCCTAGTCTGAAGCGAAGGTCTTATGAGGAAAGGCTGACGGACTTGGATCTGTTCTCATTGGAGAAAAGAAGGCTAAGTGGGGATTTAATAGAGACTTATAAGATGATAGAGGATTAGATAGGGTGGACAGTGAGAGTCTGTTCCAAGGATGATGAAGTCTGCTTGTACGAGGAGGCATAGCTGCAAATTGAGGGGTGATAGATTTAAGTCAAATGTCAGAGGCAGGCTTTTTACTCAGAGAGTGGTACAGGCATGGAATACCCTGCTTGCCAATTTAGTGACCTCAGCCATATTAGGAGCATTTAAACAGCCCTTGGATAAGCATATGGGTGATGATGGGATATTGTAGGCTTAGATTAGTTCACAGGTCGGTGCAACATCAAGGGCCGGAGCGCCTGTTCTGCGCTGTATTGTTCTTTGTTCTATGTACATTGTACATAACCATATAGCAAATACTTTTCTGCAAACTACATATGAAAGTTGTTTCTTAATGTGAATTCTTAATAAATGAAAATGCTTGATTATGGAAAGATGTATTATCATTGACGCATGTTAAAGCCCATTGAAAGGGCACAGATTGTTGATGCAGTTTAATCTCATTATACATTCATTGTGTTTCTAGCATGAAAGATTCCGCAATGGGCAATGATGAAAATGGTCACATTCGTTTCTTCTCCTTCTCTCTCATTGAGGGCTACATCTCCTTAGTGATGGATGTGCAGACACAACAAAGGTATAAGACGGTCTTTGTTAAGCTGCTGGAGATATAAATTGTTGCTCTTCACCATGGGCGCATGCTAAATCTCAACTGGTATGGGCTCAGCTAAAGCTTTTCTAGGGCAAATGGAAGACCTATTTGGAAGTGTCTGAATTCCCCACAATGCACTCCATAATGTGGGAGGGGCAGATGCTATTTCTCCCCTGCACCATCCCCCTCCCCTGGGGGCGGCAAGGTGGCTCAGTGGTTAGCACTGCTGCCTCACAGCACCAGAGTCTCAGTTTCGATTCCAGCCTCGGGTGACTGTCTGTGTGGAGTTTGCACATTCTCCCTGTGTCTGGGTGGGTTTCCCACAGTCCAAAGATGTGCAGGTCAGGTGAATTGGCCATGCTAAATTGCCTGTTGTGTTAGGGGCATTAGTCAGAGGGAAATGGGTCTGGGTGGGTTACTCTTCGGAGGCTCGCTGTGGACTGGTTGGGCCGAAGGGCCTGTTTCCACACTGTAGGGAATCTAATCCAATCTAAAAAAAAACAGAATTTAAATCTCTGCTAAGGAGACAACCCCCCTTGGAGGTTGAGCACACATTTTGGAGTTTGCAGAATCCTGGCAGAATGGAGTCCAGTCCATATTGCAGAACCTAGCTGTAAATGCAACTTATGCCCTTCCTAGCCTCAGGTATTTTAGGAGCTGATTTTCACTTGCAAAATCCAGAATGTAAACTCAAGCCCTAAAGGGGGATATTGTTTGTTTCGAGAAAAGGTACCTGCAGGATTGATTTCAACCACTGTGTGAAATCAGTTGAGTGCATTTCTTGGCAAATTGGCAGTTTGGTAAAGCACCACCTCAAGCTTTTGACTGCCATTGGCACTAAGAGCTTTCATGTTCTCAATGCCATGGAAGCTGTAGCCATGCTTCAGTCAACAACAATGTGAGGGACACACTCAGCCGAGGACCGAAAACTTTTTTTTTAAAAGTACGTTGTACAATGATATCAGAATCGAGGGATATAACTGCAAAATCCATTTATGTTTTTAATTTGAATTAATTTTATTTAAGAGCAGAATCATAGACTTAATAATCAGATTCTGCGAATTAAAGTTGATTTATTCCTCTGTATCATACTAGGTTTCCAAACAATCTATTGTTTACGAGTGCATCTGGGGAACTCTGGAAGATGGTTCGGATAGGTGGGCAGCCTCTAGGATTTGGTATGTGACAAATTTAGACTTGCCTCACAAATCTCTTAACATTACTGTAGCTTTGTCTTAATGGTGGCGGTCAGTAAAGTCGATCAAGTTACAGTGACTAACACGTTGTATATTTGCTATACACCACACCCCATTTTACATTGCATTAAAGCAAATGAGAATGGAGAAGTCAGGCAGTATGTATAACGTGCAACTGACCTGCATTTTGTCAACTACCAAGGTTGAAAGTTCCACTTGTGCTAGTTCCTGATTTGCATTAGGTCTTCCCTGAAGTGGAAGTGTGAAGGCTTCCTTTGTTCTTAATGCTTTCTACTTCCACTTTTTCCAACAACAATATAAAATCTGTCCATCTCCCAGACTGTTTGGAGAGAGGACAAAGTGCCACAGGCACAATAATGGATGGAAGCTGCACTGAGATCAGACTCACTTTGTATTGAGATAGTGTATACCTGACTCACTTAACCTGAAGGAGCGGTCCATCATTGAGTCTGGATCTAGTCGGATCAATTCCTCACCCATGCCAACAGCACAGATTTAGGAAGAAGTTTGAAAGCACTATTGAAAGAGATGTCGTTTTTCCATTTTTACGACAATGCAGTGAGTCCAGCAAGATAAACATGAGAAAATGAGAAACGAGATATAAACACTTAAAAGACAATTGGTGAACCACTCTGCACTTTTTTAAAATTTAAGTGTATCTGCCTTTATTTCTTCTTATTGGAATGCAAACAAGTGGAATAATATCCAATTTTTCTTTCTTTTGCATTCTGCCCCTATGGATTTCATGTGTAACTCCAAGCACTGATGCTGCCTCACTCACCATTGGGTTGCGGACAAAGCAGACTGTAGAATTGTGCAAGATGAGCTGGGCAACAGCTGATAGTAATGGGAGCTGGAAAATTGGTGCATTGTTAAAGGAAAATGTTTAAGGGAGCCAGGGGAATCCTGATCCATGTTTGTAATTCTAAACAGTCAAGCTGTAATAGTTCCAACTAATGTACCGATCTTGAGTTACACAAAAGAAGTGGCAATATCAATTTGTACTTTAAAAGAGCTGCCTGGCTAGGTTAGCGAAGAGTGTACCATTTATTCATTCTCTGATGTAAAGTGTATCCTGCTTCAGGCATTGTCATTTCTCAATCTGAGCAGAGTGAGGTTTTAGTTTTATATATGGAGCAAATATGTAGAAGCTTATAACAGTTGAGTGACAATTCCTGTTGAAGAATATGTAATTCAATAGCATCACACAATTCCTGCTTCACAGTTTTGCTGAGCTCATACAAACTGTATGAACACTGACCAATTTTTAAGGACTCTACTCTTCGATAGTGATCTCTTACGCAAATTGAAATTACTTTGGTGCAGATAGTTGGGCTAAAAGTTATCAAGTCATTCACTAGCACCCTGTGCTCTGAACAATAGTGTTATAGTTTTTAATCCCTGTTGTTCAAGACGGTGTCTCCTTTCATGGGAGGAGTTTCCAGTTTTCTCAGATAATTGAAAATTTGATTGGAACTTTTTTGTCTTTTTGCCTGTGATAGAATGAATACTAAATTTGGAACTGGAGGCAGCATTTCGCATATAGAACATTGATGCTTTTCTGCAGCCTTAATCAGGATAGACCTTTTCCTTTGTGTCGTTTATCCTCTTCCATTTACCAAGAATGAGGTGTGTAGTCTCCTCAGTAGACTTTCAGTGTCCACACCCTTTCACACACACAGATAGCTAATCTTCAATAAACAGGCCACCATCTTTTCCCACCACCCTACCCTCACACTCCATACACCAAAAAAAATCCTTTTAAAAATACGCTCAAGTCTACACATTTTGGAGAGTGTCACAGGCTTTCCTATGAAGGTTGGCACCTTACGTTTACTTTCAGAAATATGTGGAATTATAGCTGGCTGCATCTTCCTCATCTTCCCCCATTCCCAGACCCCATGAATATCACTGATAATAGGAGGAAAATCGAAAAGGTAGCGAAGATCCCATGGATTCGGCTGCCAGAGATAGTTGTGGAGGCGAGTAAATTTTGTCATTTAAGAAACATTTGGACAGAATAGGTATGGAGGGATATGGATCAAACGCAGGCAAATGGGGCTAGATTAATTGTGAAAACTGGGCGGCATGGATGAATTGGGCCGAAGCACCTGTTTCCAAGCTGTAAGCCTCTATGACTCTGAGATTTTAAATATTTTTAACTTGAATACATTTGGACATTGTAGAACATTTTCAGAGGAGTGTTGCCCAATTATGGAAATAATGCAATATGATAGTTGCATTTTTAAGATGTCGCATCCATTTTTATTTTAGGTAATTTTACTTGCAAAGCATCAGGCATTAATTACTGATTATGTACTTGTATAATGTATGCATTTCAACAGGGATGTCATTAAGGTGATTCATACTGCTGATCTTATGATTTTTGAACCGGGTGAAGTAGAACGAGTAGATTCAATCATATTTATGCCTGTCATCTTACTGAACAAGAATGAGTCATTGATGACTATGCACTGCTGATGTTCTGTGTAAAGTGATTTGCCCAGAGTAAATCTGCATGTGGACCTCTGCTATTGTTTATACCATGAGGGGAGCCATCCTTAAAATCTTCCACAGCACCTGAAAACGGAACACTTTTCATGCTAAGGGAAAGAGAACAGATCTTTGGTAGCCAGTGAAATCACCATTCTCAACTGTGAAAATAAAGCAATGGACTCCTCTTAAATATATCATTTGCCAATTGCCATATTATTCATGAAACTGTGTGAAATGGATTATTGGATTAGTCCTTAATCTCTCATTTATTAAGAAATGACTTAACCAAGCTCTTAAAATCACTTTCCTTTCAGGGGGCCAAGAAGGTTTTTTTTAAATGAAAAATAAATTTAAAGCTGTACTGCTAATGTTTGTGTTTTTAAATCTTTTGCTGATTTGCAGATACTTGGCTTGTATTGTTTTGTACATCAGTATCCATAAGTTAAGTTAGACAAAAATAGCTCAGATTTACAAATGTTTTATTGTAAATCAATAAGATTGTGCAAATTTCCGTTTTAAACTTTCCCTTCTGGATTCTTTCCCTGTCCAGAAAGGGGAATAACAGAGGTCCTTTTGGTTTTATTTTGAACACCCACCACCGTTTTGGAGTCATTGAATTGCAGTCATTAAATGTGACAATAACAAAAATCATGAAAGGGTAAGAAAACTGGAAGAGAAGTGGAAGCTGAATCCAAGTGGAGTAGTGGAGCAAATAACACATCCCATTTGCTGCTGTGCCCAAGTCCCTCTGGAAGCTTTGAGGGTACAGGTGGACACTGCATGATCTGTCTCCAATGACATAGCCTCAGACGAGGGTCGGGAATTACAGTCACTTCTCTCACACACTGCCAGGGCAGACCCACAAGCAGGCCCTCTGATCTGTTCACTCCTCACTGGGTACCCAAAGGTCAGGCTGAAGGGCAACCAAAATAACAATGAAAGGTTTTTTTAACAAAGTAAAGATGGGGTGCAGCATCCCACAGTCAATGTAAATGTGGTCTTTGGACAGCACAGCTCTGCAGAACAACCACTTGATCTGGGAATTCATGAACCACTGCCCTTAGTCTACAATTGTACTGGACTGCTAAGAATTCAGGTTCGAGCTATCACCAGTTTACCCAGTTTGCAATTAAAACAAATAACAATTTAGAAGCACAGTCAGAGCTCAGCTCTCAGATATTTTTTAATCAACCTGTTCAGACATGCTATGACACACATCTGGAGCAGGTGGGACTTGAACCCAGACCGCTTGACCTAGAGGTAGGGACACCGCATGAGCCCTCAAAAACTCAAATATTCTCTAATCAACTAGTTCAAAGATATTATTCCACAACACTGGAGTAGGTGAGACTTTAACCTGAGCCTCCTGGCTCAGAGGTAGAAACATTACAACTGGACCAGGAGGGCCCTCATAGGGTCGCTTTCTCCACGTTACAGGGAGACAACTGGTTTAACCTGATGGTCATCTCACCTCAGGATGAGGGGGAAGGATGAGAAGGGGAGTCCTACATGGTAACCTCAGCTGGTGTGGGAATTGAACCCACACTGTATCACCGTGCATTACAAACCAACCATCCAGCCAACTGAGCTAACCATTTGTGGATAAAACCTAGACACAGTTCTTATTCAGTAACACAAATTATCATAACATAGTGCAGACGTTCAGTGTTACAAGGTTTAAGTTTGCCATTGCAACTGACTTGAGGGAGTGTTAATCTGTCTCAGACGGTGGTCTGAATACAAAACACATTTTTTAACCAATCTGTTCAGGTACGTCTGGAGTAGGTGGAACGTGATCTCAGGTCCTCTGGCCTAGAGGTAGAGACACTACCACAGGAACCCTTAAAACTGAGCTTTTTTTATCTTTTTTATATCTCGAAGGGATCTTGATCAGATAGGCCAGTGGGCTGTGTAATGGCAGATGGAGTTTAATTTAGATAAATGCGAGGTGCTGCATTTTGGGAAAGCAAATCGTAGCAGGACTTATACACTTAATGGTAAGGTCCTAGGAAGTGTTGCTGAACAAAGAAACCTTGGAGTGCAGGGAGCTGTTTTCCCTGGAGTGTCAAAGGCTGAGGGATGACCTTATAGAGGTTTATAAAATCATGAAGGGCATGGATAAGATAAATAAACAAAGTCTTTTCCCTGGGGAGGGGGAGTCCAGAACTAAAGGGCATAGGTTTAGGGTGAGAGGGGAAAGATACAAAAGAGACCTAAGGGGCAACGTTTTCATGCAGAGGGTGGTACGTATATGCAATGAGCTGCTAGAGGTTGTGGTGGAGGCTGGTACAATTATAACATTTAAGAGGCATTTGGATGTGTATATGAATAGGAAGGGTTTGGAGGGATATGGGCCGGGTGCTGGCAGGTGGGACGAGATTGGGTTGGGGTATTCAGTTGGCATGGACAGGTTGGACCGAAGGGTCTATTTCCATGCTGTACATCTCTATGACTCTATGAAGGCAGGTGGAGGCTGATTGTCAGTTTGGGAATAAATACAGGGATGAGAGTCCCACTTTTCAGAGTTAGAAATGGGCGTCCCTTGAAGGCTCAAACAGAGCATCTCCAGAGTCAGTTGAGAGCAATTGATGCCCATTGACCTTTTCCATTTAAGATCTGAGTTCATCCATTTTGATTTAGCTTCTTCCCACTGTCCTATTTCTCTCTCACCTTTGATGGTTTTCATTGCTCTTAACAGGTTTTACATTGTAAACAGTTCATTTGGAGAAATGGGTGATTTACTGGTGGTGGTTAAGAGATTAAAAAGAACCACTGTAGTTTGGTGATGAAAAAAAAAGTTCAGTTGTGTATAATGTTATGTACTAGGCCAGACCCCTCAAAACATTCTTAAGCAGACAGCCCTAGACCTAACTTTGCAATTTGTTTTGGTAAGTGTACAGTGAAAATTACCCAGAGTATTATAGCTCGGTTGACTATTAGTTTTAAAACAGGCAAAAAGTTTATTCACAAAATGACACAATGAAACACAAATCACAGAATAAAGAACCCCTACAGAACTCAACCTATCCAGCTAGACTTAATTATGCTGTCCCGAATATACACAATACTCTTGATAAGCAAACTCCCTTTAAAAACCAGTATAAATGGAACACATGCTTATAGGTTGAAGTTGAAAGGCCGAAAAGAGAGAGAGTTTTCACACAGCTCCCTCTTGAACTTCCCAGTTCAGGAGTGAACTGAAAAAAAGCTCAGCTGAGCTAGTTAAAGAGCTGACCCCTCCCCTCTCTTTATAAAGGTCACTTCTAAAACATGACCACTTTAGCCTGAAGTGTCATCTGTTTACATATAAACAAAAGGGCTCTCAAAATCATTTTCATCTCTGTATCAAACCGAACTGATCGCAGCCCAGCCTGGTTTATTGCCCCTCTGAAAAACAGCTTTCCATCCATTGGCTCAATCTATCCTTCCCACTGCCTCATGAACGTATCCAAAATAATCAAACACCCCTCCCACCCTGCTTATACTCTCTTCAACCGTTGCCTGTCGGGTAGAAGATATAAACATTTGTATACACGTTTGAACAAATTCAAGAACAGCTTCATCCTTGCTGTTAACAGACTTTTGAATGGATCTCTTTAATGTTAATGTTTTGAATGGATCTCTTTAATGTTAATGTTGATCTCTCTCTGCACGTCCTCAGCAGCTGTAACACTGTATCCTGCACTCTGTTCTGTTACCCTATGCACTTGTATAGTCCAATCTGCCTGGAGAACACATAAGACAACACTTTTCACTGTACCTCAGTACACGAGACGGTAATAAATCAAATCAAATCAACCAGTCATTAGGCTAAATCACAAGATTGTTAGATATTCAGAAGGAGGATTGGATCCAGGACTTTGATTAATCAGCTGGTGTTGCTGCTCCCCTTGCTGCGTCTGGGTGGATGTCAGCTGGACAGTGTTGAAGCTACTGGCACTTACAGTTAGTCTTACACAGAGAGTATACTTAACTCAGCCGTGAATGGAGGGACACCAAAATCAGACAAGGAACTGCTGATGCTGTAGATCTGAAACACCAAACCAGAAATTGCTGACAAAACTCAGCATGTCTGTGGAGAGAAAACAGACTTAAATTTTCAACTCCAGTGACTGTAAACTCTGTTTTCTCACCACAGACATGCTGAGTTTCACCAGCAATTTCTGTTTTGGTGTTTCAGATCCCCAGTATCGGTAGTTCCTTGTCTGATTTTGGTGTCCCTCCATTTGTGGCTGTGTTTATGGAATGGAGGAGAGTGAGTACTGCTGGCAAAACTCAGCATGTCTGTAGAGAGAAAGCAGAATTAATGTTTCAAGTCCAGTGACCATAAATTCTGTTTTCTCTCCACAGACATGCTGAGTTTCACCAGCAGTACTCACTCTCCACCATTCCTTAAACACATAATTAGCAGGAATTGCTGGAGGAACCCGTCAGGCTTGTGGAGAGAAAGCAGAGGTTACGGTCACTAGACTCGAAACATCAACTCTGCTCCCTCTCCACAGGTCTGCTGGGTTTCTCCAGCAAGTTCTGTTTATTGTGTGTTTAAGGAATGGAAGAGACTGAGTACTGCACCTCAGAAAAGTCAACAGTTGCAGCAGAGATGGGGGAAAGCAGTGATAGCCAAGCAGAAAATAGAACAAAACATACAGTCTACTGTGCTGCCCTATTGAAACTGAGAGCTTTTGTTGTGTGAAAGAGTCTCAGAGGAAATCCTCAGAAAGGATGCTGTCTCTGTACAATTATTTTTGCTTGGCCCTAAAGGAAAAAGACAGCCAATAGTTACTTGAAGGAATTACCGCTAAGTGCTTTGTTTACTGTAGTGTGTTATTCAGTGCTAAGTGTTAAACTGCGTCTCTTCCACCAGATGAATGTGGAATCGTTGCCCAGATTGCAGAGCCCCTGGCTGCCGCTGATATCCCAGCATACTACATCAGTACATTTAAGTTTGATCACGCCTTGGTAAGTTTCAAAAAAGTCTGGTTACAAAAGAGCACACTGCAGTGTTATTTTCTGGACGAAAACTAGACCTGTCACTTTGCATCACTGTTGCTTATTATAACTATTTATTCTGCTTTAACCCAGCATGGATCTGGCAAAATTCTGAAGAGCTTGTTTGTTGAATGTGAACTGTGTGAAGCTGATGTTACTGACAAGGTTAATCTGCTGAACCATGGCCAGTTCGTTAGAGTAAAATGTTGTTTTTCTTTCTGTTTGCATGCCCACTCTCTGCTTCACTGCCCCTTAGTATCGAGAGTGATTTATCAGCAGATTGATTATTGCTAATTGTTTTAGTTTGGCAAAGCGTAAAGCTGAAGGAACTAAGCTTGCACAATTAATTTTTTGCTGTGTTTGCCTTTTTGCCTCCCTTTTAAGTGCAGAACTGTTGAACTGTGTCCCCTGCAGATAGTCTGAGGAATTGTTATTTTCTGACATTTATCTTTTCTGATCCATGGGACAGGTTTGCAAACAATATCCCTGCAAATTTTCCCCATTAAAGCTTTGTTTACTCTGTTGGCACTGCTCAGCAATGTGCTGTTTATTTTCCACTTGTGGAAGTAAGCTCAATATTTGTTTGAAGAATACTATGCCCTCACTCTTGGCCCTAGATTTCAACATTTTTGTCGATATTTCTGTAACAGTCTCTTTCTGCAGTAATATCAGATTTCAGAAGAAAACCTGTCCCAATGAATGAAGTCTCTGTGCTGTCAGTCTGACAACAGGATATTCGTACAAGTAACTTTACTATTTCTATGAGGAAGGATGAACAATCTCACCACATTCAGAATGTACATATCTTTTTTCCCACAATGTTCTCCCCTTCTGACAGCATGGACTTGTGCAGAGACCAGTTACTTGGAGCTGGCAGTCATTAACACCTCAATAGCTGCCTGTGCCTCATGCAGTTTAAACAAATGTAAGGGCACCACAATCAGGCCAGATCCTGCCTGTAATGACTCGCACCAGCAGAGGGCGGAATTTCAGGTAAACAACCGGGTATTGCCTGCAGAGTCAATTGGAGTCCTGTGTCCTCCTTTTTGGTGAGGGCCCACCAAGTTAAGTACCCATCGGTACTCAACTGGGCAACGTCGGGTCTTCCCCTGGATTCCGAGAGCAACTGGCCTCTGATTTCTTGGTAGCATTACTGGGCACGTGGTGGATGCTGCCAGTAATGTCCTGGCCCAAGATCCATGATCATGGACAGACCCAGCCCACAGGCTGGGTACCGCTGGGAGGGGTTTACAGGGTGGGAGTTGCTGGAGAATTGTGGAAATAGGCAGCAGTTAGCAGCAGTGTCGGTGGAGGGAGTAAGAGTAACTCACAGCAGACCCAACCGGAGCCCCATTTCTGAAGCCGGGTTTCTTGATCAGGCCTTTGAGCGGTTGCCCACTTAGTTGGTGGAAGGCTGGCTATGGACTTGACTGGGGCCACAACAGAAAGGCTGCCATTCTCCCCTATCTGATTGTTTGACTCCATCCTTCATTAAATTCATAGTTGGTGAAGGTGCGAAATTCCAGCCATGGAGACCTCACTGTGGCAGACTCTGTTATCAGGAGTAGGTAACCTGTTGGGCCTGCCCTCCCGCACCCTGGGGCATTAATTGGAGTGAGGAGCTTCCTATCACCACCCTGCCTGAGACCAGCTAACTCAACGCAGTGAAGAAGTGTGAAGTTGTTTCTCAAAGGTAGAGAAGTAGATCCAACTAGTCAACAGAATAAGGGCAGCACAGTTTATTGTGCAAATAGGGAATTTTTATTTAGTTTTGTGAATATTCTCCAAAGACCTCGTCCAGTTTGAGAATTAAACTAACCTGCAGATTTGAATTGTCATCAGTCAGAACTATTGTTCTGTGACTGTCGTTCCAGTACAAGGTGAAACAAGCTTTTTAGTAGAGGCATGAAAATCTTAACAACTTGGAAGCACTTCTTCAGTTTGAATTTGTGTGCATGCAACAGTGAATGGGCAGTAATGTTGCAAAGCTAGGAATCATTGACCAGGCTTGATGGCAAATGACATGAAGCCATTATGTTCACAGGAAACTATACAATTTATCAAGTCTGTCCTGTTTATCAGTCCTGTTCTTAACCCCTACCCTACAATCTTTTCCCCTCGAATGCCTAACTAATTTTTGTTTTGCAGTCATTTATCATCACATCTCTCATTACCCTCATGGGCAGCAAGTACTATATCCTTGATATTCAAAACTGTTTTCAAAACAAGTTCCTCCCCATATCCCTCCCTACATAACTTGCCCAAACCTTAAATCCGTGTCTCCTAGTCTTTACGCCAGTAGTTAATGGGAGCAGCTTTCTTTTGTCTGCATTTTCTAAACTTTGTTTGCCTGTGGTGGACAGATGGCATTTCATTATTCATTGTGTAGTCTGAGGCATGAAGGGTGACTACGTGTGTGAGATGGCAGTGGTCTGACAGTGTCCTCGTTAACATAAACACTTTTAGGAGAGGAATTCTGTATTGATTGGCATTGACCCTGCCCAGGTGAAGTATGAAAGTACCTACTCAGCCCGCTCATTGTTGTTCTATCAAGTTGAACCAATCAGACGCTGCTTTCAGGTGAAACTAGAATTTGCTCGATCTCAAAGCTTAAAGGAAAAGTCTTATTGCTTGAACGATGGCTGCAAAAGAGGCAGGACATCCTGTCTTGCTGAGGTTAGGACAGACAATTCTTCAATGAGATGAGGAAAGGCTTGAAGCGTTTAATTTTGCGTACTGGTGAATGGTGTCACCCAATAGAATACAATCAACGAATACTCTTGCGTCTGTTATGACTAACATTTCCAAGTCGAACAGCCACCAGTAATGCCATCACAATATAAGTAATCTACCCTTAATAACATCGTAACTTTAAAATTAAAAGATTAGTTAATTGGTGTAATACCCCAGCTCACTTGCTATTCTAATCCCTGTTTTTACTCCCCTCAATGTATCTCAGCTTTATAAGACAAGTCTGATTTTGTGTAGAGAGAGCACAAAGTAACACATTTGTTATTGAAGCTGTTGTTAATGGTGTGGTCTATTCCTATTATTTCTGATACCACCTACGCATTGTTGAGATATGGTTCCACACCTGTCAATCATCCAGCGGTACATTGCCCAAATGGCTGTTGTCTGGAAGCCTTAACAGTGAAGACCTCCAGGCAACCAGATATCCTTACTGAACCCACGTAGGTCCTCAGCTGCTCGCCACAGTTGCTTTCTCCTTAAGATAACCTGTGTAGCTATTGTAAGAAGGAATACTGAATAACTTTTCTTTGCCTTACCCAGGGCACTTTGAACCACTGTGGTGCCTTTCCATTCAATTTAGTACAGAGTAGAGATCAAACTCATGACCTTCCTGGTCAATTTGAATTGGAGACTTTTCATTCTGAGTCAACAAAGTGATTCCATTAACTCATGTATTGATATATTTTACATCTAAAAGCTGTGACTGTGTTGAAACAGACAAGGCACCGTCCTAGTAAGTGCTTCACTGCCTTTCTATTTTCTTACCTATACTCTTTTTATTTTGAGGTACCTGAAGAAAATATCAACAGTGTGATCAACGCTCTCCAAGTGAGTCAGAACAAGAAGCAGTAGGTGGGAAACTGAGATCCTGGCGGTTTCGTCTTCACACAGTAGTCAAAGCTGAAACTGAGATTTCAAGAAGAAACCTTTGGGTGTTTGTAAAGGAGCAGAAAGCATGTGAAAACTAGTGAGCTGGTGACTTTTTGAAGTCTGTTCCCAAAGTGAATGTTACCATTGTGTTCTTTGTGTGAACGGTGTTACATTGTACTGGTAAAGTCAAACCATCTCTTTCTACTGATGTTTTCCCCCACTGTGAAGGAGCAATGGTGATTGGCTGTTGTCTGTGAGTTAGTTGGGTTAGTTATCTCATGTAGCACAAAGCTGATTTCTCAAGTTTGGGAGCAGAAGGGTCTCTTGTTAAGTATAGGGATGTTGAATTTTGGGAGTGATTACATGGAGGTAATCTAATTTTGGGTTGGCTTATGATGATATCACAAATTGTGAAACGAAAGCTGTTATCTTCTTCAGATAACAGTCTTTTAAGTTACTCCCTGGTAGCTGTTACTTTGTTTAATATGCTGTTTCATTTTATCTGGGAAGTTCCTATACATCTGGGCAGGTTGATGCATGATGACATCCTCACTGTTGCAACATTTTTATTGCTACTTCCTTGAGTAATAACCTGCAGTTCATTCTGGAAAGTCCTACATCTCATTCCATGGCAACATAAACTGTGTAGCACGCCTGCAATTGCTGCTGCCCTTTCTTGTACTCCCCTGTCTCAAAGTGAATATTAAATGCATTTGGCATGAAAGATTGATACAGGGATAATTGAGGCAAGTGACCGAACAATATAATTGTGAAAATAGACCTAAGTTTCCACAGTTCTCTTGATGATAACTCGCATCATATGTTTCTTGCTGGCATCAAGTTTGGTCACTTCCCTTATCAGAGAAGTGAAAAGGGATTTATTTTGGACACATTAGACAAGCTATTCCCCGCACTCTATTTCAGTTATACTGTTGGCAAACTTATGTCTTGACATCCCTACGCTGAGAAATTAGACAGCATAAGATCCAAGGAGAGGATTTTCTCCTTTTTAAGATATATGGAGATTGATTCCAACCAAACTTTAATCATAATGTGTTTCAACGGGCAATCCAGTTTGATTTTCACATGTCATTGCTTTCCATCAGGGTTGCTACACTCCTGAATTAACATATTGTCAGGTATCCCCATGACAATGTAGCATTCAGATAGGTCTTCAAGACTTCTCAGCAGGAGTTATTGTTCAAGGAACATATCATCAAGGAACATATTGCAAAGGAACATTTCAGAACTGAGTCATATATGACCAGTTGCAGAATTTTGAAAAGCAACATAGCAGGACAGTATTTCAAATGCAGCAGATCAGTTTTAATTGCAGACCATGTCTTCAAAGGTGGCAAAAAAGCCCTTAATCAATCCTACCTAACCAAGGATTTGAGGATTTTGTTAACTTGTAAGCCATTATATCTGTTGTTATAGCAGCCCTTTGTTCAGTTGCTCATAGCTCACCTCAAGTTATTTTTTGTCACTTGTGAAGACCTCAGTAGAAGGCAGAGAGAACTGGGAAGTTTTGTCTTTTTTTTATTATTGCTTTCTTCTCTCCTTTCCTAATTCTGTAATTGATAATGTGTTTTACTAATTTCTCTCTCAAAGACGTATCTTCACAAGTGGCACTTGTATCTCCATATTGCTCATGTTGTATTACAAGGTGTCAGTCATGTGTGAAGGAGGAAGAATGTAGCATTGTTTATTTTTCATATACTAATTTTGCACACAATTGCCTGAATGAACCTGAAGGCTGACAATTTGGAAATGTGATCATCTTATACAGGCAAACTCCTGTATCTTCTATCATTTCCTTCTTTGTAATTTATACACATTCTATGAAGTAAATAGGACTTAACTAATTTGTACTGCTGCTTTCACCTGTGTATCAACTCCTATTTTATTAGCTGAAAACAGAGGAAAGATTTTATTGTTTTAGATTCAGCAGCCTTCTGTGCTGAATTACTCAGTCACCAGAGGGAATAGTGAGATTGTGAAGCTGCCTTGCCTGGTGCTGAAGTACCTGCTTAATGATGTTGTGATTGATTTATTAGAGAATATTAACAAAGCTTAGACATTGCTAATAGATAAACCCCAAGGTATGTGTCAAAATTATGAAGACGTTTAAACCTAATCCTTTTACAATAGTTATTAAGCTGAATTCTTAATTAATTTTAAGGCTGGTTTACGTGTGGAAAACATTTTCCTGACTAGCAGATACAGCATTTTGATATTTATAGCATTGGCTGAAACCTTTAAGTTCTCTTGAAATTCAGTTGAAATAGTAGTTGCAGAAAGTTTATAATTTAGTGATTTTTGAACTATAATTTCTTGCTCACTACTAATGGTTTTGCAAATCTCATTATATTTATATTTATAACCACTGCCGTTGTGTTTATTTTCCAATCTTCTAGTCAGTTTTTAAAGTTCTTTTTGCATTAATCATTGGTGCAAGAATTATAACACTTTTTTATAAAGGTGAGATAGACATGGTAATTGAGAATCTGTGTGCTCCTTTCAATGATAAAGCTCAATTAACATTTTAACTTGAGTCAACTAAGATTAATTGATTAGAGTAGTGCTGGAAAAACACAGCAGGTCAGACAGCATCCGAGGAGCAGGAAAAATCGACGTTTTGGGCAAAAGCCCTTCATCACAGAATCACGATTTCTGCTCCTCGGATGCTGCCTGACCTATTATGCTTTTCCAGCACCAAGCTAATCTTGACTCTAATCTCCAGCATCTGCAGCACCCACTTCTGCCTAAAACTAATTGAACTAAGCCTGAGAACATTCTTGTTTCAAACCACTCAGTCTGCTGGTACTGAATGCTGATATTACCCCAAAGTTCTGATGTTGCTGTTATTACTGCTGAACTACTGCCTGAACCTAACCTACAAATCTAAACAACCTCTCTCTCCCAAGGGGCCTCTTTAGGCACAATGATACAGTCCCTACCTCTGGGTTTGGAAGCTGGGTTCAAGCCCCACCTGCTCCAGAGGTATGTGATAGTATCTCTGAATAAGTTATGGAAAATAGGTTTGATTACAGGAAAAAAAGCCTCTCTCCCTGTACTCCTCCAAATGGACAATATTACCTTCCTGTGGATTGGAATCCTTTGCATTTCCACTCTTGCTTTCCCACGAGCACTAGATGAACACATGAGGCTGTATTGATAGCATTACCTTCCTCTTGATGACAAGTTACAATGGTGGAGCCATCTAGCTCCTTTATTGATGCTGCAGCACTCCCACAGACTGATGATACTGAACTGTTTTTGCCTCATTACCTGAATAATAGGTATCCTCTGAAAAAGCTGCACATCGTGGACCTGTCTGACTGACAAGGCTGACCCTAGATTCCCTCAGACTGATGCCAGGCTTTAACAATATCATTCAAATTCCTGACAGACCAACTTGTAAACTGTTTGGCAAAATGCTGCAAGATATTTTCCTCTAGTTTTGATTTCTTTGCCTTAACAGCTTCTTCTCTAGTATAACTTTTCATCGATGGTGTTCAACGCTTCTTCTGCTTTATGTAAGAGGATTTATTGCATAATGTTAATCTTTGTGATTGTATGAGTATCCTAGACTGAGCATCACTATCTGGATTGATGCCAGAAGTGCAGGTACGGGTGTATGACTACACAAAATATCATTTGTGTACTTCCTTCTTATCCTATTTATTTAGTGCCCCACTGGGCACTTAAAATGACCAGTAATCTCATGATACAGTCTGGTTGAAGTCCTGGCTGAATTATCAATTTGGAATTTTTTAAATATGATGTTTGCAACTGCATTTTTTATGATAGTTCTTTCTATCTGTACACTTGATAACACAACCCTTTCTTCAGTCAGAGTGAAACCACAGAACTGTGTGCAACTGTTAGTCCTCATTTTGCTATTTTAACAAGTTCAACCTTCATTGTTCACACTCCAGTTATTTGCAATTCTGATTATGCTGCCAGAATTCTATCTGGACAAACGAATTGTGTGAGACATCAGAATCCTATTTTTTTTTTTGCTATTTGTATTGTACCTGTCCTCATTTCTGTAAAATCACACTTCTGAAATTTTAGGCTCAAGGTTAGAAACTCTCACTTGTCCATCAGTTTCATTTTCCCACAGGGAATCCCATTCATTATGCCAAATAATGGAGGCTTCATTACATCCCTACTGGAATATGCATTCCTCTGAAATGAAAACAGAAATTACTGGAACTGCTCAGCAGGGGAATTAATGTTCCAGGTCGGAATTTATCTCTGCACTTTCTGTCCTCAGATGCTGCATGTCTTGTTAAGTATTTTCAGGATTTTCTGATTTTATTTCAGATTCCAAATATCTGTAGTATTTTGCTTCTACATTAACGTATTCAACCCCAGGCTCTTGCAAGATTGCAATCCACAGGATAATGCTTTGTGGACCAGCAAGAAAGAGACTGATGAAGCTCATCGAAATGAACCACTGAAACCTGTGACATTTTAGTTGGGAGTCACGTGCAAAACCATGGCAGACTTGGAGTAAAACTGAAGTTTAGGTTCAAAGGAAATCAGAACAGTTAAATTCTGGTGTCTGTGTTGAAGCAGAAAAATATCTTTAGTGACAAAAATATTTGAGCACTTATTTAAGTTTTAAGAATTTAGATATTGATAATCCTAAAAATAAATCGTCAAAATGCTATTAGTGAAAGAAATTATTCAAGCCTCTCATTCTGTGAAGTAAACTTCACAGTATAAGGTTTGTTGGCAGTTGTAGTTAGCATGTTGTATTATGTATGAATCAATGGGGTTCACCTGGGCCAGCATTTATTGCTGATTCCAAATTGCTCTTGAGAAGGTAGTGGTGAGCTGACACCTTGAACTACTGCAGTTTGCTTGGGTTGGAGATGCACACTGTGCTGTTCAGCAGAGAGCTCAAGGATTTTAACCCAGCATTGAAGAAATGGAGATATATTTGCAAATAAGGATGATGTGTGACTTGGTGGGGAATTTGCAGGCAGTGGTGTTCCCATGTATCTTCTCTTACCTTTTAAATGATTGGGCACGAGTTTAGAAGGTGCTATTGAAAGAGCCTAATACACAGTCACACATTCAGTCAATCACAAAACAGCATTTGTAAACCATTTGCAACACAGATAAAATAACCCATTGTGTAGCTATGGACATGTTAACTGTATGAGAGTAACATCTATGTAATGCGACTGCAGCTCTGCTGTGAGACAGTGTTGATCTACACTCTTCTGTAAATGACATTGTTGTGGAAACTTGATGTTACCATATTGCTGGCCACGTTCAACACTTCTTCTGCTTTATTTAAGAGGATTTATTGTATAATGTTAATCTTTCTGATTGTATCAGTATCTAGACTGAGCATCACTATATGGATTGATGCCAAAAATGCGGGTACAGGTGTATGACTGGTGCTTATTGTGCTCATAAATGATATTGTGGAGGGATGAGAAACACATTCAAATTTTAATTTCACTACAGTTTCCCCTTTATTATTTTAATTGTTCACTACATAATTCTGTTTAGCTGCAGTGTCTATGAGGGAAACTTCCAAAGGCCCATTGTATTCTTTGCAATGTACAACACAGAAACAGGTCACTTGGCCCATTCAGCCGATGCTGGAGTTTATACTTTACACATATCTCCTTCCACCTTCCAGCATTACATTCTCTTCAATTTTTTTTTGCCTTCATGTGTTTATCTAGTTTCCCCTTAAACATATCTGTACTATTCATCTCAACTACTCCTTGTGGTTAGCCTAACCATACTGTACTGTACAGGCTGGGAGGCATCTGTAATTCTCTCGCATCCCTAGAAGCTGTAAGTGAAGTTCAGGTTGCTGACCATCAGAAAAGCTAGTGTTCCACATCATATTCCCACTGAGCTGTGCAGGTAACAAACTTACAAAATATTGCACACTATCGTTCTGGCATGAATAGCTCATGTACACAATTATACAAAAATAAACTGTGCACTGGATCTAAATTTTAATGGGTACATCATTCCACTTCATTCACTAGCAGTGATTATTAATTGTGTACTCTTGTTGAGCAAGTGTAAGCATTGCAGACTACTTATACCAGTCTTGTGACCTGTATCTAAAAACATATAATCTGTTGAATTGCATTTCATTGATCACCTGATGTCAGTTTCATCAGTTATTTTAACAGTTTTTCTCTAGTGTATCTTTATGATTTTAATTTGATTAATTTGATCAGATAAACAGATACCTGATTCAGTTATAGTTATAGAGTCATAGAGATGTACAGTATGGAAACAGACCCTTCTGTCCAACCCGTCCATGCCGACCAGATATCCCAACCCAATCTCGTCCTACCTGCCAGCACCCGGCCCATATCCTTCCAAACCCTTCCTATTCATATACCCATCCAAATGTCTCTTAAATGTTGCAATTGTACCAGCCACCACCACATCCTCTGGCAGCTCATTCTATACACATACCACCCTCTGCGTGAAAAAGTTGCCCCTTAGGTGTCTTTTATATCTTTCCCCTCTCACCCTAAACCTATACTCTCTAGTTCTGGACTCCCTAACCCCAGGGAAAAGACTTTGCCTATTTATCCTATCCATACCCCTCATAATTTTGTAAGGTCACCCCTCAGCCTCCGACGCTCCGAGGAAAACAGCCCCAGCCTGTTCAGCCTCTCCCTGTTGCTCAGATCCTCCAACCCTGGCAACATCCTTATAAATCTTTTCTGAACCCTTTCAACTTTCACAACATCTTTCCGATAGGAAGGAGACCAGAATTGCAC
>NC_057737.1:27451146-27501012 GCF_004010195.1 Chiloscyllium plagiosum | reverse complement strand
ACACCTCCAATTTTGGTGTTATCTGCAAACTTACTAACAATGCCTCTTATGCTCGCATCCAAATTATTTATGTAAATGACAAAAAGTAGAGGGCCCAGCACCGATCCTTGTGGCACTCCACTGGTCACAAGGCCTCCAGTCTGAAAAGCAACCTTCCACCACCACCTTCTGTCTTCTACCTTTGAGCCAGTTCTGTATCCAAATGGCTAGTTCTCCCTGTATTCCATGAGATCTAACCTTGCTAATCAGTCTCCCATGGGGAACCTTGTCGAACGCCTTACTGAAGTCCATATAGATCACATGTACTGCTCTGACCTCATCCATCTTCTTTGTTACTTCATTAAAAAACTCAATCATGTTTGTGAGACATGATTTCCCACGCACAAAGCCATGTTGACTATCCTGAATCAATCCTTGCCTTTCCAAATGCATGTACATCCTGTCCCTCAGGATTCCCTCCAACAACTTGCCCACCACCGAGGTCAGGCTCACTGGTCTATAGTTCCCTGGCTTGTCCTTACCACTCTTTTTAAACAATGGCACCAGTTCTCTAACTGAGAAGAGATACCAAGATGTGAAACACATTCAGTTCTCTTCAGCTGTTAATTAATTTTCTCTTGTTCACATTTTTATTGTTCAATACAGAAAATAATCTAAGCACCGGTTAGTTGTTGATTACACACTGTTAAGCTTGTAAAACTTCAATTTCTTCAGTTGTTATTGCCACACAACTGAGTTACTAGAATTCTCATTCTTTTATGACATTTATTTATAAACCTCAAGAATACGCTGTGTATTATACTCTCAGCTCTTCATTCCCCATCAGCAAAATCAGCCATTTCTCTACAGTGCAGCAAACCTTGTCATTGAGTTTTTGATCCAGTTTAACTTATTCCAGCAATAGGAATCGGAGCTGGAAAATTGTGTGCAATCATGTACAGTACACTGACAAATATGTACTTGGTGAAGGAAGCAACCAATTCTAACAGAATATGCACATCAAATTAGATTACAGTGCGCTTCACTTCACCAAGCTTCTGTAATTGATTCTACCTCAAAAAACGTGCTATATTGACTGGCTCTTTAATTCACGCATGTCCTATATTCTAATCATTGATTTAGTGTGTGGAGTAGGGTTCTTCAAATGACTAGACAAGGAAATTCCACCGTTCCGTGTTAACACTGTGAAATCACATGATCATACCCATGTGCATTTACACTGTTGCCATTGTGGCTCCTTTTTCCATGGGAAGAGCATAATTCGTCGAGCATCTCTTCCAAACCTAACTTGATTCTTGGCTCTTGGATTGCTTTGAACTTTCATAAAGAATCAAAGAAAACTTGCATTTGCGCCATCAAGACTTCCCGAAGTGTTTTACAGCTATTGAACTTATGATAGAGTTGAGAAAGATGTATTGGCAAAGTCTTTAAAGGAATAATATCAGATTCGGAGTAAGTCTTTCTGCTTCCTAGACAGTGGTGCTGGTAAAGGCACAGCAGGTCAGGCAGCATCGACATTATGCCCGAAAGAGAGTCGACATTATGCCCGAAACATCGACTCTCCCGCTCCTTGGATGCTATCTGTCCTGCTATGCCTTTTCCAGCGCCACACTTAATCAATTCTGATTCTCCAGCATCTGCAGTCCTCACTATCTCCTACCTGCTTCCTAGGTTAACATGATGATACTATTTGATTCAAATGGTGCAAATCAGTTTCTAGCAGAAAAGGGTTGAACAGCCTTTAGTCATCTGTTGACTTTCAGACAATTGGCAGGATGAAATTTAAGGAGGGTTCCATAGGCTGGAGGTTAGCAGAATCCAAGCTATGAGACCCATAAGACTAAAGCTGGTGCTCCTCCAAGGGACATTTTTGTCCTTTCCACCAGCAGTCAATGTGACCCAACATGGTAAGAAAAATGTTTTGATGTCCCACTCAGATCCCAACTAAACTGCCACCCCAAAGGTGTAATTGACATCACAGTAGTGCAATTTATATGGATTTGTAAGACTGTCAGCTACTTTGGATAGACATGTTTGCACTGCTCATTAATACAAGCAATGGCAGTAACGTGTTCCAAGCTCAGTTTTAACTTCATTCACCCAATTTCTATCGCGGTGGGTAACCATTAAAAGATAGCATCCTAGAATTTAACTGTGAATACTCATGCTTAGCATAGACACAATGTAGGCCTGTGGACTTTAACCATACACTACTAAGTGTAAAGAATTTAAACCAAATTCATTCACTATCTTTGATCAATCTGTTGTCAAGAATTCTTTGTAGTTAGCCATTGATCTGTGAAAGGGTTGTTGAGAATTAAAATTGATGTTTATCCTTTAATCCTTACATAGGATTTGAAACCAGTGTTCCAAAAGTGCATATTGCCCTCCATAACCCCACAGCTTGCATGGATTTAATACTACTTTTCTGTAAGAACTCCTTTTTGTTGGCCAAAAAAGATCAATGTATTTTATTGCCTTACCTATTTATCTGATTAAACATTCACCTGACTGACAAATAGAATGAGCATTATCACTAATGCCAATTACTGCCCAGTGTAGTTGGGGTGCCATTTTGATGAAGAGGTGACGATAATTTAATGTTGTTCAGTGCAATGAAAGCAAGAGTTGGGACGACAATATTGTCTGCCTCGCTTTTTAAGTTCTCCTCAATTTTGTTTCAGTTTTGCAGGCCAAACATTTTTTCATTTATGAATTGCTTAATTGGTGAGTTGATTTAATGCATCCATTGCTGAAATAGTAATCAGTTTTCAAAGGTAATGATGAGCTGTATACAATATCTCCTATACTTCCCCATTCTAAATATTCCCTGGATTTTCCACAGCTGAATAATGTTATTAGTGTTCTCATCATTTGTACTTGGTTTTTCTCACTGAAGCATATACAAAGAGTTGCATTTTTGTCCAGCTGTTGAGAATAGGATGTTCTTAATCTACTCACTGTCTTTACTACATTCCCAAACAATAAATGGATGGCAGCAGCCATTATTGGGAAGTACTATGTAGTTTAAATTTGGTCAACAGTCTATTTAAAAAATAGGTTTTCCAGTGATTGTTATTCTGATTAGCCTACTAACTGTGTAAAGTGTGAATTTGATTCATGATATTGAACATGAGAATTGAAAAACTACCTATTAATGTAATCAAATAGTTTAATAATGACCAGTTACTCAATAAGTAATTTATTGACTTGGGAATCAATATTATTACTTTATTACTTATTTTAAAAATATGTAATTATATTAGCAGTTTAGAAATTGCAAAACTTGTGATGATCATGTCTCAGCAGTATCTCGAAGAGAGGGACAGAAAAATATTCGAATAAACATTCTGTAATTCAATTAAAATTAAGTCGACAATGTTGCAAGCTCCCCGTTACCTTCAGGGGATTCTTGTTCGATTGAGTTGGGTCATCCATCGCAAAAATACTTAATCAACGACAGAATGGAAAACAATACCTACTTGCTGCAACTCCCAGAGATATGATAACATTTTCTGTGTTTTTTTTCGTTTTGTGTTCAATAAAGACTAATTTACTTTGTATGTTTGAGCAAGCGAGTAATCAGCTGGTGAGTATCTAACGTGGGATTTAAAACATGATGGGTGTTGTATATCTCATCAGATTGCATTGTTCAGGCAGGTTGAGGTTAGACAACCTCATCAGTATGCCCATAAGTAGGAATAATACGGTACCATTTCAGTTTCTGATGTTAATCAATGTCAGATCATTTAGTTTTAATTGTATATCTGATGTTTTTTGTTACAATTTGAAGATTTTTAAAGGCACTTATTCTTGCATTGAATTTTAATATTCTTGAAAGTGTGTTATGGTGTTGAGGTAGAACTTAGAAATAAGGTATAATATCCCACAGGGAAAAGGTGATGATCATTATTATTATTGCTTAAATTTCAGCCTTGGTGGCTGCCCTTCACGTACATCTCCTTATTAATTATCCCTGGTTATTGAATGAGATAAGGTAAGAAACTGTGAAGGTGAAAATGGTGTCACTTTCAACCTTAGTGGGCAGTAGTGGCTGGTGTACTACGAGCTCTTTACCATCCCATTAAAGATATAAATTGGGCCCAGTGAGTACAATGATCCAAAAATGTGAATGGACTTGACACCTATTTAAAGTGGTGTTTTTACATTAAACCAGTAATGTGTTGTTCAGCAAATCCATTTTATCATATGTAAGTGCCGTTCTGGCTCAGAAACACTATTACTTGCAGATAGTTTTGTTTTGACAGGGACTTCTACTAAATATGCAGGCAAATAATCGCAAAGCACTCTGGAATCTGAAACATAAACAGAGTTCCACAAGAAACACAACAAGTCTGGCAGTATCTGTTGAGAGAAAAACAGAATTAAGTCCTGAGTCTAGTGACTCTTCATCAGAATGGTTCTGACAAAGGGTCATTGGAATTGAAATGCTAAGTCTATTTTTCTCTCAACAGATGCTGCCAGACCTGCTGTGGTTCTCCATCACTCTTTGTTTTTGATGCTTGCAAATCCTTTGGGGTCCAGGGTGGTAATTGCCATTTTGTTATGACATTGGGTCCAAAGTCAAATTCTTAACCTACATAATTTATGACATTGGCTTAAAATGGTTGCTTCTCAGAGGGAAACAAAAAATTACATCTAGTCCAGGTCTCTCTTTTTAAATTGGCTCCAAATACATTGATTACATCAATAATTCAAGCCATACCGGGAAACAGGTAAGCCATCCCTAAGCAACTAAAACAGGAGCCAACTGTAAATCTCACTGGGTCCAGAGGAACTGCCTCTGCCCTGATAATGTTTGGAAATCGGAATATTAGCATTTACCTCTTACTTTTCCTTACCCAAACACAGCTGCATTATTTGAAGTTATTCTAAGTCACCAATATGATATCGTGAGTTAATTTTGTTTTGCAATTTATTCTTTTAGTGTTTTTTAAGATTTCTATCATTCTTTTTAAGAATTAATTTGGAGATAATTTAAAGCATTAGATATATTGCAAATGAATCACTATCAATTAGATTAGGGGTTACAATAGTCCAGCACTAAAAATATTTGACATTAACACCATTTATTATTTTACAAAGTAAAAATTAGTGTTGTTGGAGCATTTAATAGTGCATTTGCTCTATGTTAAAAATCCCAATGTATAAAACCATTTAATTATTACATTTCCTCTATTTGGAGGCAAGGTGCAAATATAGAAATCATAGTAAGCGTGACATTGCACTGCCAAAACATGATTGCCCCAAAATCCAAGACATGTCATTCATCTGCCTCATACATCAGAAAATCATGGCTTGGCTAGCCATGTGTTTATCTATTAATTTAAATGGATAGGAAATGGTGGGTGATGAAACCATGATCTCCCAATAGCTATGGCTAAAGGATGGATGGGGAGCAGTGACCATTGCAGTAATTAGATTATCATCCAAATGGATTTCAATGAACCTCTTCTCCCTATTTAGGATACATGCTAATCAAGCTAATACTGGCACTAAATCCAGAATGGAATTTCAGGTTAATACACTGACCATTCAGACAATAGTATCTCATTCTGGAACTAGGAATTCCAATCAGCTACAGCTTCACACAGGGGTATTTGCCTGTGAAACCTCTGACTGCTTGTGCACACAGATACTGCAGGGAAGGTTGAACAGAAAAGTTACGACGCCTCTTTCTAAGGAAACTATTTATTTGGCACCTTCAAAATGAATTCAACATTTTTTGGAAGCTATAAACAGATGGGACTTGTGGCAAGTTAAGTCAATGATTCACTTTAAAACAAGAACTTGAAATGTCTTTGGATTAGTGACAGAACAACATGAAAAAAAAGGTGGTAATCCTCAACTCATAAAATTAAATTCAACAGGAATCTTATGACATATAAGTGTCCCAATACCCAGACTAACTTATAAAATTATTGGCTTACCTTTGGCATTCTGAGTTTTGACTCTGCTACCTTTCTAGTGCCTTTGTTGACTTATTTAAAACAAAATTAAAAATCACACAACACCAGGTAATAGTCGCGCAGGTTTATTTGGAAGCACTAGCTTTCGGAGCGCTGCTTCTTCATCTCATGCTCCACCTGATGAAGAAGCAGCACTCCGAAAGCTGGTGCTTCCAAGTAAACTGTTGGACTATAAACTGGCGTTGTGTGATTTTTCACTTTGTGCACCCCAGTCCAACACTGGCACCTCCAATACGTTATTTAAAACAGTTAGAGTGGTCGACCAGCTTCAGTATATAGTCTGAATCTGAACTAATTCAATCAAACATTGAATTATGCAGGATAAATAGAGTTACAGTCCTCAATTCCATGCACTCAATTGAATGTTAATTCACATCCTAACTTTGAAATTAATTAAGAAGGCAAGATCCCTTTTGAATTCACATATCAGCTTTAGTGTTAAAGCTGTGAGAATTAACCCAGCATGACATTTGGTTGGGTGCATTAGTCAGGTGTAAATATAGGATAGCGGAATGGGCCTGGGTGGGTTATTCTTCAGAGGTTCGGTGTGGACTTGTTGGGCCAAAGGGCTTGTTTCCATGCTGTAGGGATTCTAATTCTAAATAAAAATAAAACCAAAATTAAATTTTGTTCCCATCCAATCTGGTCAATTTAGATGATTTGTAACTGATTTCAGGGGCAGTCATGGCAACAGATAAAATCTGAAATGAAGTAAAACGAGTATTGAACCTTAAAATCTGAAAATACTAACTGAACCTGAATATTTGACCTATTCATATTTTTACCACTGTTATAATTGTCTCATACCACATGTATATGTAGACGTACTAGATTGTCACTTTCAAAGATAACTTCGGTCCCCAAAATATTGTAGGTGTCGACTTCCAAAAACATTTGTTCGATTTTCTGTAATTGCTAGTTTGTCATTTTCCAAAATAATTTGAGAAACCTTCAAGGTCTCCGAACCCAGAATGATTCAAGGCAATTGATTTTTGGTGTGAACTTAAAATTGACCCAAGTAACATAGTCGCTTTGTCGTGATGAGGTATAGATATTTTCCTTCAGTTATGTCACCTAGTCAGAGAAATGTGTGTGCACTTGCATCTAGCTAGTGTAACAAGAAAATCATGCTGCTGGGCTCTTTGGAGTGTGTGTGGATTTCTTTTACAACAGGTTCAGAAAAGCTTGGTAAAAAGAATTGGGATTTTAAAACTGAAACTAATTGAGTGAAATCAGATGATGAGTCAAAATTATTGGATATAAAGGAACATTTAGATCTTAGGTTTCTTTCCCAAAGTGCCTGGTCAGTTTATTGTAATATGGTTGTTAATTCAACCAGTTAGCAGAGATCATAGACAGAATTTAGTAATCGTAGGTTTTATTCTTTGCTGCTGATAAATTTGTAGATAGATTCCCTACAGTGTGGAAACAGGCCCTTCGGCCCAACAAGTCCACACGACTCTCCGAAGAGTAACCCACTCAGACCCATTTCCCTCTGACTAACACACCTAACCTATGGGCAATTTAGTGTGGCCAATTCACCTGACCTGCTCATCTTTGCACTGTGGGAGGAAACCGGAGCACTGGGAGGAAACCCACGCAGACACTGGGAGAATGTACAAACTCCACACAGACAGTTGCCCGAGGCTGGTGCTGTGAGGCTGCAGTGCTAACCACTGAGCCACCGTGCCTACTTTGACAGGGTTTCATTTGGCAGCTGAGGATACCACCAGCTAAAAGCAATTTTCCATTGTGAGAAAAAAAGGTGAAGTATGGAAATTGGGAAAGAGTTTTGCTCTTGACAGGATAGTTTCTGATTTGTCACATCTTCAATTGTAGTAACATAGATTCTACAATATCCAAGCCCCTGAACATGTTTAAGCTAGTCCTTAGTGAGAGAAAATTTTACATGGTTTTATATGTTTGAATGGGAATAGAGAAAGGTTACAAGAAAGAAATTTGTCTTGTTGCAACTTTGCCATTCTTATCCAACATCTTTGTGTCCTGTCAAATACTCGTAAACTGTTCAATGTTAATTACTCAAAGTACTTATCTTTAATCTTTCCATTTTATATTCTTCCTTTCAAACACTAATCCAAATGCCTTTGAAATAATGAGGGCCAAATTTTTCTTTCTTTCCCCTACTGCAAAATGCGTAGTAGTGATTCAGCAGCTCTTTTACACTGAATTTCTTTTCCTTTGTCTTCAAAGGAAAAAGAATTTAGTCCTGCAAAAACTGATTACCCTATTATTGTCGAGGAGAAAGTGAGGTCTGCAGATGCTGGAGATCAGAGCTGAAAAATGTGTTGCTGGAAAAGCGCAGCAGGTCAGGCAGCATCCAAGGAGCAGGAGAATCGACCTTTCGGGCATAAGCCCTTCTTCAGGAAGAAGAAGGGCTTATGCCCGAAATGTCAATTCTCCTGCTCCTTGGATGCTGCCTGACCTGCTGCACTTTTCCAGCAACACATTTTTCAGTACCTATTATGGTCACCCATTTCACATGACTGACCAGCTTGAGCCCCAGTGTGTTTGAATGGATGTACGTGCTTGTGGTAAAGCATTCAATGTTCCAATAATCTAGGAGTTTGCAGTCAGATTTACGATTGCCTGCCAAAATGAAAATTTCAATGTTAATTATAATCTCTAAGTACTATTCTTTAATCTTTCCATTTTATATTCTTCCTTTCAAACACTAATCCAAATGCCTTTGAAATAATGAGGCGTTTTTAGAAAATGCACATCTTTCAGTCCAAATGGCATCATATATTGGATTGCTAAATTCGGACACAATAAATGGATAAACTAAAACCAATCTTGATGTGGGCGATGTTCTGACATTGTCTTGGTGGAAGTTTAATCTAATGCAAATGCATCTATCCTCTGGAATGCACTGTGGATGATTTTTTGTTCAGTTAATGATCTAAAAATAGTGCCTGTGTGTATGCACATTTCAAGTATGTGCTCCCAATAGCAAGATGGCCTGCCTACAGAAAAATACCTCTCAAACGTCTCATAAATTTTTTATTCTTCAAGAGCCAGTAGTGTAAATTCGATGTTTAATCTTTTGCCTTTTCATTAGCAATTGCAAGCAAACTGCACCAGAAAACAAAAGTTGTCCTTCTAAGTCACTGTAGAATCCTGATCTATATAAACTCCGTCTGTCAATGTATTTCCTAATTTCCAATGCCATGACTTTCATCAGGTGGCATGTGACTGGTGAAGGTAACTGAAGTGCAATTCAATATTTTTCCTAACATTCATGCAGCAAATCAAACACCTTGAAGTCAAGGTGCAGAAAACTGCTAAAAACAGTCTTTAATTCTGCAGTACCTGTTGGATTTTGAAATGTTATCTTTCGATTTGGATCCCATCCATATCTTGTGCATAGTCAAGAATCTCAAAGTGAACAAATTCACAGTGAGGGAAAACAGTTCAGCTTCTAAGGGCTCCGTCAGTGACCTGGGCTGTGCTGCCGACTGGGGCGATGCCAGCATATTGAAATTTGCCAATTTTATTCAAAGTGACTTCAACTGCTAAAGGTGGCAATACAATTCACAATGAAGTCAGTGCTTTTAGTTTTATTCCTGAAAGCATTCAGAATTATAGTTGTGAATGATTTGAAAGGATCTAAGCACACCAGCATAAACTGGAATTAGGCAGTGTTTTGATTGTACCTGATTTAGACTTTTTTTTAAACTTGCAAGTTAACACCATTAATTTCTCTTCATTTTAGTGAGGTTGTTCTGTGCTTTTTCAGATACTTAAATATATGATACATTAGAAGCAACAAGTGTACAGAGCAACTCTTTGCAGTTACATGTTAACTTGCAGCAATATTTATAGGTTAAAAGTAGTTTCTTGTAATAAAATTTAATAAGATTTTGAATGTTTTGACAGTAAAATGCTTTAATCTTACTGTGGTGCTGTAATGTGAGCAGTGGTGAATCCACTCGATCAGTATTCAAAAACATCTTGATGACAGATGTTCATGTTTTTGTGTGTTTACAGAGATTGTTCTGTGTCATGATTAGGTTGTCTGTTGTTTGCACAATATTACACAAATAGTGACTGCTTTTGACCACAAATAGACCTTAGCCTTAATGCAAAATACCAGTGGACAGGAGGGCTGCACATCCTATAAAATGGGCAGCCATTTGCAACACTGTCAGGCTTTGTTTTACTCACTGTGTGTCATTTGGGGATTTTGTGGCTAGCAACAGCTGCTGTTGGCTATTACATCCAAACCTACGTTAGTTAGTGGTTGCCTAGAAGAAATGGGACTTTTTTCTCTGGATTGTCTCCTGAAAACTTAAGAATTGTCTGCACCTGCGAGTATCGATAAAGACCAGTGATAATTTGAATATTTCAAACTGGCCTATGTGCTGAATTTTTCGCAGATGATTGGCACAAAATCCATCACGAAAATAACTTCTGATTATACACCTACTTCGAGGTTATAGTTGTTTGCTCACTGACATTGAAGGGTGAGATTTTATTCCCTTTTGCCCCAATCCCCTGACATGTGATTGTGCACATCAGTTTCACTTACATGTGCATGTTACCAATATTCTTCGAGAGCCCCTTTCCCAGTGTGTAGAGAATCAAGCAGAAAGTTTTAGATCTGAGGAAGACCATTAACCTCTTTAACTTGCGAAGCAATATACTTTGAATTATGACCAGAAGGGTTCTGACCATCCATCCTGTAGAATCAAAGAAACTCATTGCAAATCACTCTCGACGAGGAGGTGCAAACTTGATCTGTTTTGAAGGTAAATTTTAACCTGTAGGGAATCTAATCTAATCTAATCAAAATCGAAGGAGATGGCAGTTAGCAGATTTCAATTCACAATTGTTTGTAGGATATTCAATGGTCCATTCAGTGAATGTCAACCATTCTTGGGTTAGTATGTTGCATATTTATAATATTCTCTTAATAAGTCCACTATCACTGAATATATCCAACATCCATCTAAGTTAGTGTTTTAAAAATACTTTGCAATGGTATTTCCTCTGCACTGCAGCATACTTCTGCATGGATACACCCACAGTGCTACTAGAAAAGGATTTCCACAATTTTGATCTAGCATCAGTAAAAAAACTGGTGATATTGTTTCGAGTCAAGATAACTTGTGGCTTTAGAGGAACTTGCAAGTATTCCCATACACCTATTGTCTTTGTCTTTCTATCTGATAGATATCACAGATCTGGAATAAACTGTTGAAAGTGCCTTGGTGAGTTCCTGTAACGTATCCTGTGTAAAGCACATACTGCTATCATTGTGCATCATTGATGGAAAGAGTAAATGTTTTAGTTGGTGGAGAGAGGACCAATCAAGCCGAATTTTGGTCCTGAAGGAAGTTAAGCTTCTTGACTTCTTGACCATTGTTGGAACTGCACTCATCCAGGCAAGTGGAAAATATTTCAACACACTCCTAAATGGTGGCTAGGCTTTGGAAAATCAGGAAATGAGTTACTCACCTCAAATTCAGAGTCTCAGACCCGTTGTTGTAGCCATAGTATTTAGTGGCTGGTCCAGTTCAGTTTCTAGTCGATGATAACTCCTAGGATGTTGATAGTGGGGGTTCACCAATTGGAATACTATTCCATGTCATGGAAAAATGGTCTTGTGTGGCGTGAATGTTATTTGACATCTGAAAGTTGTTCAGGTCTTGCTGCATACAGATATAAGAATGTTTCAGTGTCTGAGTAATCTTAATGATGTTGAACATTATGAGGTTGTTAGTGAACATCCCCATTTCTGACCCTCTAATGTTGGGCAAAGAGACTGAAAATGCTTGGGGCTATGATAGTTCCCTGAGGAATTCCTGCAGTGATATCATGGGACAGACCTCCAACAACTGCAACCAACTTC
Source organism: Chiloscyllium plagiosum (assembly GCF_004010195.1). Classification (NCBI taxonomy): domain Eukaryota; kingdom Metazoa; phylum Chordata; class Chondrichthyes; order Orectolobiformes; family Hemiscylliidae; genus Chiloscyllium; species Chiloscyllium plagiosum. The sequence continues at coordinate 27,489,150 of NC_057737.1, read as the reverse complement.
CTTTGTGTTAGACATGACCAGAATGAAATTTCCATCCAATTTCCATTGATTTTTGGGTTTTCCAGGACTCCTTCATCCACTCTTGGTAAAATGCTACCTTTATGTTGAGGGCCATCCCTGTCATTATCACCCAATGTTCCAGGAACATGGGTTTGAACCCCACCATGGTAGATGGTAAAATTTGAATTCAGTAAAAATCTGAAACAAAACAAGCTAGCCTCATGATGACTGTAACCACCATTAATTTCACAAAAGTCATCTGGTTCACTAATGTCTTTTAAGGAAAGAAATCTACTATCTTTATCTGGTCTGGCCTACATGTGATTCCAAACCCACCACAATGTGGTTGACTTTTAACTACCCTTTGGGCATTTAGGGATGGGCAATAAATGTTGGCCTAACCAGTGACATCCACATCCCCTCCCCTTTTCACTTCAGTTCCTTTGACTATATTTTAACAAAAGTTGTAATAAGGTCAGAAGCTGAATCCTGGGATTGACCTATCAAAACACGTGACATTACAAGATACGATGTTGAAGACTGGTTGGTTGAATTGAATCTCAGTTGATTTCAAATCAGTTAAAAAATGTTTTAAGCTAAGCCTTTTGCTAAATGGACTCCAATTACCCGACAGTCTTGAATCTCCAGTTTCACCATGGCACGATCTGTGTGTAAATCAAGGAATATACATCCCATTCCAGATTTACAACTGCCAAGGAAAGTTGAGAATTGCTCAAGTATCCTCAATGTACCCAGTTCTTATTTCTCTCCCTCTCTCTCTCTCTCTCTATAGATTTCATTAACTCACAAATCACCTAGCTCATCGGAACATAGGCAAGGGGATACATCATGATGTTGGTGCAATCTGAATGGAAATTCAGTTTTTGCATTGCTGAAATACCAGGTGCATTTGAACATTAGTCCACCTGTTTAGTCATTTTATTGCACACTCAAGTCATCCCAAAAAGAGAGAACATCTTTACATCAATGTAGTAGTGGTTAGTTTTTAAACCATGAGGGTCATTTTTAAGACCCTAACCCTTTAAATGTAAATTGTATCAACTTAATTTGACAACGATTTTTAATATCAATCTGGTCGTGTGTAGTTGACTGTTTTAGACTTGCATATCAACTCAGATCATTAGAACAATTGTCTAATTATATCTCTCAGTTCGAAAATACTAACCAGAAACAGATCATTTGACCTAAGTGGTCTACACTGCTGTTTATGCTGCACCCATAAATCAGAGGCATGATGTGTCAGGCTAAGGTTTTGCAATATAATGTTTTAGTACATTAGAGGAGCTGTTAACGATTAAAAATAATGGCTAACCATGGTGAGGGACACCATTTAAAGGCAGTCCTAAAGGATTTTTATTCTGTGATCAAACTACTAAAAAACAGGTGTAATTAAAAGTTAGTGTTGTCTCTGATGTTCGTGAAGCAGAGCAAGCAACAGTGCAAAATGATATTTTCCATCAAAAGATTCTCTTTTTTGCCAAAAGAAACTGTCTAATGTTAAAATCAGGACTTTTTTTCCTTAAAAAGCAGTCACTATTTGTTAAGGTATAATATACTCTTGGGCTAGAAATGCAGGGGGAGCCATTAGAATACTGGCAACTCTTGATGAGAAACATTTTTTAAGTTGCCTTTTTGTTTTTGAATGTTTTAATTTACGACTGTAACAATTATAGATTGATGATAATTACCTATAAGGAGCTCTTGGATTTGGATTAATATATAATTATAATTGGTGCTTTCCTCCTCTATTGCATCCGTGGATTCCTGCTGATATTGTCGTTTTAACTACTAGCTTATTAAAGAAGACTATTGTGGTGGCAGAAATGAGCTATTTTTTCAAAACAATGTTTAAAAAATACATCTCCAAGTGGCAATGTGATGTTTTGATTATGTGAAACTCTTGGTTTGAAGCTTTCCATTGTTTTATGTGCCTTTGTACAGCATACTGTTGGCACGGAACATTAAAACTGCACAGATCCTTGTATTATTTGAAGTATTAAAGCAGGTTCTGTTAGTTTGACATGTTACATGGAAAGGACCACTTGAAAAGCAGCTGATCACAAGAAATAAAGGCCACAGCATCGGCAGATTCCCAAGATGCAGTGCTTTGTGAGCAGAGAACCACCTCTTCGGAAACGAAGGAGAATACACAACCATTTAAATAGCAGTCGTTAAAGTTGCAAATTTCATTCAATGTGATTTTCTTTTAACCCAAGGTAGAATCCTCTATTTTCTCCAATAACTGCACCAAAGGAAATATTTAGGAACCTAACTGTGAAGAATTAATACACTTTTGGCAAGATGTAGCACTTACCAACATCTTATCAAACAGAATTCTATTTTAAGTGTGTTCTGTTGTAGCAGCGCTTGATTGTAGTACCTGTAAAGCTGAAGTAGCAGCTAATATGTTACAGTGTCTCCCAGACTAGAGAGTTTTAGGATGAGTTTCTTTTATAACTATCGCAATTCTGTGAGGTGTTGATGTAACCCAAAATTAAACACATTTAATGAAAATAGTTAAGGCTTTGAAAAACTCTTATGTTTAAAGGGCCTTTCTTTGTAACTGTTTACTAAAAGGCAGTTAGGATTGGGCAATAAATGATGGAACTGACAGAGACACCCACATTTGATGAATTAAAGAAAAAATGCACAAGTGATGGTTCTGGATTCACAGTGTATCTGCGCCACACAAGTGATGGCATACAAATATTCTAGTAATCCATTACAATCCATGTGGTACGATGGATTGATTGATTGATCTTTGTACAACACAAGTACTGTCTTCTCACTGAACGCTAAGAACCTTCTCTGTAATGGGGAGAGAGGTGTGGAATCCAGAGGTCAAATAACATTTCACTTTTCACAATTTGTTTCACCGGCACGGCAGGATTCAGCCCAGTAAAGATCCAATAAACATGATAGAACAGCACAAGCCCATTCATTGATAAGGCTTGAAACCACACCCAGGAAGTTGAGAAGTAAAAGCAATCTCAGTTTGTAACATGATTAAGCCAGCCCGAAATGTGAACTTTTGCGAAAAATTGGAACAAATTCAAAACTACCTGCCACATTTGTAGTGGACCACAGCTGGTCGGTTTAGTTTTTAATGAGGGTTAATTTTGAAATGGCCACCAATCTAGTCCAAGAGTATTGTTTAAAGCGAGAATTTTCTTTCCTTAATTATTATGAACTTTTGAAAACTGATAAGCAAAAGCCTTCAAGGAAAGATGGAACAGAAAGGCTCAATTGAGACTAGTGTTTTCTTTGTGTGGTAGAGGAAGTGGGCACGCTTTTGTTGGCTTGACTTAAGCTGAAACTGAAAATTTATGTACTGTATGTAAAATTAATTCATGTTTCAAACAAAAGACAGTATATTTTGTACTTTGTAATGTGTTAATTAAAAATTGCAAAATTTAAAAAAAGGCCGTCAGCATGCTTTTGTACTTAAAAAGGACTTTGTAAAATAAAGCTGTGCTTGTCTTGCTTCTTCAACCTTTGAGGTGAAAGACAAAAATAAATCCCCCGCTACACCCTGTCATGGAGCGGGCTGGAAGAGCTGTGTGGTCTCTTCCTCCACCTATCTCTTGTGTTAATGTGTACTCTTAATTATGTTCAGATACAATGACAAAATAAGTATATTGCATAAATATACAGGAGACCATTCAATTTACGGTGCTCATTATATTTCTACTTCTACAACCGGGATTCTCACAACAATTAGAGCGCAATCACAACAAGGGTAGCATGGAGACTCTGGTTAGCACGCCAGGGACCCAGCTTCGATTCCACCCTTGGGTGACTGTGTGGGTTTCCTCCGGGTGCTCTGGTTTCCCTTCACAGTCCAAAGATGAGCAGGTTAGGTGGATTGGCCATGCTAAATTCCCATAGTGTGCAAGGATGTGCTGGCTAGATGGATTAGTAATGGGAAATTCAGGGTTACAGGGATTGGGTAGCTGGGTGGGATGCTCTTCGGAGGGTTGGCGTGGACTCAATGGGCAAAATGGTCTGCTTCCATGCTGCAGGGATTTGATGAATTCAGTTTCCCTGTCATTTCTTTTTGTTTAATGTATTTACTTTTCCAAAGAGTTATTCAATTCCCTTTTTATAATCAGTTTCAAATTTTATTTAGAGGCAAAATATCCCATGTTAAAATGACTTGTATTATTAGAATTTTCGTTTTGCTGGGATTTTTTTTCCTCTGGCATCAATTCTGAATCTATGACCTGGTTTTACTATTTCACCAACCCTAATGGAAATAGTCCTTCACAATTTTCTGTCTAAGTATCTTACCAGAGGACTGGTTCAGACGTGTTGTGCAGAATCATCCAAGCATGCCTGAAGCTTTTCGAAGTCCAGGCAGGAGAACACCATCAAGTAGGAATCAGAAATTCTGTTTCCTGACAGTGGGTTAAAAATTTCATATGAAGTTCTCAGAATGTTTCAGGCGCGCCTACTCTAGTTAGGTCACCCACTGAGATGAGTATCTCTGCACTGGTGGATGGTGGGGAGTAAGACTGTCTTGGTGTTTCCTGTGCAGTTTGTGGGCAATGCCTCCTGAGAGGTGAGCTGCAAGGAGCTGGTAGAGGTGGGCCTAGGGAGTAGGCTCCACTTTTTTCACTTGGGAGTGGGATTCAGAACTGCACAGTGTCACACAGCTTCTGATCTTCCTCAAGCTTTCATTAAGCTGGCATGCTTTATGTACAACTCAAAGGAGCAGATCAGAGACTTTCTCACTCTCTAGCTGTCGATATCCAATCTCCCCTTCAGCACAAACACATTCCCCTCACCATCTGCCAGCTGAGCGTTCACTCCTCAAAAAGGATTAAAAGCCTTATGTCAGGCATCCCCTCCCATTCCCCCACATCACCCTCTGAGCTGAGCAGATTCACCTTTATTATACAGAAGGACGGAAGCATTCAGAGACGTTAGCATGGGCAAGAGGTGTCAATCTTCAGAACTGTGATCGCCTGTGTTAGCTGCTGTTAAGAAGATTATGGGATTGGGGAAGTTGGGAGTTAAAGGCTTCGGATTGAAATGTTGCTTAGCATTTTCAAAAATGCTATAGTTGATGAAAAATCCTTTATAACATGAGCATCGGAGATATGCATGAGACGCTCATTCTGAAGCCATCTTGTTATTGTGCCCTTGTTCCATGCAAAGCCTTTGTGGAAAGTTATCAGGTGTGTACATTCTCATAGTTGTGATGCAAGGCCAGTGAGCTGCTGAGTGCTGTAGTTCCTTATGTTTGATGTGTGGGAGGTAGGACCACTGTGGTACCAACAGTGCTGCATTGGTAGCTGACTTTGAAGTGACGGATGCCTGGCACCAGTTATTTGTGTGACACGTGGCTGACTGCAAGGGCAACCTTACAATGCAAACACGTACTCATAGGGGCATGAGGCACTGAGTGATCCATAGGCAGGTGAGTCAGGGAGACTGAGGTAAAATGGTGGAATAGACACCCTGGTATTGTGCAGAATTCATGATTGGTGAGCTTAGAGAAGTCATGAATATTTAGCAAATCACAAAGGTGCAAAACGTCTCCAGGTACACTCATTCAAGCTCAAGAGTTCCTGGGCTGAGAAACATTTGCACTACACGAGATAGAAACGAGAACTGGGTATTGTCTACACCTCTGTTAAGAGCATGTGATTATGGGGACTGTGGTTTTAGTGAGGGTTTGGGGACAATCAAGTTAATCCTGGAAAACTGCTTCACTGGGGTCCACTCCAGGAATTTGAACATCACAATTCTGACCAATCCGAAAGTTCCAGTCAATCTCTGACCATTGGCCTTTTCATGATATTCAGGAATCAATCACCTGTGGGTATGTAATCTTCAGCAGGTCCTGTCTGCCTGTTTAAAAATGGCCCAAAGGTATGAAAAAGATGGCAAACTGCGTACTGGTCAGTGGCAGGAAATTTCTGGTCCACCTGCTTCCATTCCTGCCTTTTCAGAGGCCTTTCAAAATCTTGTGCCAAATCTCTAACAAATATCTTCCCAACATAGCATTTAGGTGCATTGTAGACCAGCAGGGATGGGTAAATCTTAGGCTATGGAGTTGAGAATTTTACATGAAAATAGATGTAGCATTTTCCATGTCTAAATCACTGATTGTCTTTTCCTGCTGGGAGGAATTCCACTCCAGTCACAGTTCATTGTACTCTAATTATTTCATTGTCCACAAGAAAAAGCTTATCATTGGAATAGCTTTCAGGGTGAAAAGGTAGCTAGAATAATTGTAACTTGCTACTATGTGCATTTATATTTGTTGTCTCATTATTGGAAGCATTTGACTGGTAGGAAAATTGCTTGCATTTAATTCCTCTGCAAAATACAGTGATTTAGATTTTCAAACAGCTGTTTCTAGTTTTTTCAAAGGAATCCGGAGCCAAAGGGGCAGAGGATATCCTGTGTCTCCAAACAGCTTTAATTTCCTGTGCAAAGGTTGGGCAGGTGAAGGATTACACGTACACCACTTCGAGAGGGGGGTCTGTTTCTGTACTGGCCATACACTACTTGCATATTCATGACATGGAGAGCCTTGTGAATTGGGAAAGCAGTGACATTCCGAAGGAGCCCATCATGTGACAAGAAAGCAATGACTGATAACCAAGATCTGGGCAATTCCTGAAATCTGTGAAAATCCTGGATGAAGGTTCTCAGTCAAGGATGCACTTTGGGTAAGTGATGACCAAACACCAGGGTCCTTATAACAACATAGATTACAGGCTGATTGCTGGTGCCAATAGCTCCTGCAAGAAACTGGAAGTAAGGACATTCAGAGCTGCAGGAGCTTTGACGACAACTGGCAAGCTATTTGTTGGTTGTATATCATAGAAGCCCCGACAGTGTGGAATAAAGCCATTCAGTCTTATCAAGTCACACTGACCCTCTGAAGAGCATCCACCCAACTCCACCCCTGCATTTCCCATGGCTAATCCACCTAGCCTGCACATCCCTGGACACCACAGGCAATTTAACTTGGCCAACCCAATCACACCTGCACATCTTTGGACAGTGAGAAGAAACTGCAACACCCGGAGGAAGCCCACGCAGACATGGGAGAATGTGTAAACTCTACACAAACTCTACACTGAAGGTGGAATTGAACCCAGGTTCCTGACACTGTGAGGCAATAGTGCTAACCACTGAGCCACCCTTTGATTCAGATCTCCCTGTGGGATGTGGCACAAAGCCTCTGCAGGTCGAAGCTTCCTTGTTCACTGTCCCTGTGAACAGTTGGTATGTGCCCTGGGCCTATAAACTCTATTGGAAGGGTAATTTGTTCCTTGGAGCATGCTGTACCCGCATTCTACTTACTAATGCCCTGTTCATACTTGTCTTTCTAAGAAGGACCCCACTGCAACGATCATTGACATGTCAGAACTTTACAGCAGAAAAGTCGAATCATTTACAGTGAAAACTCCCAGAAGGTGTAGCGAGAAGGTCCTGCTGGAAATGGTGGTCATGGATAAGAAATGGCATCAGGATTGGAATGATGACACTGGTGGTACTCAGGTTTTGAGGATTCATTTCCAGCCAAAAATCAGATGAGATAGCTAAGCAATAGTGCGTGACTAGGACTAACAGCTATTAGATTTCATTGTGCATCCATTCCTATTGAATGCGCTGCAGAACCAACCATTACCCAATTAATAGTTGGGGTAAAGTGCTACCACCAGTCCTCCTACTCATTTAAATAAACATTAAACAGCAATGAAACAAAGGTCAAAAGGTTACTAAAAACATACATCGGAAAAATGCTTCGTTCTATACTTGGCCATAAGGCCTGTTTGATTATATGTGGTAGAGAATTAATCACTAGTGATGAGAAGAGGCACTTGTCTTAACTGGAGATTGTTATCAATGCAGTAAACTATGTGAGTAACACACCAGGAAGAATCTTATAATGGTCTTACCAACTTGAACTCCGGTGAGAAACATGGCAGAATTGCACATGAAGTCCAGTGAGGGATCTCTCAATGTCAGAACAACTTGCTGCATTTTTAACTGTTCCCAGCATCAAGGTGAGATTCATGATAGTCACTTGCAAGTCTCATATTAAGGGATTTAGTGCCAGTTAACGAATGTATTAACTGTAAATTTCACCTCATTAAAATTCAGCTTCCTATGTTACCATCCACCGCAAACAAACTGGATGCTGAGAACTGTCAACATGGGAGTCAGGTACCCAGTGAACTCTGGCTGTGAGGAGCCTCTGTGTTGGTCACAACGCAATAGGATCTTACAGCATGCTCCACAGACACCAGACACATGCAGCACACATGCACAGACATTGGCATCTGGCAGGTGCCAGTCTCAATTAAACCCTTCTGGTACATTGCTGGATACCTTGCTGAGATATTTGTATCATCACAAGCCACAGGTGAGGGGCCAAAAGATGAGGTTGGCTAACATGGTGCTGCTATTTAAGCAAGGTGGTAAGGAAAAGCCAAGGAAGTGTAGACTGGTGAGCTTGACATTGGTGGTGGGAAAGTTGTTGGAATCCCGAGGGACAGGATTTACATGTATTTGGATAGGCATGAACTGATTAGGGATAATCAATATGGCTTTGTGCATGAGAAATCATGTCTCACTGACCTGATTGAGTTTTTTTAAGAAGTAATGAAGAGGATTGATGAAGGCAGAGCGGTGGATGTAATCTATATGGACTTTACTCAGGCGCTTGACAAGGTTCCTCATGGTAGACTGGTTAGCAAGGTTAGATTGCAGCATGTAGCTATTCAGAGAGACCTGGGATCCTTGTGCATGAATTACAGAAAGTTGGTTTGTAGGTGCAACAGGTAATTAAGAAGGCAAGTGGAATTTTGTCTTTCATTGCTAAAGAGGTTGAGTTTAAAAGCAGGAAGGTTATATTGCAAGTGTATAGGGTGCTGGTGAGGCCACACCTGGAGTACTGCATGCAGAGAAAGGATGTACTGGCACTAGAAAGGGTGCAGAGGAGGTTCACTGGATTGATTCTGGAGTTGAGGGGATTGGCTTATGAGGAGACCGAGTTGACTGGTATTATATTTACTGGGATTTAGACGAATGAAGGCGGTTCATATAGAAACATAAAATTATGAGAGGTATAGATAAAATAGAAGTAGAGAGAATATTTCGACTGGCGGATGAAACTAGGACAAGATGGCATTGTCTCAAAATTAGGAGGAGCAGATTTAGGACCGAATTGAGAATTAGCGTCTTCACCCAGAGGGTTGTGAATTTGTGGAATTCCCAAAGATTCACAAGTGAAGTAGTTGACACTAGTTTAGTCAATGTTTTTAAAGCTAAGGTAGATTTCTTTTTGAACAATGAAGGAATTAAGGGTTATGGTGAGAAGGCGGGTAAATGGAGCTAAGGCCATGAAAAGATCAGCCATGATTTTATTGAATGGCGGAACAGTCCCGAATGGCCAAATGGCCAACTCCTGCTCCTGGTTCCTTTGTTCTTATGTAGATCACATAGGACACAGGGAGAACTAGCCATGTGGATACAGAACTGGCTCAAAGGTCGCAGACAGAGGATGGTGGTGAAGGGTTGCCTTTCAGACTGGAGGCCTGCGACCAGTGGAGTGTCACAAGGAACAGGGCTACGTCCACTGCTTTTCGTCATTTATATAAACGATTGGATGTGGGCATAAGAGATATAGTTAGAAGTTTACAGGTAACACCGAAATTAGAGGTGCAGAAGACAGCAAAGAAGGTTACCTCAGAGTACAATGGGATTTTGATCAGATGAGCCAATGGGTCGAGGAGTGGCAGATGGAGTTTAATTTAGATAAATGCAAAGTGCTGCATTTTGGAAAGTCAAATCAGGGCAAGACTTATACATTTAATGGTAATATCCAGGGGAGTATTGCTGAACAAAGAGACCTTGGAGTGCAGGTTCATAATTCCTTAAAAGTGGAGTCACAGGTAGACAGGATAATGAAGAAGGTGTTTGGTATGCTTTCCTTTATTGGTCAGAGCATTGAGTATGGGAGTTGGGAGGTCACGTTGTGGCTGTACAGGACATTGATTGGGCCACTTTTGGAATATTGCATGTAATTCTGGTCTCCCTGTATAAGAAGGATATGGTGAAACTTGAAAGGGTTCAGAAACGATTTACAAAGATGTTGCCAGGGTTGGACAGTTTGAACGATAGGGAGAGGCTGAATAGACTGGAGCTGTTTTCCCTGGAGCTTTGGAGGCTGAGGGGTGACCTCAAGAGGTTTATAAAATCATGAGGGGCATGGATAGAGTAAATAGACATGGTCTTTTCCCTGAGATGGGGGAATCCAGAACTAGAGGGCACAGGTTTAGGGTGAGAGGGAAAAGATATAGAAGGGACCTAAGGGACAACATTTTCACATAAATGGTGGTGCTTGTATGGACTAAGCCGCCAGAGGAAGTCATGGAGGTTGGTACAATTGCAACATTTAAAGGCGTCTGGATGGGAAATGAATAGGAAGGGTTTAGAGGGATATGGGCTCAGTGCTGGCAGGTGGCACTAGATTGAATTGGGATATCTAGTTAGCATGGACAGGTTTGACCAAACGGTCTGTTTCCATGATGTACATCTCTATGACTCTTATCTTTGAGTCCTTACAGCTATCATTGTAATGCTGCAGCAAGCAACTGTATCCAGCTCATGGACTGGTCCAGACTGCAAATCCAGGAGAGTGAGTAGGAAGCACAAAGGATTAGTGGTGTTGGGTGTTGGGGTGGGTGACAGTGTGAGGGTAGTTGTTGCAGGCAATAGCAAGAGTGTTAGAGCATGAGCTGAGGCAGGAGGTGAGTATAGTAACACAGATAGAGGGAATGTGAGCAACTGTAGGGAGGTGCTACTTACCTGGGCTTTCCTACATTGTTGCATTTTGCTCTGGATGCCAAACCTGCACTGACCTGGATGGCAACTTCAGACCAGGCTGGCATCATACCCTCCTCCACAGATCCAGGAGAAGGAGCACTTCCCACATCTGCATCCCCCATCCAGCAGAACCCCACCTCCCTCCACCGGACCCAGACTGCAAAGCAATTTTCCAATTTTCCCTCCGGTGCCATGACAGGGGCAAATTTCAGGAATTGTACGGGGCAGTTCCGGACTGACAGTGTTTGGTTGGATGCACAATGGCCTTTTTAAAGCTGGCACCATTGCCAGGGATGCTGGCCTGTTCCTGATACCCTGGCAGTGGTGAGTTATTCTGAGTATGGCAAGTGGTAGAATGGGAATCAGAGGGGAGACTGGTGTGATGGGGGCAGCATAGGAAGTTAATGAGGCCTCCCAGAGAGAAGTGGTCCATGACATTTGATAAAACCAGACTTGGGCAAAGATATGTAAGATTCAACTCCTAACAAGACATTCAGGAGACAATGGTGTCCCATCTGTCTCAGGCTGGAGTCCCCTTTTCCTCCAGCCATCTCTTTATTCCATTCTCAGTGTCACAGGAGCTGAATGGCATCTCCAAAATTAACCCTTTCATAACAATTGTCACCATGGTCTTGTAGTTCATGAAAGCCTGTCTCTTTGGCTTGCCTGAAACTGGATGAAGAGTGATGGTCTTTAAGCAACAAGTTGTCCATCTCTCATGGTCAGAAAATCAGGAAGAATGAAGATGAGAATTGCCTCTGAAATGTTAGCACCAAATATTAATATTTGACACACATGGAGTAAACCATAGAGAATGAATTCAGCTTGGAGAGTTATGTAGAGTACATAGATTGTGCTTGAAGGCTGCACTGCCAGTATTTCTAAATGCCCTGCATGAGGCAGTTTACAGATCACTTATTGATCTGATGGTGCTTGGATAGGTCGCAGGGTCACTATTTGTTAATGGCGTTGACTCCACAATCATTAATCACCAGAAGTAAGCTTTTCACATGATTTGAAGTCAGGGAGAGAATTGTGTTCTTTTCAAATCAATTATAATCCACTGAATTATTGTACTTGGAAACCTGTGCATCAAGTTATTTTGAGTTAGACACATTGAAAGGATGCTTTCCAAGCTTCAGAACACAGTAAAGGATTTCAAAACAAACATTGGCAACTTCCTTTGGTTTGACAAACTGTGCCATATGAGTCGAAAAGTGTGGTGCTGCAAAAGCACAGCAGGTCAGGCAGCATCCAAGGAGCAGGAGAATCGACGTTTCAGGCATAAACACCGTATGAGTAAAATGGTTTCCTTTTGATCTAATTTCCCAACCGATTTACCTCCTTCAGCCATTCCTTCTGGAACGTAGTCCTGTTGCATCTCACTCAGGTAGCTATTCTTTGTGTGACTTTGGTGATGATGAAGTCGTTTAGTTATATGGCTGACAATATACTGAATGGCCACCTGCCATCCTGTAATCGTTCTCTGGGTCCCAAAAGATGGGTGACCAGAAAGATAGGCCCTAAAAGTGTGACCTCTCAACTCCAATTAGTGACTAATTAGTGTTGAGGCTGATGGCAGGCAAGGGATACATCCTTAATGGGCTCCCTGTCTAGATTCTCACCCCAGGCAATGTTCCCTTCCCACACCCCCTACTTACCCACCCTGATCCCTCCCCATCCCTTCAGTAGATGCCTCCAAGACTGAACCCAATGATCACCCCTTCCCCCACTCCCCCCAAACCCTTATTTACTGGAGTTTTTTGGCTCCTTGGGGACCAGGTTCATGGAGGACTGGGTGCAGTTTGACACAGCTGGAGATGTCCCTCACATACGGACAGGTGCTAGACTCTTGCCATCACCCAATGGCTGTGGGGCGACTTGCTGTTATAGGAGTGAATTCAATCCCAAAGCGTAACTGGGGAAAAGTGGGGATGGGTACAGCCCAAATCCAGCCCTAGAGTTCATCTCCAGCTCCTGACTGCCTTCAAACCTTCCAGCAGAGAGCATTTGGGGAATGATTAGGAGATAAACTTCAGATGATTTATTTTGTGGTTTCGTCTTAAGCAAGGGATGACTCTGGATGTCACTTTGGCTGAGACTGATGTTCAGTATATATCAAGGATCAAATTGGACGCCTTCAATGCATAGCTCAGCACCACAATCTTTTTTCTCATCTAAAAGCTTTCTCCTATATTATGTCCAGTTCATACTCCAGACAATTTATCGTGCAGAGCACTCCTCAGCAGATCTCAGCGACCTTCAAAGCAACGTCCTTCCTAATCACAATAGCATTCATTCAATACTCTAAAGGATTAATAGTCTTACCACCAGGCAGTGGTATGGGATATCATATGTTAGTTCTAATAAAATACATAGGATTTCAATGAAATTTCACAAAAGATCCTTCCAATTGATTTTTAACAGGAAACTCTCCTGTAAATTGTCAGTTCACTGCGCTCTGCAAAATCCTAGAGTTGCAAGCAGTTTCTGTTATTTCGAACTTCATTGATGGTTTGTAGTTAAGAGGCTCAAGACTGGGACCCGTCACCACACCAACAAGATCACCACGCATCAATCTATAAAAAAGCAGAACGAAGGCAAAACAAAGTAGAAAAGTTGAAGAACTTTCTTCAAACGGCCATAATAAATACAAGTAATAATGGCTTTTGATTGCCAGATGCATTAGATTTAATCCTATTTAGTTGACGCCTATAATCTCATTTAAAATGTTTAATGAATATAAGAAGCTTTGTGGAGCAGAAAATTATTGGGTAGGTTAACCTATCTTTATTATGAAGTATGCAAGAATGACTTCAAACCTTATCAATTAGCCTACTTGTCAGCACATATTTTTCGTAAATGAACTAAAACTTCAATAGAGGCCTTGCTGAATCCTTAGGGTATAGATTAGATTCCTTACAGTGCGGAAACAGGCCCTTCAGCCCAACAAGTCCACACCGACCCTCCAAAGAGTAATCCACCAAGACCCATTTCCCTCTGACTAATGCACCTAACACTATGGACAATTTAGGATAGCCAATTCACCTGACCTGCACATCTTTGGAGTGTGGGAGGAAACCGGAGCACCCGAAGGAAATCCACGCAGACACGAGGAGAATGTGCAAACTCCACACAGACAGTCGCCCGAGGCTGGAATTGAACCTGGGACCCTGGTGCTTTGAGGCAGCTGTGCTAACCACTGAGCCACTGTGCCGCCCAAACTGTATACGACCTACACAACAGCTACACAATGCAACAAAATATCCTGTAGAATTTTAACCCAATGTACTCATGGTTTTCATCACAATATCCCGAAATTTCAGTTTACTTGTTATCTCGATGCACGGTCCTAACAAAATGAGATTGCACATCAAATAGACCCTTATTTCGGAGAATGGAAGCAGTGGAGCAAGGCAGTAATATATAGAGTCAGGCATTTGTCAAGCGTTCCCACACACATCAGCCATTATACCCCTCTGAAACAGCTTTTGTGGATCTTCCCTGCAGGTTGTTGGTCAGTTGATTTCAGAGCAGTATCTGGAGCAAGTTCATCAATGCGAGATCTGTGAGGGCTTCTGAAGCCATTCTGAAATGACCGCCCTCAATTCAGCAGCATATGGCTCAGGGAGTACAGCAAAAAAAAAAGGCAAATGCAGCATATTTTTGGTGATGGAAGATATAACTTTGCATGAAACCAATTCCTGCCAGAGGAACATTGCTTAATTAGTCTGAGACACAACATAGCAATTTTCATTTGCATAGCACTTTTAATAACTTATTGCATACTACCTTCTGTTAGGAAAAGACATGGCAATAGATAAGGTATACAATGGGCTGAATTTTCATCTCTGGTTCTGCACAGAAGAGTTGAGACTAATTGCAGGTCCGGAAGTTGGGGGGGGCAGGTTGATGAGCAGTTACTGACTGGAATTTTGGCCATGCCACCTCCTAATTGCTTTGGATATAAGTTAAGACCTAATTAAGGTCAATAGGTGAGATCTTGAAGCCAGAGTGTCAAACAAAGGACTTTTGGGGGTGGTGATGGCCTAGTGGTATTATTGTTGGACTGTTAATCCCAAAGAAGGGCTTATGCCCGAAACGTCGATTCTCCTGTACCTTGGATACTGCCTGACCTGCTGCACTTTTCCAGCAACACATTTTCAGCTGTTAATCC
Source organism: Chiloscyllium plagiosum (assembly GCF_004010195.1). NCBI lineage: Eukaryota > Metazoa > Chordata > Chondrichthyes > Orectolobiformes > Hemiscylliidae > Chiloscyllium > Chiloscyllium plagiosum. The sequence goes on along the minus strand of NC_057737.1, from coordinate 27,474,098 downwards.
CAAGACCTAGCTAATGCTCTGGGAGCCCAGGTTCGAATCCCACCATGGCAGATGGAAGAACTTGAATTCAAATCAAAAAAATCTGGAATTCAGTGTCCTATGATGACCATTAATCCATTGTCAAATCCCACCTAGTACACTAGTGCCCTTTAGGGATGGAAACTGCCATCATTACATGTGATTCCAGTCTCACCACAAAATCGCAGAGTTTTAACTGCTCTTTGGGATGAGTGATAAATGCTGGCCTAGCCAGTGACATGGTCATCCTGTGAATGAATGAATATGTAAAATTCTTCAGGGCTGCACCCAGCTGCTGTGACAAGGAAGTCAGAGGAAGACATGTCAACATGAAGGTGCCCTCTCTGCCATTAAACAATAGGCTAATTGGAAAGTCCACAAACCAGCCACCCTGTGGGGCAAGGGGACATGTGGCTGCTCTAATACCCAGGCAGGCCAGGAGGGCCAGTAGGTAGATGCCAGCCTTTGAGTAGTTGATTTGCCATCATCATGTTGGGATTCTAGAGACTGTCGGGAAAATCAAAGCAAGCCTTCTCTACTTACCCTAAAGAAGTTTCTTACCGAGCATGCTCAGCTGCCCAGCCAAACTGGGCAGGGTTGGGATGGGGGGTGGAGGGTGGTTGGTGGGGAGAATAATGTGGTATGCAGCCCTGCCAAGATCCTGAACCTGCCTCTGACAAAATGGCAAACACTAAGAACATTGGCAGGAAACCCAAAACATAGGCCATTGTTGATATTTTTGACCCCACCTCCAATTCCAAACATGACAGGCCTGAAAATGTGGTGACACAAATCCATCAGTGGTGTAGATATAGTGTAGATAATGCGTTACAGCACACCCCTGGAGCAGGTGAGACTTGAATCTGGGCTGCCTGGGCACTACCATTGCACAAAGACAGTACAAAATGACAGAGTACAGTTGGGAGTTATGCCTGTTCATTATAACTGCACCATTGCCCTGTAAAGACTGATATTCTGGAATCATTTGTAGGTTCACCAGGATCTTATTGCCATTGAACCACAAGTGATTTAGCTATGTAAGGAATAACTCCCCATCATTCCTATTCTTCACTGAAGCAATTCCTTTGTACAAACAAGCAGAATAAAAAAGGAAATATGGAAGTTAGCTTGCTGAGCTGGAAGGTTTGTTTTCAGACATTTCATCACCATGACTAGGTAACATCATTTGTAATGTCATAGAGAGGCAGGACATACCACCAGCACTTCACCAGAGACTCTCACTGATGATGTTACCTAGTCATGGTGATGAAACATCTGAAAAAAACCTTCCAGCTCAATGAGCTAACTTAAATACTTATCATCAATTTGAGCTACAAATCTCAAAAATTGCTAAAAAGAAAATAGTGTTGGATAAGACAATAAAAGAGTCAACAGATGAGTCCTTGTGCTCCTTTGGTACATTTTGGTAGTTTTTAAAGTCCAGGTTCATGAAACAGGAACAACAGGTCTCCTCCAGGGGGCATTGAGGGCCTCACAGTGGCTCAGTGGTTAGCACTGCTGCCTCACAGCACCAGGGGCGCGGGTTCCAGTCTGTGTGGAGTTTGCACATTCTCCCCATGTCTGCGTGGGTTCCCTCTGGGTGCTTCGGTTTTCTCCCACAGCCTAAAGATGTGCAGGATAGGTGAATTGGCCATGCTAAATTGTCCATAGTGTGTTAGGTGTAAGTGAATGGGGCTGGGTGGGTTGCTCTTCGGAGGGTAGATGTGGACTTGTTGGGCCGAAGATTCCTTGTTAAAGACACAATGTGAATTATGTCTGATATTCTAAGACTGGCATTAGTCAAATACTTTGAAGATAATCCCAACTAACCTTGCACAATGACCACATATAAAGAGTTTTAAATGTTTATTGAAACTGCAAAGTTCATTGCAATCAACATATAAAGATTAAACTTGATATGGTACAGTCTCCAGGCAAGATCTTATTTTCAGTTGTCTACTTTTTGATTAGACAGTCTGGCGTATATGAGCTGGAATCTTCAGTGACTTTTATCTGAGGGCATTTAAATATTCACAGCACTAGGTGGCTAATGGGAAAACTATGCATCACAAAGAGAGTGGAACTAGTCCTTGTCACACAGTATTAGCAGCTGTCATATACATTCCCTTGGAAAGCAATGCAGAGGAGTAGCCTTCAGTACATTTCCACACCAGTTGTCACTGATGTCTGGACTCTGGCTATTAATATACATGAAATGAACAGCAATTCAAGAATACTGGCACATTTAGTTCAGTATCTTTGAAAGCCATTAGTAATATCCAATCAGCTGAGAGCACATGACTGCAATGCATACAATTGCAACAGCAATCCACATATACATTGTGTTTTTAATGTCATGAAATATTACAATGGGTTCCTCTGAAGTTTGTGGAATTGTATTGAGCTGCCCAGCTCGAAGTATAGATTGAAAATTGTGAGTGACATCTCCAAATGTTTTCAATTCGTTATGGAAAAAAAACCCATATATGCTCACAGTCAGCATAATTCCCAGCTGGATATTATTATATTATCCCACAGTACAGATCTATTGCAAACCCATTATATCCAGGCATTACCCTCTGGTAAATAGATTTGCAAAAACCACTTTGTCAAGTTCAAAATAGAGGTCAGCATAGTGACACATTTGGTAGCATAATGTTGTTATCGGATCGCAGACTGTGCCTGAAATTTTTTAAAAAGTATAAAATTAACATAATTTTTGTTTAAGGCAAGAGAATATCTGCAGCATTCAAACGTTTTTCAGCAAGACAACAGGCCAGGGCTTTTCATAATAGGCTGATCTTTGCTTTCTTTGAAACAGACTATCCTGGAACTTCATAGGGAACCAGGGTTGTTAGTCCAACATGTACAAAAGAAAGGTTTGATACAGATCCAGACTGTGTTTAACTTCACCTTTCAAGATCTTTGATCATTGTTTTCTTTACATTTGAAGATCAAAATGAGATGGTGTTGCACTTTAAAACAAAGTGCATATGCTCAAGTTTAAACGTGGAAGATGTTATCTTGACCTAAGACACTTGTTCAGTATCCATACTCCTTGATGTAGAAAGGTTTAATGTTGTCAATGCATTTATGAGAGTTGCAATTATAGAATGAGAGAACTAATAATTTCAATTATATGTCTAGAACTTCTTCAATATAGGTGAAATATCATGCATGGCTCAGCACTGTCTTTTACATGACACATAGGGACTGGTCATTAACTCCAAATGCAACATGAAGCAACTGGGGCTGAAGGCTGTAGCCTATTGAGAATCAATACATATTTGACATTGACAACACTGGTGACAAAATGCTGGGCTGAAGAGATGGAAATTAAGATTGATCTTAAAGGACTGAAAGAGTGTGGAGAAGCAAAAATGTTTAGGGAGGGAATTCAAAAGCATTGGATCTAGGTAGCAGATTATACAAGCCTAAGTATAAGCAGAATGGAGAGTTTAAAAGCGAGTTTGCAGACTAAAGGATATTACAGAGATGGGGAGGACAATGACAGAGTTTAGAATTTTAAAGTTGAATTGAAGGAGAAGGGGTTTAGAATATTGGCAGCAAAGGTTGTAAGTTTGCTCGCTGGGCTGGAAGGTTTGTTTTCGAACATTTCGTCACCATGCCAGGTAACATCATCAGTGACCCTCTAGTGAAGCGCTGGTGTTCTGTCCCTCTTTCTGTTTATATGTCTTAGTCTGTTAGGGTGGGTGATATCATTTCCAGTTCATTTCCTCAGAGATTGGTAAATGGGGTCCAAATGGATGTGTTTATTGATGGAGTTCTGGGTTGAATGCCAGGCCTCTAGGAATTCACATGCATGTCTCTGTTTAGTCTGTCCTCTGATGGATGTGTTGACCCAGTCAAAGTGGTGTCCTTCTTCATCTGTATGTAAGGTAGGTCATGTCGTTTTGTGGCTAACTGGTGTTCATGTATCCTTGTGGCTAGTTTCGGCCTGCCTGTCTGATGTAGTGTTTGTTACAGTTCTTATTGTATTTTGTAAATTACATTCATTTTGCTTGTTGTTTGTATGGCGTCCTTTAGGTTCATTAGCTACTGTTTCAGTGTGTTGGTAGGTTTGTGGGCTACCAAGGGGTCGGAGTAGTCTGGAAGTCATTTCAGACATGTCTTTGATGTAAGGTAGTGTGGCTAGAGTCTCTGGGTGTCTGCTTTTTTATTAGTATGGACTGTGTTTATTAATAATGACACTACTTTGACTGGGACAACACATCCATCTGAGGACAGGCTAAACAGAGACACGCACAGGAATTCCTAGAGGCCTGACATTCAAACAGAACTCCATCAATGAGCATATCGATTTTGACCCCATTTGCCAACCTCTAAGAAAAAGAACCAGAAATCATATCACCCACCTTAAGAGATCAAGACACATAAATAGAGAGTGGGATGTAACACCAACACTTCACCCCTGGCTCACTGATGATGTTACCTAGCATGGTAATGAAACATCTGAAATAAACCTGCCTGCTCAGCAAGCAAACTTACAACCTGAGCTTCAAACCGAGCTATAAATCTTCTCAAAAATTGCAATTGGCAGCAAAGTTTGAAATGACCTTATGGAGAGTGGAGAGTGTCAACCAGGTTAAAAGGGCATTGGAGAAAGTAAGGTGCATTTGAATTATGTGAACAGTGTTCCTGATTATCTGAAGTTCGCAGTTGTCTGGGTGTCCTCCCCTCAATTCAACTGTCTAAATCTTGGAGGGTCCCTTTGTACAACTACATCACTGACACCCCATTCCGAACTGTCAACACACTGCATCTCTTCTACTCAGCTTTCAGGATTCTTCCTTGAAGTCTAATGACAAATACTACATCCAGAGGATGATTTGAATTGCTCTAAAATTAATTTAATTCAGGCTGATTTGAAAACAAAAGATGACATGATATTTTGCTTTCAACATTATATATCAATGGGACCACTCATGGGTAATCAGAGAAATCATGTATGGGAATTGAGCGTAGGCGTTAGCAAGTTACTTTCTAAACTCCTTCTATGTTTACTCCCATTTCAAACAAGTATGCTGTTTTGGAAAATGTAGGGGGTAATGCACTCTCAGGGGAATGTAACACGAACAGCCAGGTTTCTGGTATTGAGTCTGGCTCTAATATAATGAGAAGTACGTCGGGTTCCAAGCGATCAATGTGATAGGATACTCTCGAGTCAGTGGCACAGACATAAGCTTCTACGCCCAGCAGTGAAAAATCAGAATGGTGTGTTGCCTCCCTGGTGCCAGGATCAAGGATGTCTCAGAGAGGGTGCCCAATGTTCTCAGAGAGGAGAGGGACCAGAAAGAGGTCATTGTACACATTGAAACCAATAACATAGGAAGGGAAAAGGATGAGATTCTGATGGGAGAATATAGAAAGTTAGGCAGAAATTTATAAAGGAGGTCCTTGAGAGTTGTAATATCTGGATTACTCCCAGTGCTACAAGCTAGTGAGGGCAGGAATAGGAGGATAGACCAGATGAATGCGTGGCTAAGGAGCTGGTGCAGGGGAGAAGGGTTCACAATTTTGGATCATTGGAATCTCTTTTGGAGTAGAGGTGACCTGTACAAGGGGACAGATTGCACCTAAATTGGAAGGAGACTAATGTATTGGCAGAGAGATCTGCTGAGCTGTTTGGGACAATTTAAATGAGTAAGATGGGGGGTGGGACTCATGGAGATAGCGAGGAAAGAGATTAATCTGAGACTGGTACAGTTGAGAAACGAAGCGAGTTAAGCAGTCAGGGCAGGCAGGGACAAAGCAGAAAACAAGGTAGGACTGATAAACCGCCTTTATTTCAATGTAAGAGGCCTAACAGGGAAGGCAAATGAGCTCAGGGCATGGTTAGAAACATGGGGCTGGGATATCATAGCAATTACAGAAACGTGGCTCAGGGATGGGCAGGACTGGCAGCTTAATGATACAGCATACAAATGCTACAGGAAGGATAGAAAGGGAGGCAAGAGAGGAGAGGGAGTGGTGTTTTTGATAGGGGATAGCATACAGCAGTACTTAAGGAGGATATTCCCAGAATTACATCCAGGGAAGTTTTTGGTGTGGAACTGAGAAGTGAGAATAGGGTGATCACCTTATTGGGATTGTATTATAGATCCCCTAATAGTCAGAGGGAAATTGAGAAACAAATTTGTAAGGAGATCACAGTTATCCGTAAGAATAATAGGGTGGTTATGTAGGGGATTTTAACTTTCCAATCGTAGACTGGGACTGCCATAGTGTTAAGGGTTTCGATGGAGAGAAATTTGTTAAGTGTGTCCAGGAAAATTTTCTGATTCAATATGTAGATGTACCTACTAGAGAAGGTTCAAAACTTGACCTACTCTTGGGAAATAAGGCAGGGCAGGTGACTGAGGTGTCAATGGGGAGACTTTGGGACCAGCGACCATAATTCTATCAGTTTTAAAATAGAGATGGAAAAGGATAGACTGGATCTAAAAGTCGAAGTTCTAAATTGGACGAAGGCTAATTTTGACGGTATGAGACAAGAACTTTCACTGGGGGCAGATTTTCACAGATAAAGCAATGGCTGGAAAATAGGAAGCTTTCAAAAATGAGATAACAAGATATATTCTTGTTAGGGTGAAAGGAAAGTCTGGTAGGTATAGGGAATGCTGGATGATGAGAGAAATTGCGGTTTTGGTTACGAAAAAGGAGGAAACCTATGTCAGGTATAGAGAGGAGAGATCGAATGAACCCTTAGAAGAGTTTAAAGGCAATAAGAGTAATTAAGAGGGAAATCTGGAGGGCAAAAAGGGGACATGAGATAGCTTTGGCAAATAGAATTAAGGAGAATCCAAAAGGTTTTTACACATATATTAAGGACAAAAGGGTAACTAGAGAGCGAACAGGGCCCATCAAATGTCCTGGTTGACGCCATCCCCATGGGTACCGAACTTGACTATCAGCCTCTGCTTGGCCACTTTTCATTGTTGCCTGTCCTGAAGTTCGCCTTGAAGGACGGTCACCCGAAGGTCCAAGGTCAAATGTCCTGGACTGCTAACATATTCTCCGACTGGGAGGGAACACTCCTGTCTGGTGATTGTTGTGCGGTGTCCAATAACTTGTTGCCATAGCCTCTGCTTGGTCTTGCCAATGTACCATGCCTCAGAGCATCCTTGCTTGCAGCATATGAGATATACAACATTGGCCATGTCACGAGTACTTGCCGCGTACATGGTGGGAGTTGTCCCCATGTGTAATGGTGGTGTCCGTGTTGACATTCTGACACGTCTTGCAGCATCCACTGTGACAAGGTTGTATGGTGTTGTTCTGAAAGTCAGGCAGTTTGCTACGAACAATGATCTGTTTGAGGTTTGGTGGTTTTTTTAAAGGCGAGCAGTGGAGGTGTGGGGAAGGTCTTGGCGAGGTGCTCATCCTCATTGATAATGTGTTGCAGGCTGCGAGGAACATGGCTTAGTTTTTTGGCTCCTGCAGACCCTCTTTCATACGGTCTCACATACACTCTCACACTCCCACATGTACCCTCTCACAAACTTATACCCCTTTACATTCACACTTACACACATACACACTCTCTCACAGACTCTCATAACCAACCCCGCCCCCCCAACACACACATGCACACATATAAGTTTGTGGGGTGAATTTGTACTTGCAGAATTACATTTTACTTTGCTCAAAAACTGCATGAATCCATGTAAGATTCTGTAAATCCATTTTTTAGATTAGAATCAGTCTGACCATTGTGGAACAGACAGTCTCACACAGGGCAGCTCACACCTTCAATGCATTATCTGGGCTGACATGACACCAATTGTTAAAGTTCACTTCCGAATGTTACTTTTAAATGTTCTGTGATTTACATTTGAAAGAACTGAAACCAATATGGCCATTCTAAAAGATGAGAGACTTAACAAACAATCCAGGTCTTTTTCAATGTATAATTTCAGTTACATCACACTGTATACTTTCGCTCTAAATTCTGTGTCTTACAATCTTATACTCCACAACCACCTGATGAAGAAGCAGTATTCTGAAAACTAGTGCTTCCACATAAACCTGGTGTTGTGTCAGTTTTAACTTTGTACACCCCAGTCCAACACCGGCATCTCCAAATCATAAAGATCAGCAAGGCAGCCTACGTGTGGAGCCGCAGGACTTGGGGGAGATACTAAGTGAGTATTTTGCATCAGTGTTTACTGTGGAGAAGGACATGGAAGATATGGAATATGGGAATAGAGATGGTGACATCTTGAAAAATGTCCATATGATTGGAGTGATAAAGTATGAGCTTTGATGGGACGTGTGTTCAGTAGCAAAGAATAAGCTTGAGGTATCAGAGAGAAGATGTTGGCACTTACACTGGCAGAGTGGTGACAGTCATTGACCTTCTTCCAGCAGTGCTGGGCATTCATCCAGCTGGCTGAGACTTCACTGACCTCAGAGATATTAGGACTAGGTTGGCATAATCTGGGACCATGATCTCTTGTGCTGGTGCTTCTGCACTATCCCACCTACCATGACTCCCAGGGCCCTGCCTGAAAAGCAATGTGCCCATTTTCCTTTTTCTGCCTTGTCTAGAGAAATAGTCAGAACGCATGCAGGACTTGACTAAAAGCCTGGGTCCACAACGGCCTTTTAAAACTGACGGCATCACCAAAGTTGCAGTTCAATGCAAGGACATCCTGGCATTGGCAAGTTGTTCTAGGTTTGGTGAACGGTAGATGGAGCTAGAATTGGATGAGAGGTGTGCCATTGGGATGGGGTAGGTAGTCAGTGAGAGGGGTTTGGGAAGATATGGCGAGAAACCTTGCTAGACATCGAGGCGAGAAACCCTCCGTGAAACCAGACAACCTGACACTGAGCCGATAAACCAAAGATTCAGCTCATCCTTTTGGAAAGCAGGGAATTGCTGATGAGCTGAGGACAAGCAACTGGAGCTGTTCACTAAAAGCAATGTACAGCAGATGCTTGAAATCTGAACTAAAAACAGAGAATGCTGGAGAAACTGAACAAGTCCAGCAGCATCTGTGGAGGGAGAAATAGAGTTAACATTTCGAGTCTTGGAAGAATCTGTTTTGAAACTGTTGAGCCAGTTCTTTCTCCCTTTTGTTTGCCAAGGGGCTACTTACACATTAAACCAGCACCTTGTGAACGCAAGTTGCATAAACCCCAGCCACTAACGTGTGCTAGCTGGAATCAGTTCGAACTGGGTCAGCTCAGAGGAATGACATAAGGTATAAATCCTTTCTCGGTGGAAGAGTAGTGAGGTAATCTTAAAGGTGTCCTTGGAGCGTGCTATAATGGAAAGACACAGACTCGCCATGTGAACCAGAACCAAAAAGAAGTAAGGCATCACAGTTTGGGAAGATAGGGAAAGAGGATAAAAATGAAGAATTTCAGACGTGCTGGCAGTGAAAGCTCCAGTGATTAACTTTCATCGATGTTGAGGACCCTACAATGGAAGCATGGAGATTACACCGAGTACCTCAGGAAATCTCCTAGCCAGCGTGAGCTCCTATTCTCAGGTATTAACCTTTAAGTTCTTTGACTGTATAGGAAACATCAGAGAAACCTAGCGGGTGTGCACGTAGATTGTAGTCTTGTACGAATTGCGTGTCTACTTTTAGCCTTTGCTTAACCAAGCGGTGTCAATTGTATGTCTGTTTTAACTAAACTAATAAAGCTAGTGGTTAGTTGATACAAACTTGACTCTTATCCTCTTTGTGTTGAGCTGATAACTGTTGTCAAGGGCAGTAACCGGGCAACACTTTCTCTCAACTTCCAAAAGCTTCGAGCTCTACCTGCTGACTAAGACCACCTTGAGATATTGCTACTTCTGAACAGGAGTGTTTTAAAATACCAATTCTGCTTACCACTACTGTCTCCAGAGGAACAACAATTTAACTGACTCCATCTTTAAATTGAAATACCAGAATCACTGTGGAAGAATCTGACCACTAGAGTAATTGAGCCATTGATTGTATGTTCTTGATTTATGAAATCTAACTTGATAAAGTTATTTTCTACTGTAGAATTCATGTTCTTGTATGTGTGAGTGAAGTGTGCATGAGGTTTGCAGATGTCTGGATGTATCTTTACATATTTAAAAATAATTTACTTGGATGGGTTTTAGCATAATAGAACTAACCTGATAAGCTCAAATAAAACTTCATACCAAGTTATTTATAATCAACTCACAGGTAAGTACAGCAGCTGAAGTTGGAAATATATTCTTCCTAAATTCAAAAACCTTTCTACAATCAAATCAGGAGTGGGAAAACAGGGTAACCATTCAACTCCTCTTCATCTGATCATAATATTTTTTTCCATTGTCCTGTCTCCTTTGCCTTTTCCAACTGATGCAGCGTATCAGAAAACCAAATCAGATACTCTAAACTAACACTGAATCTTATACCCCTGATATGCCCACAAAGTGATGTTTATTGTAACTTCAGACATGGATACATTCTGTAAATTATTGGTGAGATTATTTGTAACATAAAATCTTATTCTTACTGATTGCCACACAGTAATTGCTTTAATTGATCTTTTAGCTATCAAGTAAAGTCCCAAGTTTCTTTAATGCAGTGGTTGTGTCCTACCTTTGAGCAAGGAGACCTAAGTTCAAATCCCACCTTCTCTAGAGGTATGTCATAACATTGCAGAACACGTTGAGTAGAAAATGTTAAAATAGAAACCCAGCAAAACTTTATCTGTGCAAGAGTAGTCATTATGTTATTGTGAGGAATATTGTGTTTTAGGAAAGACAAGGGATATTTTGGAGTAAGAATCAAATTTGAATAATTCAAGTATAACTTTTGTTGAACAACATTAGGATTACAAATTAAATGTACCTAGGAATTAACACATCTGGTCTTTCTTCCAGTGATTTAACTATTGGCATTCCAGTGACAGTCTATGGATTTGTACATGACTTTCTACTTGGCCAATCTTGCCATTGGCTAACACTGTGAGGGATGACTTGGCAGGAGGTTATGTTTCACTTTGAAATACCACATTTCAAATGTGGCATTGGCAGGTATGGAATTTAAGAAGACATAGAGTTTAAATTTAGGGTTATAACTTTGCTCAAAAACTGCGTGAATTCATGTAAAACTCTGTTATCGCACTTTTTAGATTAGAATCAATCTAAACATCATGGCATAGACAGAGAACACAGGGGGCTAACAGATTCAACATATTATCTAGTTAACACCAATTGTTACAGCTAACCTGAGAATGCAACTTTTTGAAAAAAGGTTTTGTGATTTACACATGAAAGAAGTGAAACTATCATGGTATTCGAACAGATGAAAGACTCAACAGACAATCAAGGTATTTTTCAATGTATAATTTCAGTTACATCACACTGTAAATTTTTGCTATAAATCCTGTGCCCTACAATTGTGTTCTCCACAATCACCTGATGAACGAGCGGTGCTGCGAAAGCTAGTGCTTCCAATTAAACCTGTTGGACTATAACCTAGTGTTGTGTGATTTTCAACTTTAAGCAAATCACACTTTAGTTTTACAGCACTGTTAAAATACAGACAAAACAAAAAAAAGGAAGTTGGCTTAACTGTAACGCTATCAAAATGCTTAACAAAATAAAATTTATATTAACCATTAATAATTAACTGTTCCACTGTAGCAACATCCCATTAACACACTCTTGACAAAGGCAAATTCAGAAAAATAGATTCTAAAATAGGAAACTGTAACAGAGAGAGGAATAGAAGCTTCCACATCTAGCTTCAAGACCCTCCTAATTGTTACTGAGGGCTAAACCTAAAAATCCATTGTTCTGTGAGAGCTTGACCCCACCCATTCAGGCTGTTTCTATTGTTCCAACTTAAAAAAAAATGATTTCACAAGCTGTTCACTTCATTGTCTTTGAGCAAACCGCTCAACACCTCTGGGGTCTCAACCTTTCTTCATTCAGAAACCAGGACAAAATGCACCTCTTAAAGCCATAGCGCTGTCACAGGCATAACACAACAGTTATGAAGTATAGCGATGGTAATGAAGAAGGAAGACAGAGGCCAACAGCATAAACAGCACTGAACAACAACAACAACATAAACAATGGGTGTCTGCATAACAGACAATGGTAGAAGATAATAATTTTAACAATTTGGCTTCTTCAGCCAATATTTATCTTATTATGGGTCAGCAGTAGCGCTGGAATTCTGAGTCAATGCATAGTCACTTATGAACACTACAACTGTCACTCATTATTCACCCTCAGTGCTCACAAACTGATGCATCAAGCTGATTGAATTAATGCAGAGCCAAACTCTGTCACAGATTGTTGTACAAGAGAAAGAATGTGAAATTTTGTTATAACGGAAAGAAAAACAACATTCAATTGAATTTCTGCTTCCTAATAAGCAGAGAAATAGTAAAATTCAATCAATGTTCTCACCAGACATTCACCAGTTGGCATGAAATGTTGCATCTGATATGTAATGTCATTGAGAAACATCAGCCCTGACGCTCGGGAGGGCTGACAGAATGTAGTCCAAACTAGGACTTTCAAACTGTGTTTCTCTGATATTTTAATTTCTCTTTTCCAGCCACCTTTAAAAGCCATGTCTCGTCTGTCTTTGTGTGTCCATCTGTTTGAGAAGGGGGATGTGAAATTTAAGAATAGATAGAGTTTAAATTTGGCGTTTAAACTTAGCAATTTGAATTCTCTAATTCCCACTGTCTACTGACAATTTGTTCATAGGAAATAGTTATTGCTTTTCCAGTACAGAAATCTGGTGAGTGTTTTCTTTTAACCCAAGTTGATTGGTCAGGTAAATTGGTGACACGCAGACAAGGAATAAGAGGCCACTCGGCCCTTCGAGCCTGCTCCGCCATTTAATAAGACCAAGGCTGATCGGACTTTAATCTCAACTCCACATTCCTGCACATCCCCCATAATCTTTCATTTCCTTGGTAATTAATAAACAGCCAACCTCTGCTTTAAGAATTCTTGAAGATTCTGCATCCACTGCCTTTTGAGGAAGGGAATTCCAAAGATAATAATCCCTCTGGAAGAACGTTTCTTTCCTCATGTCTGTTTTCAAAGGACTGTCACTTATTTAGAAGTGAGCTTAAATTGTTTTGGTTTAAAACATCAGCTGATTGCAATGCTCCTTCGTTCTAAAAATAAGCAACTCGAATTGTGGAAAGAAGTAACTAGTTAGTGCATGCTTTTGCCTCTCAGCTGTAAAACAAAGCCAAACATTGTTAGTGAGCTACCAAAATAATTTTTTTTTATATTTCAAAATTATAATTTATTCATAAAATAATTTGATAGTCTGTACAGTTGGTCACGCCATACATATGTAAACATGTACATACAGAGATCAGAATTTATCATTTTTATACAGGTCTGTACATTTTTCAATCATATGCCCATATAATTAGCTGAGGCGTCAGCGGAGCCCAAATGACTGCAAGGGCCCCCTGTTCTTCGTTAGGCGGGCAGACTTTACACAGTGGTCTTTCCCCACCACGCCTTGGCGGCAGCTGCCCCAAGCTTCAGCGCGTCCCTCAACACGTAGTCCTGGACCTTGGAATGTGCCAGTCTGCAACACTCAGTCGGGGTCAGCTCCTTCAGCTGGAAGATCAGCAGGTTTTGGACCACCCAGAGAGCGTCCTTCACTGAGTTGATGATCCTTCAGGCACAGTTTATGTTCGTCTCAGTGTGCGTCCCGGGGAACAGGCCATAGAGCACGGAGTCCCGCGTCACGGCGCTGCTCGGGACGAACCTCGACAAACACCACTGCATTCCTCTCCAGACTTCTTCTGCGTAGGCACATTCCAGAAGGAGGTGTATGACAGTCTCGTCCCCCCCGCAGCCACTTCGAGGGCAGCGTGCGGTGCGGCTGAGAGTCCGGGCGTGCATAAAGGATCTCACAGGCAGAGCCCTTCTCACCACCAGCCAAGCCATGTCTTGGTGCTTGTTGGAAAGTTCTGCGATGAGGCATTGTGCCAAATGACTTTGACAGTCTGCTCAGGGAACCGCTCGATAGGATCCGCCCTCTCCTTTTCCCGAAGGGTCTCAAGGACACTACGTGCTGACCACTTCCTGATGGACGTGGCCAAAGGTGTTTTTCTTCATAAACTTCTCCACGAAGGACAGGTGATACGGAACGGTCCAACTACTCGGAGCGTTCTGCGGCAGCGAGGCTAGGCCCATCCTTCGCAACACTGAGGACAGGTAGAACCTCAGTACGTAGTGACACTTGGTGTTTGCGTACCGGGGATCCACGCACAGCTTGATGCAGCCGCACACAAAGGTGGCCATCAGGGTGAGGGTGGCATTGCGTGTATTTTTTCCCCCGTTGCCCAGATCTTTGTACAGCAAGTCCCTTCGGACCCGGTCCATCTTAGACCTCCATATGAACTGGAAGATGGCCCGGGTGACTGCAGCGGCACAGGTTCTGGGAATAGGCCAGACCTGTGCCACGTATAATAGCAATGACAGTGCCTCACATCTGATGACCAAGGTTCCGCTCAAAAAGCTACTAAATAAGATAAGAGTTTGTTGTGTTAGGAGTAAGGTACCGGCATAGATAGAGAATTGGCTGACTGGCAGAAGGCAGAGAGTGGAGTTAAAGGGGTCATTTTCAGGCTGGCAACTGCTGACTAGTGGAATTCCGCAGGGTTTGTGTTAAAACCACAACTATTCACCTCATAGATTAACAATCTGGATGAAGGAACCAAAGGCATTGTTGTTAAGTTTGTGTCATGATTGTAATGAAGTCAGGCAGCTGGACCTCATGGAATATAAGTTCCCTGATTGGATGAGACTAACAGCCCAATCAGGGACTCCTGACTGCCATAAAAAGTTTGAGTGTCAGGGATACTGACATTCTGGTTCCTGACTCTGTATGAGACAACACTATCGTCAAGGCCTGTTCATGTGTAAATAAAGGATGAATTAGTGACAGGAAACTGTTGTCCTCTGTAGAATGATTCTAATTTGCAGATGGCACTAAGTTAAGGTCATGTTGAGGAAGCAGGGAGGCTGCTGAAGGACTTGGACAGGCCAGGAGAGTGGTCAAAGAAGTAGTAGATATGGGAAAGAGTGAGGTTATACACTTTGATAAGAAGAACAGAGGAGTAGACCATTTTTGAAATGGGGAAAGGCTTTGGAAATCTGAAGTACAAAGTGGCTTAAGTGTCCTAGTTCAGGAATCTCTCAAGTTTAATATGCAGGTTCAGTTGGCAGGTAGGCTGGCAAATGCAGTGTTAGCACTAATTTGTTAAGAATTCAAGTGCAAGATGTACTGCTAGGGCTGTAGAAGGTTCTGGTCAAACCGCATTTGGAATATTGTGAGCAGTTTTGGGACCTGTCTGTCAGAAAGGATGTGTTGATGTTGGAGGGGATCGAGTTGATGGTCACAAGAATGATCCCAAGGATAAAGGACTTCTTATATGAAGAGTGGTTGAAGTTTCTGGGTCTGTACTTGATGGAATGTAAAAGGATGAAGGGGGATATGATTGTAACTTACAGAATACTGAAAGGGATGGATAGAGTGGATGTGGAGAATATGTTTCCACTTGTAGGAGAGACTAGGAACTGAATGCAAACTATCAGTGAGCCTTTAGAACTGAGATGAGGAGAAATTTCTTCAGCCAGAGCGTGGTTAATCCGTGGAACTCATTGCCACAAAAGGCTCTGGAGGCCAAGCCACGGAGTATACTTAAGAAAATTATAGATAAGCTCTTGAGTAGAAGGGAGATCAAGGGTTATGGGGAGAAGGTAGGAGAATGGAGTTGAGAAATGTATCAAGTTAAAAATCACACAACACCAGGTTATAGTCCAAAAGGTTTAATTGGAAGCATACTAGCTTTCGGAGTGTTGCTCCTTCATCAGGTGGTTGTGGAGGGCTCAATCCTAACACACAGAATTTAAAGCAAAAATTTACAGTGTGATGTAATTGAAATTATACATTGAAAAATTGATTATCTGTTAAGCCTTTCATCTGTTAGAATACGGTGATAGTTTCACTTCTTTAATGTGTAAATCACAAAACCTTTCTTTAAAAAGTTGCATAAATGTATCAGCTTTCATTGAATGGCAGAGCAGAATGAATGGACTGATTGGGCTAATTCTGTTTTTGTATCTTCTTGTCTTATGATGAGTGGCATTAAAGATGGTACTGGCATCAGGAATCCTGGGAAGACTCATCAGTGGCGAGCGAGAGAGTGCAACAAATGGGACATCTTAGGGGCGTAGTGATGAGGTGTGTTTGGGAAGATATTGAAAGAAAACATGTTAGGCCTTTTGGAGAGAAATATCTATGAAATCCATCAAAACTGAAACTGAGCTGATTTCTTGTGAAAGGGAGCAGGATGCCCTCTGCCGGAATTGGAACGGCGTTGGGGGGTAACTGTTAAATGAGTCTGCAGTTTGCCAAATAAGTGATTAATAGCTGGTCTGCTGTTAAGAATGACAACAACAACAACCCGACTGCTTCAGCTCACTCACGGAACTGCTGCAAGTGGTTGGAAATGGGGGATGCACATCAATGTCTGGTGCCTTGAAGATAACAAAGTGAAGCCTGGGAATGCTGGGGTCATGGCACTGGATTCTTTCAAAACATTGAGGGCAGGCATTGCCATTGCTACAGGGTTGACCCTTGTCACTAAGGACCCTTCTGTGGGTCTTGAAGAGAAGGAACTTGCAAATTGTACCAAATGACTTTTTCTCCATTGGCTGTATGGCACAACAGCACTTGGTATTTGTCTCAAACCTCAGATAAAGAATCTTAATTTTTGAGTTTTCAAGCAGATGAACATTGGAAGTAATTCTCAGTTCATTCTTACTTATTAAACCACATCATAAGCTGCAGCTGGAAAATGCCCTTTTGTTGCTTAAAGCCTTGCATGAACTAATTGGGTTAATCACTGTCATGATAAAATTATATCAGAGCTGACCTTAACCTCACAGAGTTTACAGAGTTCAGCCAAGAACCAATTTAAAATAATTAGGCTTTAAAAGAGTAGCCATTGAGTCTTCTGCTAATGAAACGAGAATTAATCTCCAGAAATCAAGGAAACAAAATTGTGCATGCAGCAATTTAGAAACAGTGAGATATTATTGTACAGGTCCATTCCACCCGAAGCCTTACTCATTTCCATTGCCTCATATTTCAGTGGCTGAAGACAAATAGGTATCACACAGTGTCAGACAGGTTATTCAAGGTGCAATTCTAGTACACAACAACAGCAGTTTTGTTTATTGTGTGGTGCTTTTATTTCTGTGGTTTCTCATTCCTTCCTGACCCTCAGGGCATCTTGCATGAATCCGGTAGTCACCGTAATTTATTTTTGCAACTTGACTCGATTTTGTTGATGGCAAATTAATTAAAATCTGCAAATTGTGTTTTGTCAAAAATTTACTCATATAGGAACTTCATGGTGCATTGTATTTTTGATTGACATTGTTATGTATAGATGGACAGGTTCTGTGCTGAGACAAGTTATGAAGAGTTGACTATGTGAAGATATTATTTTCACCTTCCACATGCCTATGTATTCAGTGTGTGCGCAACCACAGAGACTGAAGCCTATCTTCAACGTTTTTCTCTCAGGTCTGATTTTAAAGTTCTGTGATGACCTCCTGCTTGGTTACATTTGGTCGGCCAGTTTGAATGTATTTCAAGCTTTGGTTCACCCTCAGGTCACCCTTTGGTATTAACATCCAGTATCAGTTGCCCACTGGATGCTTTTCATGACTGGTCAGTATCACATGGAAAATTTTGCCTAATTCCATCTGACCATAGAATTTTAATGAGGAGAACTTTCCCCATTGGATTCCCACCCTTAAGAACAATTCATGTATTAGTAGTCCTAGACTCAGCCATAACCATTCCAAATGAAAAGACACCTAGTCATGCAGCATGGAAACTGAGCTTTCAATCCAACTCGTGTGTTCCGACCAGACATCGCAGTCTGACCTAATCCCATTTGCCAGCATTTGGCCCATATCCCTGTAACCCCTTCCTAATCATATACCATTCAGATCCCTTTCAAATGCTGTAATTGTACCTGCTTCTCCCACTTCCTCTGGTAGCTCATCCCTCTGGATGCTCATACATGCATCACCTTCTGCACGAAAAAAGTTATCCCTCAAGTAATTTTTAAATCTTTCCCCCTCACCTTAAACCTATGCCCTCTAGTCTTTTTACTCCCCAACAATGAGAAAAAGACCTTAGCTATTCACCCTATCCATGCCCCTCATGAAAAAGCCCTAGCCTATTCAGCTTCTCCCTATAATTCAAGCTCTCCAGTCTTGGCAACATCCTTGTAAATATTTTCTGCACCCTCTCAGGTTTAACAACACCCTTCCTGCAGAAAGATGACCAGAATTGTCGGCAGTATTCCAAAAGTGGCATCACCAATGTCCTGTATAACTGCAATATGACATCTCAACTCCCATACTCAATGTTTTGACCCATGAAGGCAAGTATGCCAAATGCTTTCTTCATCACCCTGCCTATCTGTGACTCCACTTTTAAGAAACTACATACCTGCACCCCAAGTTCTCTTTGTTCGGCAACACTTCACAGGGCCCAACCAATAACTGTATAAGTCCTGCCCTGATTTGCCTTTCCAAAACGCAAACCTCACATTTATCTAAGTTTAACTCCATCTGCCATTCCTCGGCCCATTGGCTCATCTCATCAAGGTCCCATGTGCTCTGAGAAATCTTCTTCACTGCCCACCACCAATTTTGGTGTCAGCTGCAAATGTACTAACCATACCCCCTATATTCAGATCCAAGTCATTTACATAAATGACAAAACTCCGGGGCCCAGCACCACTTCTTGCTGCACAACACTGATCTCAGGCCTCCAGTCTGAAAAACAACCCTGCACTTCCACCCTCTGTCTACTACCTTTTCAAGCTAATTTTGTATCTGGCTAGCTCCCCCAGATCCTATGTGACCCAACGTTACTAACCAGTCTACCATGTAAAACCTTGTTGAATGCTTTGCTGAAATCCATATAGATAAAGTCTATCACTGTGCTTTCATCAATTCTCTTTGTCACCTCTTCAAAAAATTAATCAAGTTAATGAGACACGATTTCCCACACACAAAACCATGTTGACTATCCCTGATGAGTCCTTGTCTTTCCAAATTCACGTAAATCCTGTCCCTCAGAATTCCCTCCAAAAATATACCCACCACTGACATAAGACTCACCAGTCCATAATTCCCTGGCTCTTCCTTACAGCCTTTCTTAAATACTGGCACCACATTAGCCAACCTCCAGTCTTCTGGCATCTCACCCATGGCTATTAATGAAATAAAGATCTCAGCAAGGGCCCAGCAATCTCTCCCTAGCTTCTCACAAAGTTTTGGGAAACACCTGTTCTGGTCTCGGGAATTTATCTACCTTTATACATTTTAAGACCTCCAGCACCTCCCCTTCAGTAATATGTATTCTTTTCAAGCCATCAATATTTATTTCTCCAAGCTCCCTGGCTTCCAAATCCTTCTCCACAATAAATACTAATGCAAAATGTTTGTCTATTATTTCACCCGTCTCTTCTGGTTCCACACATGCTGATCTTTAAGGGGCTGTATTCTCTCCATAGTTACTCTTTGGCTCTGAATGCATTTATAGAATCTCCAAGGCTTCTCCTTAACTCCAGTTGCCAAAGCTATCTCATGTCCCCTTTTTGTCCTCCTGGTTTCCCTCTTAAGTCATAGAGCCATAGAAATGTACAGTGCAGAAACGGATCCTTCGGTCCAACTTGTCCATACCAACCAGATATCCCAACCCAATCTAGTCACACCTGCCAGCACCCAGCCCATATTGTTCCAAACCCATCCTATTCATATTCCCATCCAGATGCCTTTTAAATGTTGCATTAAACTAGCCTCCACTACTTCATTCCATACACATACCACTCTCTGCTTGAAAACGTTACCCCTTCGGTCTCTTTTATATCTTTCCCCTCTCACCCTAAATCTATGCCCTCTAGTTCTGGGCTCCCCTCGCCCCAAGGAAAAGACTTTGTCTATTCATCGTATCCATGCTCCTCAGCCTCCGACGCTGTTCTTGTATGCTTTTAGGGATTTACTCAATCCCAGCTGACTATACTGACATATGCTTCCTTCTCCATCTTGACCAAAGCCTCAGTTTCTCTTGTCATCCAGCAGTGCCTACACCTATTATCCTGCCCTTCACACTGTCTCTGAACTCTCATTATCTCACTTCCCAACTGTCCGCTTGCCTGAAAATAGTCCCTCAATCAACTCTTGAAAGTTCCTGTTAAATATAATCAAAATTGACCTTGTTCCAATTTAGAACTACAACTTTTTGATCCATTTTATTCTTTTCCATAACTATTTAAAAACTATTAGAATTATGATCACTTTCCCCAAAGTGGTCCTCCACTAACACCTCAGTTAGTTGCCCTGCCTTATTTCCCAACAGAGAATCGAGAATTGCTCTCTGACGCATGACCCCTGTCAAGGTGAAATGAAGAGAGAAGAAACAAATTTAAAGAAAAACATTTTCTGCATCATCTTATTTTTCCAAACATCCTCTGCATTTTTTAATTTTAATCCAATAGTCAAGAGTGTGGTGCTGGAAAAGCACAGCAAGTCAGGCAATCGATGTTTCTCCTGCTCCTCGGATGTTGTCTGACCTGCTGTGCTTTTCCAGCACCACACTCTCGGCTCTGATCTCCAGCATCTGCAGGCCTCACTTTCCCCTTTTTTAAACCAATCGCCTTGACTTTTAATTCTTGGTATACAGGGAGCACAATGTGGGATTGTGGAATCCATGAGTGAGCAGGACACTTGGACATACAGTGGCATGTCTGGCGGTGATTTTTTAACCCAGCTACTGTATTAATGTATTGTATTTTCAGGCTTCTTGGCCAATTAGGTTGAGTAAGCACAGTAACTACTCACACAAGCCAATTTCAACTCCAGTATTTAAAAGAACACCAAACATGAGATTTGTCAGCTTGCAGCATTGGGAGAAAAGACTCAAGTGAATTGACAGAATGTTGTACATATTCTGAAAGGGTGCCACTCATTTTACTACCATCTCCATTTGTGTGATAATAGGACTGTAAGGGCCCTTAGAAAAATGTCGTTCCTCATATCCTGAAAGGATAATAAGGCTGACAGTGTAACAAAGAAAGTCAAACAAGAGGTTGTCCATGAGGCCTGCAGCAATGTGGCACCACAATCATTGATTCCGTGCCCAAGGTGATTGACTGACCTATGCAGGGCAGGGTAGGTGAGTACAGTGGCAGGTCTGCCTACCACCTGATCTGTGTATCCTATGCCCCCACTCTCACTTGCCCTCTTCGTGTTGACTCCAATATATCACTTCTCATGCTGACTGACCTTGTAGGTGCAGCAATCCTATCTGCAGAGTCTACACTTTCTCACATTCCCATCTGTCGATCCAACACTGACATTTAGCCCTATCTTAATGCAATGTCACATCTTTCTCCCACACCCTGCAATGAACATTCTCAACACATTCCATTAACCTCACTCATGAGTCCCTTCTTTCTTTCCTTGTACGATAAGAGAGTAGAGAAAACTGAGCAAAGACAAAGCACCAGAGGTTGCCCCCAGTCCCCTCACGACTGACAGACAGATAAGGTGATGTTGGAGATTAGGTGAGTGTCAGCATGTCTGATCATTGGAAGTGGGCACTCCCAGCTACCTGATGACTAAATGAAACATCAAACAGCTACATTCAGGTAAGAGCCATCAGACAGAGAGGAGAGGTTTTTTATCTGGTACCTCACATGCTGCTGGGAAGGAGCTGAACAGGCTCAGTGAAGAGTTCAGAGCAGTTGGATGGCTCTGTGCTTTCAAAATAGGAGGAAGTTCACTGAATTAGTAGGCAGCCGGGTGTTGGCATCAGGACTCAGAAGAAGTCTTGGGGAGATGAAAAATTGGGAAGGTCACTGATTCTGTGTTGGGGCAAACTGTGAAGGCTTGGCAGAAGGCTGTGAGCATTAATATTTCAGTGCAGCTGAGTGGGGGGAGTGAAAGCTGGATTTGCTGGATGCCACTGAGATAGGTTGGACATCAAAGAAATACTCAGGCTGGTTTTAACTTTGTGATGTTTGCTGTTGGTAAAGATAATGAATGACAGAGTAGTTTACATAGAGTCATAGAGATGTACATCATGGAAACAGACCCTTCGGTCCAACCCATCCATGCCGACCAGATATCCCAACCCAATCTAGTTCCACCTGTCACACCCGGCCCATATCCCTCCAAACTCTTCCTATTCGTATACCCATCCAAATGCCTCTTAAATGTTGCAATTATACCAGTCTCTACCACTTCCTCTGGCAGCTCATTCCATACACGTACCACCCTCTGTGTGAAAAAGTTGCCTCGTAGGTCTCTTTTATCTTTCCCCTCTCACCCTAAACCTACGCCCTCTAGCTCTGGACTTCCCCACCTCAGGGAAAAGACTTTGCCTATTTACCCTATCCATGCCCCTCATAATTTTGTAAACCTCTATAAGGTCTCCCCTCAGCCTCCGACACTCCACGGAAAACAGCCCCAGTCTGTACAGCCTTTCCCGATAGCTCAAATCTTCCAACCCTGGCAACATCCTTGAAAATCTTTTCTGAACTATTTCAAGTTTCACAACATCTTTCTATTAGGAAGGAGACCAGAATTGCACGTAATATTCCAACAGTGGCCTAACCAATGTCCTGCACAGCCACAATATGACCTCCCAGCTCCTGTACTCAATAGTCTGACCAATGAAGGAAAGCATACCAAATGCCTTCTTCACTATCCTATCTACCTGCGAGGAGAAAGTGAGGTCTGCAGATGCTGGAGATCAGAGCTGAAAATGTGTTGCTGGAAAAGCGCAGCAGGTCAGACAGCATCCAGGGAACAGGAGAATCGACGTTTCGGGCATAAGCCCTTCTTC
>NC_057737.1:27410484-27450818 GCF_004010195.1 Chiloscyllium plagiosum | reverse complement strand
AAGATCCCATTGTAATCTGAGGTAACTCTCTTTGCTGTCCACTACACCTCCAATTTTGGTGTCATCTGCAAACTTACTAACTATACCTCTTATGCTCGCATCCAAATCATTTATGTAAATGACATAAAGTAGAGGACCCAGCACCTATCCTTGTGGCACTCCACTGGTCACAGACCTCCAGTCTGAAAAACAACTCTCTACCACCACCCTCTGTCTTCTACCTTTGAGCCAGTTCTGTACCCAAATGGCTAGTTCTCCATGTATTCCATGAGATCTAACCTTGCTAATCAGTCTCCCCTGGGGAATCTTGTCGAACGCCTTACTGAAATCCATATAGATCACATCTACCACTCTGCCCTCATCAATCCTCTTTGTTACTTCTTCTAAAAAACTCAATCAAGTTTTGCCACCATGATGTTGGAGTTGGGAAGAATAGCGGAAACTTGTTATCAGAAGATACATTGAAGCTGTCTGTACAGAGCAGAACTTGAGAAGGATTGTCAAGGGCAGATCAGCGTAAGTGAAGAATCTTAATCCCTTGTGAAGTTTAATGAGATTTGATGACCCACTGTGTCATTAATTTCTGGTGGGGGAGTTGCTTGGAAATCCATGAGATCTGTCTTGATTGCATTTGCTATTTGATGTATGCTGTGGAGTGGTTAATCATAGTATTATGTATACTTACAGCATCTTCATTCCATGTGTTAGAAACATGCATTGTAGATTATATTACTGTTCTAACATGGTATACTAAAGTTTATTGTTGTTTAGCAAAAGTTATTGTAAAATGTTCAAATCCATGGAATTTTGTGGCTTTATTCCCTTTGTAAGTCTCCTGGATCTTACACTTTGTTTATTTCAAAGCAAACATTACTGGTCCCTCGTCAGATCATAACGTAAAATTTAGCAGTTTGTTCCAGGACTGTTAGAAAGGCTTGGGGAAGTCTAATTCAGCCATGAGCTCATGGTATCGCAGGTTTTTTGTGACTGCTCCCTTGGTTCATACAAAGTGACCACATAAATAAAGCACTGAACAAGGACATGCAGTCCCTAACCAATGGCTTACACATTATGAATCCAACTTTAAATATGATTCGTCATGCACTAACTTTGGCTGATCATCTCCTCACTGATGAGCGTTCTCCAGCTCATTGCTCTCAGGGAAGTGTAACCTGGCCATGAGAGGGAAGGGTGGTGAAATGGAGCACGGAAGTGAGGGCTCTGCTCAAAGTTCTTACACTTCACAGCTATTGTCTTCTCTCCCTGCATCACTACCCATCTGCTGTCGCATGTCCTGATGGCTGAATTTTTGACGGGGCTTTCATGCCCTTTAAAAGGCGTGAACATTGGCCAGGAATGTCTCAGCATGGACCCGAGCAATCTACCTCCGCCTCCGCTGAAGTCACAGAAGTAGCACAATGAAAAGCGTAAACATTTGTGGTTGCACAAGAGTTTGTGCTTCATAGAGTTCAACATTGTTTTATTTTTCAAAAATGTGATTATTATTTCTTGCCACAGTAAGTACCCCCTTGTTGATGCTTTTATTTTTGTCATGTTCTTTCTGTTCCCCCTCTAGGATGGGGCTCTCTACTCTGCACCATGTTCCTCTTCCTGAGCTGCTGTGCAAGCCAGCACTGCTCCGGAGACCCTGGTTTGAGTATATAGAAGAGTACATTCAGATCTCTCTCTTGGTTCCTGAACTGCAGATGCAGCATTGAGATGGCTTACACAATGACATATTTTGCTGTCATATAATTTACAGTGTATTGCTTCTGGGCCTCATCAGTCACTTTATTAATTGTTGCCAGCAGCCACAATTTAATTGTAGCGTTTTAGTGGGCTATCTAACAGCAGCCAGTCGATAAGTCTCCTTTAAGTTACAGTGAGGTCAGAGAGAATAGACTACACAGGATGAAAATGTCATGATCACAACCTAATAACCTTTGTCGCAAACAACATTTTGAGGTTTGTGGTTAATGAATACCCTTAGCTGAACAATAATGGTTTA
The DNA here is from genome assembly GCF_004010195.1 of Chiloscyllium plagiosum. Lineage (NCBI taxonomy): Eukaryota > Metazoa > Chordata > Chondrichthyes > Orectolobiformes > Hemiscylliidae > Chiloscyllium > Chiloscyllium plagiosum. Next base: position 27,448,810 of record NC_057737.1, on the reverse strand, counting down.
TTTCCACAGGGAACCAGGGCCCACAAACCACGGTGACTGAGACAATCACTAGCTAAGTTGATATTATCGCCTCCCTGTCGTGGAAGACAAGCTGCCCCTCATCAATCCTATGGGTTTATGTCCCACCAACTGTAAGAAACTATCAATGTACCCCACAAGGTCCTGGAAGGTCGGCAGGTCCATATGATCAAAATATCTTGAATAACCAGGTCTACTGAGCAGCAGTTTTTGGTCCAATGACCTGAAAATATCTGCCATCCCCTTTCACAAAACCCTGAGCCTCCTGAGGCACTGGTGTTCTGGCATGACAAGAAAGCTTACGTTGCCTTTGTGCAATTATAGTCTCTTACAAGATGTACTTCTCTGCAGTTCCCTCTCCTTTGTGGAGCTACAGCTCTGTGAGAAGCAGGCTGTTGCTTTTCATAGGATGTGAGCATTACTGCCAAGGTCGTGACATTTCCATCCCTTATGATGGGCTGCCTTCTCACCTGACTGTGGTGAAGGTGGCCAAAGTCGAGCTACAGTATTGTTAGACAGCAAGTTTTCAGGAGCTTTCCCCACTGACGGAGAAAAAAAATGACAACATAGTTCTATGTTGGAACCATGTCTGACTTGGCAGGGAGCCGGCTGAGGGTAATATTCCCATGCATTTGTTGTCTTTATACTTCCAGGTTGATAAGTCCATAGGTTTGGAAAGTGCTGTCGAAGGATGTTTGATGATGCAGTTCAAGTTGTAGACAATGCACACTACTGTCACTGTCTACTGTGATGGGGTAAACTGTCAATATTTAACATGATGGATAGGTGCTGATCAAGAGAACGGCATTGTTTCAATTGTTGTTGGGATCCCAAAGTCTTATTGGAGCATTTATTGTGCATTCAAGCAAGTGTCCACCACATTTCTGATGTGTGTCTTGTAGATGGTGGGCACACTTTGGGGAATCAGGAGGTGAGTTACTTTCCACAGAATTCACCACATCTTGTTGCTACAGCAATGGTGTTGCTGGTCCAGTTTGGTTTCCACATCCAGGATATGGATATTAGGGGATTCAGTCATGGCAAAGCCATTAAGCAGGAGAAAATGAGGACTGCAGATGCTGGAGATCAGAGCTGAAAATGTGTTGCTGGAAAAGCGCAGCAGGTCAGACAGCATCCAAGGAGCAGGAGAATCGACGTTTCGACAAAATTGATTCTCCTGCTCCTTGGATGCTGCCTGACCTGCTGCGCTTTTCCAACAATACATTTTCAGCAAAGCCATTAAGCATCAAGGAGCGACCGATAGAATCACTTTTGTAGGTGATGGGCATTGCTTGGCATTTATATGGCGTGAATGTTATTTGCCACTTATCAACCCAAGCCTGGATGTTTTCCATGTCTTAAGGAGTATAATGTAGACTGTGCCATTATCCAAGGAATTGCAAATTGTACGGAATGTCATGCAAACATCAGACCTTACAGTGGAGGGGATATTATTTATCGACCAGCTGAAGTTGATTGGACCTAGGACATTACGTTGGCACTACTTTGTGGTGCAGTGATAGTGTCCTTACCTCTATACCAAGAGTCCTGTGTTTATGTCTCACCTGCTCCAGAGGTGTGAAATAACATTTCTTAGCACATTGTCTGAAAATATACCCAGTCAAGCACTTGGAGTGATGTCCTGGGATTGAGCTGATTAGCTCCCAACAACACAACCATTTTGTTTTGTGCTGAGTATGAATCCAAGCTGTGTAAGGCTTTCCCCCTAGATTCCTCTTGACTTAAAACTTAGCTAGGGCTCCTTGGTGCCATATTTGGCCAAATGCTGAATTGGTGGCAAGGGCAGTCACTCTCACCTTGTGTCTGAGATTCGTTTTGTTTTGGCAATGTTTAGATCAGAGTTGTAGAATGGTCGAGGGCCAGGTGCCCCTTTTCCTGCTGCTGGTGCTGGTTTTGTTGCTAGTTACCTAAGGCCCACAGTAAAATAGCACCAGTGATACATATATTGATCCACAGTCAGTATCAGACATTCAAATCTCCAAGGTTGTCAAAGTAATCTCAAAAGTGTGTAAAGTAACGACTCATCATAAGTAACGTGAACAAAGCCTGTCACACAAGCAGGCAAGTGAAAAGCTATGAAGAGTCAGTACTTATTGGTGCATCTCCCTGATGGGCCTTTAGCCTCTCAATTTCTGATGTAATTCACCTCACTTTCACTGATGAATTTCAGGATGTCTGGGAAACGTGGACTGACACTTACTTTGCAAAGCCATGTCAATCTTGCCCGAATTACGCAATTAGCACATCGAAATTGATAATCAGCTTCTCTCAAGTCAGTGACTGCACACAGCCCAAATGCTGCATTCAATTTGGAAAAAGTCAAAAATCACATGACACTGGGTTATAGTCCAACAGGTTTATTTGAAACTGCAAAGAAACCTGTTGGATTATAACCCGGTGTCATGTGATTTTTGATTTTTTCCACCCTAGTTCAACACCGGTATGCCCACATCATCTTCAATATGGAAGTCACAGGATTGGAGCTGACTTTCTGATATGCTGTCTACTTCTCTTTCTCCAAGTTCTTCTTGCACACTCAAACCCAAGAACCTAATCGGCCATGTTAAAATGCAGCTCTGTGTTTCTTCTGCAAAAGTGAAGTCCCACATTGACCGAGGTACACAGTGTGCAGGTTCCCCCATGTGGTCAGAGAGAACCTTTACTGAGCGAACTTTCAACACTGGAGAAAAAAAAATTAATACCTCTGGAATACATGCAGTGTTTTAAACTGAATAAGGGTGGCATTTCATTGCATGTAGGTAAAGCACAATACCAAATCTGCTTGTGTCAGCCTTAGTTCAGAACACACTCAACATCTGAATTAGATTGATTTTGTGCCTGTCTGGTGACCTGAGGACATAATTCAGGGTGACACTTTGTTGCAGTCCTGAGAAAATATAAAGTGACATCATTGATGAGTAAAGTATATGCTGCCACACAATATCCTGTAATTAGTGAGAAACTTCAACTCTTTTGCTGCAATGTGTACATTCACAGAATTGAGCACACTTTTACCAAAATGGTAAAGGTTCACAAACACTAAAGGAGCATTTTGCATCAGTGTTTACTGTGGAGAAGGACATCAAAGACATAGAATGTGGGAAAATAGATGATGACATCTTGAAAAATGTCCATATTACAGAGGAAGAAGTGCTGGATGTCTTGAAATGCATAAAGGTGGATTAGTCCCCAGGACCTGATCAGGTGTACTCTAGAACTCTGTGGGAAGCTAGGGAAGAGATTGTTGGGCCCCTTGCTGAGATATTTGTATCATTGATAGTCACAGGTGAAATGCCAGAAGACTGCAGGCTAATGTGGTACTATTATTTAAGAAAGGTGGTAAGGACAAGTCAGGGAACTATAGACCAGTGAGCAGTGGGCAAGTTTTTGGAGGGAATCCTGAGGGAAAGGATTTATACATATTTGGAAAGGCAAGGCCTGATTAAGGATAGTCAACATGGCTTTGTGCGTGGGAAATCATGTCTCACGAAATTGATTACGTTTTTTGAAGTAACAAAGAGGATTGATGAGGGCAGAGCGGTGGACGTGACCTGTATGGACTTTGGTAAGGCATTCAACAAGGTTCCCCATCGGAGACTGATTAGCAAGGTTAGATCTCATGGAATGCAGGGAGAACTAGCCATTTGAACACAGAACTGACTCAAAGGCAGAAGACTGAGGGTGGTGGTGGAGGGTTGCTTTTCAGACTAGAGGCCTGTGACCAGTGATGTGCCACAAGGGTCAGTGCTGGATCCACTACTTTTCATCATTTATATAAATGATTTGGATGTGAGCACAAGAGATATAGTTAGTAAGTTTGCAGATGACACCAAAATTGGAGGTGTAGTGGACAGTGAAGAAGGTTACCTCAGATTACAACTTGATCTTGATCAGTTGGGCCAATGGGCTGAGAAGTGGCAGATGGAGTTCAATTTAGAGAAATGAGAGGTGCTGCATTTTGGGAAAGCGAACCTTAGCTGAACAAAGAGACCTTGGAGTGCAGGTTCATAGTTCCTTGAAAGTAGAGTCACAGCTACATAGGATAGTGAAGAAGGCGTTTGGTATGCTTTCCTTTATTGGTCAGAGCACTGATCATAGGAGTTGGAAGGTTATGTTGCGGCTGTACAGGACATTGATTGGGCCACTTTTGGAAAATTGCATGCAGTTCTTGTCTCCTTCCTATCAGAAAGATATTGTGAAACTTGAAAGGGTTCAGAAAAGATCTACTAGAATATTGCCAGGGTTGGAGGGTTTGAGCTATAGGGAGAGGCTGAATAGATTGGGGCTGTTTTCCCTGGAGCGTTAGAGACTGAGAGGTGACATAGAGGTTTATAAAATTATGAGGGGCATGGATAGGATAAATAGACAAAGTCTTTTCCCTGGGGTGGGGGAGTCCAGAACTAGAGAGCATAGGTTTAGGGTGAGAGGGGAAAGATATAAAAGAGACCTCAGGGGCAACTTTTTCACACGGGGGGGTTTACGTGTATGGAATGAGCTGCCAGAGGAAGTAGTAGAGACTAATACAATTGCAATATTTAAAAGGCAACTGGATGGGTATATAAATAAGAAGGGTTTGGAGAGATATGGGCAGGGTGCTGGCAGGTGGGACTAGGTTAGGTTAGGATAGCTGGTCGATATGTAGGAGTGGGACCGAAGGGTCTGTTTCCGTGCTATACGTCCCTATGACTCTATGACAATGGACAGAAATAATGTAAAATAAATTTAGAAAGTATTTTGACAGGAGATTTGGTTCCTGATGTTTTGACGGTTTTTAGTGATATGTGAACACTATGCCATGAATGGCAATGATTTGTTTTTATTTCAGAGTTAATATATTTGTTTCACCCAATCCTTGGAATGTCCTTAACTAAACTCACATGTTATTTATAAGAAAATCACAAAGTTTATCTTTTATTTTAATTAAAACAGTATGTAGTTTTCCAATCTTAAAGGAAATCATCGACATACCACTAATAAAATGAAACAAAATGAAATTGCTTTTCTTGGATAGTATTCAGGAAGATTACAGCCTAAATAATATTTATTATTAACATATCTGAGTGGATTTCAACTGTTTCTGTTTTTATAACTATCTTGTTATTTTGACAGATAAGCTTGGTAAAGAAGTGGCTGCAATGAACTAAAACAACACAGTGAAGAGCAGATTAGATTTCAAACTCTGACATCAACAGACTTGTGGAGACCTCTGTGTTTTTTCTCATGGCAATATTTGGATAGGCACATGAATAGGAAGAGTTGAGAAGAATATGGGCCAAAAGCAAGGAAATGGGATTAGTTCAGCTATCTCTATACTAGTGATAGAGTTCAGACTCTATCACTAGGATAGAGAATTGCTTGGTAGACAGAAAGTAGAGAATTGGAATTGACAGGTCCTTTTTAGAATGGCAATCAGTGATGAGTGGGGTATTGCAGGGTTCAGTGCTGTGACCTCAGCTGTTCACACTATACATTAGCAATTTGGATGAAGGAATTAAATGCAATATCTCCAAATTTACAGATGACACTCAGCTGGGTGGCAGCGTGTGCTGTGAGGAGGATGCTAAGAAGCTGTAGAATGACTTGGATCAGCTGGCTGAATGGGCAAATACTTGAAAAATGCAATGTAATGTGGATAAATGTGAGGTTATTCACTTTGGTCACAAAAACAGGAAGACAGATTATTATCTGAATGGTGGAAGTTTAGGAAAAGGTGAGGTGTCATGGTGGAACAGTCGTTGAAGGTTGGCATGCAGATGCAGCAGGCAGTGAGGAAAGCTAATGACAGCAAGAGGATTTGAGAATAGGAGTAAGGATGTCTTGCTGCAGTTAAAGAGGGCCCTGGTGAGGCCACATCTTAAGTATTGTGTGCAATTTTGGTCTCCTAGTCTGAGGAAGGACATTCTTGCTATTGAGAAAGTCCAGTGAAAGTTCACCAGACTGACTCGCAGGAAGACAGGACTGACATATAGAGAAAGACTGGATCCACTGGGCGTGTACTCACTGGAGTTTAAAAGAATTTGGGGGGTGGGTACATAGAAACAGGCAAAATCTTGATGGGATTGGGCAGGTTAGATGTGGGACGAATGTTCCCAATGCTGGGGAAGTTCAGAACTAGGGTCGACAGTCTAAGAATAAGGGGTAATTTCTTCACTCAGAGAGTTGTAACCTGTGGTATTCTCTACCACAGAAAGCTGTTGGGCCAATTCATTACATATGTTCATGTGGGATCAAGGGTGTGGGGAGAAGGTGGGAATGGGATACTGATATTGCATGATCAGCCGTGATCATATTGAACAATGGTGCAGACTCAAAGGGCCAAATAGTTTTCTCCTCCATCTATTTTCTCGGTTTCTATGTTTCTATTCCTACACACATAATGAACTATAAACTACCATGTTACCAAGTCTAGTTGTTATGTTATGAGGAACAACGTAAGCATTACCATATCAGATACAAAATCCCTGCTTGAGACAAAATGAACATCAGGAGTCAACACAATTTCTCTGGAGCTCAGGGATTGCTTCACTGATGGAATCCACAGTCATATGTGTCTCCATGTGCATTAAACTACTCTGTGTTGATTCAACAAAGTTAAGAATTGAATCCAACGTTATGCCAGTAAAGGCATTTCAAAATAAATTAATTCATTGGAAAATACTGTGGGATTTCCTGAGATTGTAGAAGATGCTCCATTGATACAAGTCTTTCCATTACATCATGCTTTTTGTGAATGTCTTCAAACGGGTGGACCATATTTTCAGCAGAAATTCAAAACCCTGAGAGAAAAGATGTTCGTGTTATGTTCTGTTCCAAGACTGTCTGTGTGAGATTCTGTAAATCCGTTTTTAGATTAGAATCAGTCTGGCCATTGTGGCACAGACAGACTCACACAGGGCACTTCACACCTTAAATGCATTATCTGGGCCGACATGACACCAATTGTCAAAGTTCACTTGAGAATGTAACTTTAAAAAGGATCTGCAACTTACATATGAAAGAACTGAAACCAACATGTTCATTCTAAAAGGTGAAAGACTTAACAAACAATCCAGGTCTTTTTCAATATATAATTTCAGTTACATCACACTGTAAACTTTTGCTATCAATTCTGTGTCTTATGATCTTATACTCCACAACCACCTGATGCAGGAGCAGCACTCTGAAAGCTAGTGCGAGCAAATAAACCTGTTGGACTATAACCTGGTGTTGTGTGAGTTTTAACTTTGCAGCCATAGTATTTGTGTGGCTTGTGCTTTTGATCATGGTAACCCCTGCATGTTAATAGTCAGGACCTAGTAATGTTAATGTTTTTGAAGGTAGGCTGCTCGAATCTCTTTGTTGGAGGTGGTCATTGTCTGATACTTGTGGTGGCCTGTATGTCACATAACACTTATCAGCTCAAGTTTGAACATTGAGCATGCTTTGTTGCAGGTGAGCATGAATGCTTCAGTATCTGAAATGTTCTGAATGGTACTAAATATCCTGTTTTATCCTTATGCTGGAAGGAGGTCATTACTGAAGCAGCTAAACATTGTTGCCACTAGGCAGTGTCTTTTTCAAGTGACTACAACTATCTTCATTTGTGCTAAGTATGACTCCACCCAGTGGAGCACTTTCCCATTGATTCCCATTGACCTCTTGTTTGGCTAGGGCTCCTTGATGTCACCAATGCTGTCATTGCTGCTTTGATGTCAAGGGAGAGTCACTCTTGCCTCACTATCTGGAATTCAGCTCTTTTGTTCATTTTGAATCTGTTCCAAGTGATGTGTGCTTAATAACTGCCACAGTTTACAGTATAGTAATTTATTGTAACATGTATTTATGAAAATAACATAAAATGTATATTAGTTGTAATTAATCTAGCATGATTTTAATGACATAAATTATAATGCATACAAAGTTCAGACATATTTCATGTTTTGTTCTAACCAGGGCTTCTTGATTTCATAAGGGCCTTACTCCAGAGCTGCCAAAGTTGTCCCTGAGGACACAACGCCAAGGAGGAAGCACACTAAAGCAGCGCTCTCCACTGCTGTCTGGACCCAGAACGTCACCTCTGCCAAAACTCTTTCTGCCACCAATACTCCAGCTGCTGCCATAGCCTAGAGACTGTCCCAATTCTCAAGGACCGCAGCCCATTCTCACTAATCCATCGGCCATTTCTCAAGCTGCAACCACTGCAAGGAATAGACTGGATCCACCGCTCAACAGCTCCCCAAAACCTCTCTCCGCCATCGCAGCTGCTGAAAGACAAAATTAATTTGATTCAGAAGTTAAAAGAAGAAAAATAATTTTTTTTTTAAAAAGATACAGTCAGCCATGTTGGGACGGAGTGGATGGGCCGGGAACCTGAACATCTCCTACTCTGCTGCCTCCTCCATCTTGGGAAAATAAAGGATTGCGCACAAAGATAACTGCAGTAGAGGTAGAAATCGTAGGTGACAGCAAGCTAGCCAGTACACCAAGGGTGTGATATGGACCTGCCCAGACCCCCTTAAAACATTTCAAGAAAGTAGCCCAGACCCTAACGTCACAAGTTGTTTTAAGCAGGTGTATAGTGGATATTCTAGGAGTGATGCAGCTGGTCAAACCATTTAGTTTAAAACAAAACAGAATTTATTTGCAAGATTACCGAATGAAACACAAACAAAAGAGAATGGAATGTAGAATACCAACCGATCTGCAAACCCAACAGATTATCCCAACTTAATGATGTTGTTTCAATTACTTGCAACAATCCACATGAACACCCTTTTGTAAAAAATTGAAAAATTCAACACAAGTTCTTCCAGGAGAAATGTCAGAGAGAGGGACCTGCTTCCTGGGGTCCAACAGCTTCACCACTGACTAACAGCCTTGAACAGCCAAACTGCTAAAACCAAATCAAACCAGAGAAAAACTAAGCTGGGAGAACTGGCCACTCCCCTTTCAATGGCCAAAGTGGTTTTTAACTTGAAAGCCTTTTGCCTGAGGCAGCACCCATTAGCTATAATCAGATTCGCCCTAAAACCCTTCAAACCTAGACCTCTTGGCCACTCTGCCTTTATGAAACCCCTGAAAACAAACCAAGGATAATATAACCTTGTTATAAGGAGCAGCATCGTTACAGGTGCAAATGCAAATTGCCAAATATTCTCCCGATCATTAACAAAAAAGACAAAAGAAATGCTTGCACTATTATTTGCAGTTACCCAATATGCATGGTTATAAAGAAGGTTATCATTCATTAACAGAACGTTTATTAACGTTAGTTAGTTCCTCTGTGATCAATCTCGATACATGCATTAGGATGAATTCTACCACAAGTAGGCTAAGTGCCATTTTTGTCAAGTTTCATGAAGGTTTCTCTCTGAGACCTAGCAGGTTTTCTCATGCAATAATGTCAGATTTGCCTAATTTACTAAATACTGCACCCCTCTGGTGCTCTGCTTGTCCAATGCGAGCCTGATTCTTCCACCTGCTATAGGTGGAAGGACTTGCCTTCACTGTGGTATCCCAGAATCCTTGGTGCTGGTGCCACCTTTGAACCCTGGCCATGCATCCAATCAAGCGCTGGCATCCGCAGTTGCCCTTCACTGTGCATATAGTGGATCTGCATCCACAAACCAATATTTCTCAGTGCACAAAGATGACATGGCTGACACCTCATTACACATGCAATTGCACATTCTGACATCTACTGCTGTTTAAGCACCAGAGCGTGTGGCTTGCCTACCCTTAGCCACATTGGATCTTACACTATTGCTAAGTCAATGCTACTGTTTCCCCAGTGCCCAGTGTAGCCCAAAATCTTATCCTTGTTCAATGTGGGGCCAGCACCGAGGGAAGCATTTTGGTTCAAAATATTCACTTTCATTCACCAACACCGAAAGTGAACAGAAGTCAAGCAAACAGAAGCTGCATTTGTCTCTCTGATCAGAAACAAACTGTTTGCCTGTCAAGCGCCAACAATTTTACAGTCAATAAGTGTCACTGCAGCCAGCTCCAATGGACTGGAACTGAGTGTCAATGATGTTCTGCCTGGCTTGAGGTGCCTGATTCTGCAGCGATTTATCATGGTGAAGGTGACAGTCCCCTGACTCAATGCCCTCGTGCCTGTCCTTGGCAGACTGCTCCCCCTCTCCCAGATCATCAGCCGCCATCATATCCTCTCTTTGCATGCTCCAGTCTTGTCATGCTCCAGATTGATTGTGCTGGGACCCTTTGACATATTGTGCTGAGACCCCTTGATTCATTGTGCTGAGATCCCTTGACTGATTGTACTGAGACCCTTTGATTCATTGTGCTGAGATCAATTGACTGAGTGTGCTGAGATCCCTTGACTGATTGTACTGAGAATTGACTGAGTGTGCTGAGATCCCTTGACTGATTGTACTGAGACCTCTTCACTGATTCAGTACAATCAAAGAGCCAAATCATTTCCGAATGACCAGATTTTTACTGCAACTTCAGACATCGATGTACAACTAGAGGAGCTGCACACAGCTGATCAGGAAGATGTAATATCTCCAAAAGCATAAAGTACAGAATGAGCATTGGGCTCAGTGGTCCATCTTTCCTCTAGTTGTACATAGGTGTCTGCGGTTGAGCAAAAATCTGGTCATTCACATTCACTGAAAACTAACAAGATAGCAACTGCACAATACAGGTCACAAGCTGTTGTGTGGACTGAAGTTTGTTTAGAGTGTTGAATGTCTGTACAGTGACTGATTACTCAAATTTGGAAATGATTTGGCTCTTTAATAAGTGAAATTTGGTGACTATTACACCTTGGTTTTGTTCTTCATGCTTGTTACCATTTCCAGCTTATGCTCTTGGAAAAGTAGTTTGGATATGGCATAAAATTTGTCATTGGATTGGAATACTTCCAGTAAGTTTTTCTCTCCACTCAAAGAATATCTTGTACAAGTTTATACTGGATTTGTTCCATTTCTTTATGACCCTTTGGGGATTTTTGCTGCTGCTTCAGCCTTTTTATTCGAATGGGGATAGTGTGGAGATGATGTGTGAATTTCCCAACCCTTTACAAAGCTGCAGAATTCTTCAGTCATAAATTGAAGTCCATGGGCACTCAAGAAGATGTCTGGAATGCTGTATTAATTGAAAGACGCTTTCAGGAATTCTATAATCTCACAGGTAGACATTGACATCAGCTGGTCTAACTCCCATTTGTAGTTACTTATAGTGCTAAGATAATCAGTGAAGAGGTCTACTCAAAGCTTCATTCATCGTCTCTCTGGAATGTCACGGGTCACAAGTTGATAAGGGTGAGCCACCAAATGTGGTTTAGTTGGACTATAGAATTGTAACGAGGTTGGCAAGGTGGACCTCATAGAATGAGTTCCCTAACTGGACCAGATTAACAGCCCAAATCAGGGAGCCCTGGCTGACAGATGTTAACTGGAGTGTCAGCTTTTTTTTTCACTCTGTGAGCTGATTCTGGGGGAGCTGGATCAGTATCAAGGACTCTCGTTGTGTATCTAAAGGGTGACTTGGTGACAGGATACCAGCCTCTGTGGAGTTACATCAGGATTTTCAATAATGTAACACATAAAAGATTGGCATATTAAATTAAAGTGCATGGGATTGGGGTAGTGTACTGATATAGATAGAAAACTAACTGGCAAACAAAAAACAATGAGTAGGAATAACTAGTTTATTATCTGAGTGGCAGACAGTAACTAGTGGATTACCTAGGGATGACTGCTTAGATACCAGCTATTCACAATATGTATTTATGATTTAGATGAGAGAACTAAATATAATATTTCCAAGTTTGCAAAAGACAAAAACCTGAGTGTGAGGGTGAACTGTGTGGTAGATATTGTTCACTGTGATTTGGACAAGCTGAGTGAGTGGGCAGATGCATGGCAAATGAAGGCAGACTGTTATCTTAATACAGAATCATAGAATCCCTACAGTGTAGGAACAGACCCTTTGGCCCAACAAGTCCACACTGACCCTCCAAAGAGTAACCCACCCAGATCCATTCCCCTAACCTATATTTACCCCTGACTAATGCACCTAACCTACACATCCCTGAACACTATAGGCAATTTAGCATGACCAATTCACCTGACCTGCACATCTTTGAATTGTAGGAGGAAAGCAGAGCACCCGAAGGAAACTTACACAGTCAAAGGAGAATGTACAAACTCCACACAGACATTCATCCGAGGCGGGAATCCAAACCGGGTCCCTGGTGCTGTGAGGCAGCAGTGCTAACCGCTGTGCCGCAGTGACAGATTGGGAAAAAGGGAGGTGCAATGAGATGTGGATGTCCTTTTACACCAGTCACTGAAAGTAAGCAGGTTGGTACATATGTATGTGAAGGAGGCAAATGATATAATGGCCTTCATAGAAAGAGGATTTGAGTGCAAGAGCTGGGACGTCTTGCTGCCATTGTACAGGGTCTTAACGAGACCACATCTGGAATATTGTGTGCAGTTTTGGTTTCTTTATCTGAGGAAGGATATTCTAGCTATGGAGAGAGTGTAGCAAAAGTTTACCAGACTGATTCCTGGGATGGCAGGACTGACATGGGGGCATAGAAAATAGCAGCTGGAGTAGGTCATGTGACCCTTTGATCTTGCTCCATCATTTCACATAATCATGGCTGATCATCCCACTCTGTACCCTGTCCTCACTTTCTCTGCAAAGCCTTTGATCCCTTTAGCCTTAAAAGTTATTTTTCACACCTTCTTGAAAACATTGAATGTTTTGGTCTCAACTGCTTTTGGTAGCAGAGCTTTCCACAGGCTCACCACTCTCTGGGTGAAGAAATTTCTCCTCACTTCAGTCCTAAATGGCCTACCCTGTATCCTTAAACTGTGACCACTGTATTCTGGCCTCCTCAGTCACCATGAGCATCTTTTTTGTGTTTACCCTGTCTAAACCAGTTATGAGATGTGGAGGTAGACAAGATCAGAAATCACATGACACCAAGTTACAATCTAACAGGTTTATTTAAAATCTCAAGCTTTTGGAGCACTGTTCCTTTGTCATGTTTGCAGAGTTTCACAAAAGTAAGATGGAAAACCATTTCAGAGCTTAGACTGTAAAATTGAATCTAATGTGACAAATTCTTCCAATTTTCTGTGCCAATGTATCTCATTATCATCACTAAACCAACAGGAATCAAGTTGACAATCCTACTCTGAAAGTGATAAAATAATTCTATATGTCAATTAATTGCCTCTAGAGGGAGCAGGTGTGTAATCAAAGTTTATATAAGTAAAGATTGGAGGTCAATTATTAATGCATCACAGTTTTGCAAAAAAATGTAACCGCAACTATTTTCGAGGTTAGGACTCAATTACTTAGGTGTACGTCACTCAGTCCATCAAGTCTGTGTGCCATTCAATTGGATCATGGTTGACCAGGGACTATGGAGATTAGATTAGATTAGGATCATGGTTGACCAGGGACTATGGAGATTAGATTAGATTAGATTATTTACAGTGTGGAAACAGGCCCTTCGGCCCAACAAGTCCACACCGACCCGCCAAAGCGCAATCCACCCATACCCCTACATGTACCCCTTACCTAACACTACGGGCAATTTAGCATGGCCAATTCACCTGACCTGCACATCTTTGGACTGTGGGAGGTCTCTGGCGCTGTGAGGCAGCAGTGCTAACCACTGTGCCACCGTGCCGCCCATTGAGGTAGATTGAGTTGAATTAAATTTATTGTCACATGTACCGAGGCACAGTGAAAACTTTGTCTTGCGAGCAGTACAGGCAGATCACAGACTTAAGTAGCATAGATAGTAAATAATAGGGAAACAGCGGCAAAAACATAAACACAGGTACATGCGAATGTTAAGAGTTTGTGAGTCCATTCAGTATTCTAACAACAGTAGGGTAGAAACTGTTTTGAAACTGGCTGGTCAGTGTGTTCAGGCTTCTGTACCTTCTCCTTGATGGTAGAGGTTGCAGAAAAACATTGCCAAGATGGGATGGATCTTTGAGAATGCTGGCGGCCTTTCCTTGACAGCGGGCCTGGTAGATAGATTCTATAGACGGGAGGTTGGCCTTTGTGATTGTCCGGGTCGAGTTCACCACTCTCTGTAACCGTCTCTGATCTTGAATGGTACAGTTGCCATGCCAGGTAGTGATACATCCAGACAGAATGCTCTCGATGGCGTACCCATAAAGTTGGCAAGGGTATTCGTCTTCATGCCAAATTTCCTCAGCTGCCTGAGGAAGAAGAGACGTTGTTGGGCCTTTGTAACCAGTGCGTCCACATGAGGAGTCCAAGAAAGCTGGTTGTGGATGACCATTCCCAGGAGCTTGACACTCTCCACTCGTTCCACCTCTGTGTTGTTAATGCGTAGGGGGGCATGAGTAACATCTGTCACTATTCTCTAGAAATCTATCAATTTCTGTCCTGGACACATTGAGTGATGGAGTTTCCATAAACCTCTGGCGTACAGAATTCCAAAAATTAATTTAAAAAAGAAAAGGTCTGTGGATGTTGGAAATCAGAAACAGAAACAGAAACAAAAATTTCTGGAAAAGCTCAGCAGCTCTGGCACATCTGCTGAAAGGAAGCAGAGTTAACGTTTTGGGTCGAGTGAGCCTTCCGCAAACTTTCCTGTCCAACCAATAATGTCCAGTCGCTCTTTCTCATTGCCATCGATCCCACAACTATTGTTGTGTTGTCCAGCGTCAACAACTTTGGCAATCAGGATTTATCCACTTTGGTTCCTACCAAAATACCAAAGGTGGGAATTTAATTCCACTCCTGTGGTGAGTGTGCTGACACCGGGGGTATTTAATCAGGCAGGGGGTTGGCTCCATCCCAGTTGACAGATCCGTGGCAAGAATGCCAAAGGACAGCCAATTCAAGCCCTTTCATAAGCAAATAATTATCGAAGACTGTACTTTTCTTTCTGTGTTAGGACATCTTCCCTCCCACCATCTCCCTTGACCTGACTGAGGTGTACTGCCAATTGGTGCAAACTTCCTGGCTTAGCATCTATGCTAAACAGTAAGGCTAGAAGTACTGTGATGCTGATAGATCTGATTTGGAATGCAAAGTGCAAGAAGGCAAAATAAGGCAGGGAAGCTGTGAGCCACCATGTAGACTGCAAATGCGTGAGCGCCAACAGAGCAAGTGAGGCTTGGAGGTGAAGCCTGGGCCAATCTGTGAGCTGGGTGCCTTTCCCTACACATAAACTGTCCTCGCAGCAGCCTTTCAACACTACCTGATGGCGCAGCTTTAAAGTACAGAAGCATCTTGCAAGTGGATGCCCTGAGAGGCTGGCAGGTGTTAGATGCCAAGGTTCCTGAGTGGAGCAGATGCCCAAGAGCGTGCCCTGAGATATTTGTGACCGATGTCCAAGATGATGGTCCAGAGGAGCAAGCAGTGAATTGGGGTCCCAGGTACCTGCTCTGACCTTCAAGTCAGATTTCTTAGTGTCTAGTTTCCTTGCAGCATTCTGTAGGATAGGAAGCTGCAAATTAGTGAGGCAAGTCTGCAGCTAATGTGGCTGATAACAAACGATTATCCCATTAACAGGCATCTCATCCTAATGTGGGAATCTTATCTTGACATCTGAAATTTACTAGGAAAATGCAGTTGATTGTTCTTGAAATAAAAAAGAACACACTGGAATTCTTACACAATTCTCCCAGATTTTTCATCATAGTCCATATCGTTCAAGGCCCATAAGAACTTAGGAGAAAGTGAGGACTGCAGATGCTGGAGATGAGAGTCGAAGAGTGTGGTGCTGGAAAAGCACAGCCAGTCGGGCAGCATCTGAGGAGCAGGAGAATCGACATTTTGAGCATAAGCTTTTCATCAGGAATGAGGGGGTGGCCGAACTGCACCTTCGTCCTGTCACCATCATCCCCACCTTCATTTACCTACTCTACTTCCAACTACCTTCCACCCACCCCTACCTCCCCCCTCCCCACCCTGCTCCTTCCATTTATCGCTGAGTCCCTTTGGACCAGACCTTCATTCCTGATGAAGAACTTATTCTCAAAACATCGACTGGCCCGCTCCTCGGATGCTGCCTGAACGGCTGTGTTTTCCCAGCACCACACTCTCTGACCCATAAGAACCTGCCTATTATTTTTGCACCTAACCACAGTACTTAACATACTACATTACCTTGCAGTGCTGATTTTTCTCCACATAAGCAAAATACTACCTATATTAGGATTCTGAAATAAAAGCCTAACATACTGAAAATTCCTGTCAGGTAAAGTCTGTGGAGAAAGACTGAGTTAACATTTTAATCAATGACCTTTCGTCAGAACTCATGGTGACAGGTTTTGATGAAAGTTCAGCAACCAGAAATGTGAATGTTGTGTGTTTTATTCTCCCCAATGCTCTTTTCTCTGGTTTTCCAAATCCCACTTTTCAAGGACAAAATCCAACTCTCCATGTTTAAACTCTACCAAAATTGCCATCACCTATTATCCCCGACCATTTCTGCCCTCTTCTGGTTTCTGACTGCTCACTTCTGTCATCTCCAAAAGCACAGTCAATTAATTCCCCCATGGATTTTCTCTTGTTTCTTTACAAATATGGTTATCTTAGAAAAACATGAGCTATGATTGTGATTTTAAAATTTTAGAAATCAACGTTGACTTCAGGAGACTGTAAAAAGCCTTATTAAAAGATTAGGTGCAGTTCCTTGAACTTAAGTAGAACACTTTAGGAGGATAAGAACAGAGTTAGAGTAGGCTGGATGACTAGAAGCTCAAGGTCACCTTGCAGGTCAAACAGACAGTCAGCCAAGCATTTGGTCTTCCCAGTGAAGAGAACATATTGTCAGCAATGAGTACAGTATGGGAAATGGGAAGAAATGGAAGGAAATCACTGATTCGCCTTTTCTTTAATCGTTCTTAGAATATGGGGTCACAGGCAAGGCCAGCATTCCTTATTTACCTTGAACTGCATGACTTGCTAGGTTGTTTTAGAGTTAAGAGTCAAACACATTGCTACACCTGAAACGTTGACTTCTCCACTCCTGATGCTGCCTGGCTTGCTGTGTTTTTCCAGCCTCCTGCTTGTCTACCTTGGATTCCAGCATCTGCAGTTTTTTTTAATCTCCAGAGGAAGTAGTGGGGGCTGATACAATTACAACATTTAAAAGGCATCCGAATGGCTATCCAAATAGGAAGGGCTTAGAGGGATATGGCCAAGTACTGGCAATGGGACTAGATTAAATTTAGGATAGTTGGTTGGCATGGAGATGTTAGATTGAAGGGTCTATTTCTGTGCTCTACTCTACATCTCTATGATTCTAATCATAAGTAACATATGAGACAAGTTAACCTTCACTCAGTGTCAAGGCAACAATTCGTATCTGCCTCTGGATTTCAATGATGTGGCTGCAAGATGCATGAGGTTTGCTTTATTTATATGACCACATTGTAATGGAACTGTTATATAGTAACTGGTAGTCAAACCACAGTAAAAGCCCTTACTGGCATTGTGCCTGAGGAGAATACAAAGGAATGGAAGAGTTATAATAGATAACTTCACAAGCATGTTTGTATTAGATAGTAACAGCATATCATCTCAATTTCCAGTGAATGAATTGTTTTTTTAAAAATATGCAAATAGTTTCAATGAAGATACTTAAAGGATTATCAAAAATCTTGCAATAAAAATGCACTATATTCAATTACTATGATAGGTTAAAAGAAAATAAATAAATTGATCAATTCTCCTGGGGTGACATAGTGGCTCTGGTTAGCACTGCTGCCTCACAGCACCAGGGACCCAGGTTTGATTCCTGCCTCAGATGACTGTCTGTGTGGAGTTTGCACATTCTCCCCGTGTCTGAATGGGTTTGCTCCGGCTTCCTTCCACAATCCGAAGATGTGCTGGTCAGGTGAATTGGCCACGCTAAATTGCTCATAGTCGGGGTAAATATAGGATAGGGGAATGGGTCTGGGTGGGTTACTCTTTGAAGCGTTGGTGTGGACTTGTTGGGCTGAATGGCCTGTTTCCGTACTGTAGGGAATCTAATCAAATTGTGTTTTTATTATTGAAAAATCTTTACTGTTCAGCAAACACTTAAAACAGGAATATAGGAACAGGATCAATAAGTTTTGCACAGTCAGGAAGGAGAAATCACATCCGGGGAGAGAGGTGATGGAGAAGGGATGGGGGAGTGTTGAGGTGTGGGGGTGAGAGTCTGCCTGAATGAGTGCAGTTTTAGGGATTTGGAGGCAACATAGGAATTCAGTGCCGAGGGGAAGAAGTGATTGCTTTTTTAGGCTCATGGTTTGTAAGGTTTTGTCGAACAGGATAACATCTCCTTCACTTCCCACACCTTCACCTTTGAACCTCACCCCTCCTACCGCAACAATGATTGAAACCTCCCAAGTCCTCACCTTCCACCCCACCAATCTCTGGATACAACACATCATCCTCTTCCATTTCCACCATCTACAATCAGACCCCACCACCAGAGATATATTTCCCTCTGCACCTCATCAGCATTCCCTCTGCAACTCCCTTGTTAGGTCCACACCCCCAAACAACCTATCCTCCACTCCCTGCACCTTCCCTTGCCACTGCAAGAGATGTAAAACCTCCCCCCCTCACTTCCATCCAAGGCCCCAAAGGATGCTTCCACATCTGGCAGAGACTTCCCTGCACGTCCAAACATCTCATCTACTCCGTCCATTGCTCTCGATGTAGTCTCCTCTACATTGGGGAGTCAGGACGTCAACTCACAGAACATTTCAGAGAACATCTCTGGGGCACACACACCAACCAACCCCACTGCCCTGTGGCTGACCACTTCAACTTCCCTTCCCACTCTCACTCCCATGTAAGTCCTGGGCCTCCTCCACTGCTAAATCCTAGTCACCTGATGCCTGAAGTAAAATCACCTTATCTTCAGCCTTGGGACCCTCCAACCACACAGAATCAACGTTGATTTTACCAATTTCCTCATCTCCCCTCCCCTCCCCTCACCTCATCCCAGATCCAACCCTCCAACTCGGCACCGCCCTCTTGGACTGTCCCACCTGTCCATCTTCCTACCCACCTATCCATTCCACCCTCCACTCCTACCTTTCACCATCACCCTCCCATTTGTATCTACCTATCACCTTCCAATCTACCTTCCTCCCAGCCCCACCATTGCTCCTATTTATCTCTCAGCCTCCTTGACCTCCTCCAACATTTTTATGAAGGGCTTATGCCCAAGACGTTGACTCCTGCTCCTCAGATGCTGCCTGACCTGCTAAGCTTTTCCACGGCCACATTCAAAGGTAGAAGACAGAGGGTGGTGATGGAAGGTTGTTTTTCAGACTGAAGACAGTGGAGTGCCACAAGGATTGGTGCTGGGTCCACTACTTTTCATCATTTATATAAATGACTTGGTTGTGAGCATAAGAGGTATAGTTCATTAGTTTGCAGATGACACCAAAATTGGAAGTATAGTGGACAACGAAGAAGGTAACTTCAGATTACAACGTGATCTTGATCAGATGGGCCAATGGGCTGAGGAGTGGCTGCTGGAGTTTAATTTAGATAAATGCGAGATGCTACACTTTGGGAAAGTAAATCTTAGCAGGACTTATATACTTAATGATAAGTTCCAAGGGAGTGTTGCTGAACAAAGAGACCTTGGAATCGCAGGTTCATAGTTCCTTGAAGGTAGAGTTGCAGGTAGATAGGATAGTCAAGAAGGCATTTGGTATGCTTTCCTTTATTGATCAGAGCATTGAGTACAGGAGTTGGGAGGTCATGTTGCGGCTGTACGGGATATTGGTTAGGCCACTGTTGGAATATTGCGTGCAATTCTGGTCTCATTCATATCAGAAGGAGGTTGTGAAACTTGAAAGGATTCAGAGAAGGCTTATAACGATGTTGCCAGGTTGGAGGATTTTTGCTATAGAGAGAGGTTGAATAGGCTGGGGCTGTTTTCCCTGGAGCATCAGAGGCTGGTATAGAGTTTTATAAAATCATGAAGTGCATGGATAGGGTAAAGAGGCAAGGTCTTTTCCCTGGGGTGGGAGAGTGCAGAACTAGAGGGCATAGGTTTCAGGTGAGAGGGGAAAGATATAAGAGTCCTAAGGGACAACCTTTTCACACAGATGGTGGTGCGTGTGTGGAACAGGCTGCCAGAGGAAGTGGTGGAAGCTAGTACAATTGCAACATTTAAGGGGCATTTGGATGGGTATATGAATAGGAAGGATTGGGAAGGATATGGGCTGGATGCTGGCAGGTCAGACAAGATTGGGTTAGAAATGATGAGTTGGACTGAAGGGTCTGTTCCATGCTGTACATCTCTATGACTGTATTACTCTATTTTGACCCAGGATAATTAAACTGATACCCAGGACTGGGAGCCTAGCACAAAAGACTGGCATGACAGGTAAACCGTAAGTTCATTGGTTGGTGGTAATTACTAATTGGACTATCATAGGATACTTTCAGACTGAAGTTATGAGAGGGAAATATTCACAGGTTACAAACTAATAGACCAGCACAACATTTTTGAAAATCAAGTCAAGAACTAATAATAAATATGGAGCTGCTGGGCCACACGATGTGGGAGCTGTGGACCCCGTTGTGGTTAATAGTGACCACATCTGTAGCAAGTGTTGGTTATTTGAGGAACTCCAGCTCAGGGTTGATAAACTAGGGACTGAGCTTCAAACAATGTGACACGTCAGGGAGGATGAGTGTTACTTGTATGCTGTGTTTCGGGATGCAGTCACACTCTAGGTTAACTACCTAGAATTTGGTCAGTGTTCAAAGACACAAATGTGTAACTACTAGTGAGGCAGGTAGAGGGGATCCAGGAAATAGTGCAGAAGAAGCCTCAGCCCTTGATCCCTGTATGGATGAGGGTGGGGGCTATAGAAAGGATGAGCAAACTGATCACAGCACTGTGTTATAGGAAGCCTTTGAAGAGGCGGAAGAAAAGAGAAATATAGTTGTAATCAGGGATCATATGGTCAGGGAAATAGACTCTGTTCTCTGTGGCCAGGATCAAGAGCCCCGAAGGCTGTGCTGCCCACCTGGTGCCCGTTTTCAGGATATCCCATCTGGGTTGTAGAAAAACATGGAGTGTGAGCGGAAAGATCCAGTTGTCGTGATCCACAGAGGTACCAAAGACATGGATAGAAAGAGGAAAAAGATTCCACAGAAGAATATGGGCAGCTAGGATCCAAATTAAAAAGCAGAACCAAGGAAGTAATAATGTCTGAATTGATACCTCAGTCACAAGCAAATTGGCACATGGTCAAGAAGATGAAAGACGTAACTGAGTAGCTCAAAGACTAGTGTGGGAGAAATGGGTTCGAATTCATGGGACATCGGAGCCAGTACTCAGGAAGGAGGGAGATGGTCTGATGCGATGGACTCAATTTGAATCTTGCTAGAACCAGAGTCCTGATGATGACTCTATGACTCTATAATTGTATACATAGAACTATGGTTAGGACTATGGTTAAACTAAATAGTAAGGATGTTCAATTGCATGGGAAAATTACAGAAAACGATTGAAGGGTGGAAGTTTCCAGAATAAATAATATCACAGAGAGTTTAGAAAGGGTCAGGAATCGACCTTCAGGCACAATCAACCCCCAGCAGGTAAGGGAACAGCTATCAGCAGAGGGGCAGTCAATGCAGGTTCAGTTCGCAAGGCAATTATAATATTAGCACTCATTTCAAAAGAACTAGAATGCAAGAGCAGAGATGTACTGCTGAGGCTGTGTAAAGCTCTGGTCAGAACACCTTTGAAATATTGAGAGGAGATTGAGGTCTGTATCTCAGGAAGGAAGTATATTAGAGGGGGTTCAGAAGGGGTTCACAAAAATGTTCCTGGGAATGAAGGGCTTGTTATATGAGGGCCAGTTGAGGACTCTGTGTCTGTCCTGGATGGAAATTAGAAGGATCAGCAGATCTGATTGCAACTTGTGGAATACTGAGAGGCCTGGATAGAGTGGACATACAGAAGATCTGTCCATTAATAGGAGAGACAATGACCCAAGGGTAGAGCTTCAGATTGAAGGGATGACCCTTCAGAATGGAGATGAGGAAGAATTTCTTCCGCCAGAGGATGGTTAATCTGTGGAACTCATTGCTGCACAGGACTGTGGAGGCCAAATAATTGAGTGTATTTAAGACAGGGGTAGATAAACTCTTCATTGGTAAGGGGATCAAGAGTTATGGGGAGAAGGCAAGAGAATGATGATGAGAAACATATTGGCCATGATCGAATGGTGAAGCAGACTCAGTGGGCTGAATGGCCTAATTCTGCTCCTATATCTTATGGAATAGACCATTCAGCCCATGAGCCTGCTCTGCCATTCAATGAGATCATGACTGATCCATGGCCTAAATCCATATGCCTGCCTTTGGTCCATATCACTTAGTACTTTTACTTAACAAAAATTCATCTATTTCAGGTTTTAAATTAACAACTGAACCAGCATCCACTGATATTTACAGGAGAGTTCCAAACATCTACCACCACTTATGTGCAGAAGTGCTTCCCAACATCTCTCCTGAACACTCTGGCCCTAATTCTCAGAGGATGCCCCCCAAATCAAGAATCCCCAACCAGTGAAAATGTAATTGTAATCAGGGATTGTATGGTCAGGGGAATAGAGACTGTTCTCTATTCCCAGGATTGAGAGTCCCAAAGGCTGTACTGCCTGCCTGGTGCCCAGTTTCAGGATGTCCCATCTAGTTTGCAGAAGAACATGGTATGTGAGGGGAAGGATCCAGTTGTCATGGTCCACAAAGGTACCAAAGTCATAGAAAGAGGAGAAAGGTTCCACGGAAAAATATGAGCTTGTCTTTTCCTGTTACAATTAGCAACCACTGGGATTGAAGAGTTATTATGGAGTAACACAAAAACTGCACATTGTTACTTTTACTGAGGTGACAAATTTTTGGGACATTCCCAATTGCTTTCGAGCAGATTATGCATTAATTTAAAATCTTTGTAATGCCAGACATGTATATGGAGGTAATATGGAGCTTGTCTGTTTCTTGTCTCATACGTTTTCCTTCAGCAATGAAAATCTGAGGGCAGTATGAATTTTCATCTTTAAGGCTTTATGGGTCTAGTGCCATTTTGTAGTGGGATAATGAATGGGCAAACATGCTACCTTCACAAAACAGATGGCAGACTCCCTGAATATGCATACCAGGGTCTTACATACATGCCAAACTATTTTATGGCATCACACCTGACAGTTTTACATTTTCAAAGATCTCAATATGTCCAGGAAGAGAGGTAACAGCTTAGTCTGTGAGCAGTTAAGATACCCAAAGATATAGAGTAAAGCAGACTTCTTGTGAATTCAATGGCAGTTCAGCATTTGAATTATCCACATAAAAGGGATTAGGTAGCTACTGGCAGGAAAGCCTGTTGAAGAAGGCCACAGATAAGCATGGCCCAGTGTAACCAGGTGTGCAGGCAAGGTTAGGTGGTGTTCGATCAGTGCCAACATGAAGGGAAGCCAGAGAAGAGGGCACAGTGAGGGAGACTGTATGAGGCAGAATGACTAGAGTTATGTTGCAGAAGGTTTGCTTGAAGGGACAGGAGCATGCACTCCAACTCTTCCTAACCCACAAACAGTACTGCATAGACACTGCCTTGTTGGATGTGACAAGTCTGACTTCCCTTCCTCAGGCGTGTTTCTGACCTTTGGAAACTCTGCCTGTAGCTATTACATTTTTTTGGTTCCCAAAATCCCCTCTCCTTAACAAGTTATTGATTCACTTTGTAGTGATTGTAATGCGGTCAGCCAGGTGGACCTCATACAATAGGAGTTCCCTGATTGGACCAGGTTAACATCCTCAATCAGGATACCCTGGCTGACAGTTTAGAACAGAAATGTCAGACATCCTGTTCAGTCAGAGCTGGCTCTGAGAAAGCTGGATCAGTGTCAAGAACTCTCCACATATAAATAAAGGATGACTTGGTGACAGGATACTGGCCACTGTAAAGTAAGGGATAACTACTAATGCTTGGTAATAGCTACTGAAATGTGCAGAAGGAGCTATGTCGCCATGATGTCAGATCACATCAGTCTGAGACCTGATAGAAAAGCCTACTCTACCATGTTTTTATATATATATATATAGTTATTGGAAATACATGTTAACAATTTGCACAACTCTTTTGTCCAGCCTTCAAATTATATTCCTGCAATACATCTAAAGTCGTTTTGTTTCCAATTGGTACTGTCAAATATAACAAAGTATGGCAAAAGCATTCACTAGGTAAAAGTGAGCACTGCAGATGCTGGAGATCAGAGTCTAGATTAGAGTGGTGCTGGAAAAGCACAGCAGGTCAGGCAGCATCCGAGGAGCAAGAAAATCGATGTTTCGGGCAAAAGCCCTTCATCAAGAATGATGAAAAAATGCTATCCCACCATGGGCATCCAATCCCTCTACACCTCCATCCGCCATGACCAGGGCTTCCAAGCCCTCCGTTTCTTCCTCTCCTGACGTCCCCAACAGTACCCTTCCACTGACACTCTCATTCATTTGGCTGAACTGGTCCTCACCCTTAACAATTTCTCCTCCGATTCCTCCCACTTCCTCCAGATGAAAGGGGTGGCCATGGGCACCCACATGGACCCCAGCTATGCCTGTCTCTTTGTTGGCTACGTAGAACAGTCCATCTTCCGTAGTTACACCGGCACAACTCCTCATCTCTTCCTCCACTACATTGATGACTGCATCAGCGCCACTTAGTGCTCCTGCGAGGAGGTTGAGCAGTTCATCAACTTCACCAACACATTCCACCCCGACCTTAAATTTACTTGGACCATCTCTGATACCTCCTGCCCCTCCCTGGACCTCACCATCTCCATCAATGACGACCGACTTGACACTGACATATTTTACAAACCCACCGACTCCCACAGCTACCTGGATTACACCTCTTCCCACCCTACCTCCTGCAAAAATTCTGAACCTTTTCTGTCGACTATGGTCATTTGCCCTCTGATTTATGTACCCATGGATCTCCTAAGCCTCAAACTTACCAATTGGAGCACTCTACAAGCCTCTTCCCAAAGCCTACAATTCCTGATGAAGGGCTCCTGCCCAAAATGTCGATTTTCCTGCTTCTCAGATGTTGCCTGACCCGCTGTGCTTTTCCAGCACCACTCTAATCATAATTCTGATCTCCAGAATTTGCTGTCCTCACTTTTGCCTACAATTTCTATGACAGCTCCAGGAAACAATGGTCGCGAATGCAGAAGGAAGGGAAATCCATGGAAGAACGAGAGGAGTACTGGCAGTTGCAGTAGTATCATGAAGGAGAGTCTAGTTTTTCTAAAGTCAAATGTATAAGTCTTCTGAAGGATTGAATGATTAACATCTGTGGGGCACTGTGTGAGGCTCGCTGTTTTATGTCTTTGCTATTACTTTCTTGGGAAATGATCTGGGAGCATGAGAAAAGTGCCTTGGTCAAGTGATACTTGAGAATAGCCTCCAGGAATTAAAAAATAATCTGTTATTTCCATTTCCAGGAGGAAGTGGTAGAGGTTGTACAGTTACAACTTTTAGGAAAGGTTTAGAGGGATTTGGGCCAAACTCAGGCAAATGCGACTAGTTTAGTTTTGGAAACCTGGTCGACATGGACGAGTTGGGCCAAAGGGCCTCCTTCCATTCTGCACAACTCTATGATGCCTGGTCACCCTATGCCACAAGTCCTATCCCTATGTTCAAGTCTTTTCATTCTATCTCCAATTTTCTGGAACTTATACCAACCAGTGTTCCTTAAAACAACAACCTGTTCCTCTGGTTCAGGTCCCTTTTTGCATGCTCAAAACCCTCCCCTTCACAAAGCCTCATTATGCAAGCTCGGTGTGAGCATGCAACATTAAGAGCATTAGCTCAGTGGGTTTCTATTTTGACAACTGAAGCAAATAATTGACATTGATTGGCATCATTCAGTGTTTTAGTAAGTTTTTCTTTCTGTGAACTCTTTTCTCAATGTCTCAATGCTTATTTCGACAATATGAAGAATTGTGAAAGGTTTGAAGGTTCTGTTATTGACACTTTTATGATCTGTCTGATTGACAGTTTTATGGGGTTGTTAGAACGACATTTTATTCAAATGAATTTTTGGGAATGGGTGTTTTATTTCTTCCAGTGGTTCGACACTTGCCATAAGAAATAGGAAAGGGAGTAGGCTGTTTGGCACTTCATGCCTGCTCCCCCATTCAATATGCTCATGGCTGATCTGACATTTTTCATATTCACTTTCCTACTTTTTCCCCATAAACCTTGATTCCTCTACTGATCAAGAAAATATCCATCTCAGCCTTAATCTCCACAAAGACTCTGCTCCCACTGCTCTCTGTGGCAAGGAGTTCCAAAGACTTGCAACCATCTGAAAGAAGAAATTCCTCCTCATCTCAGCCTTTAGTTGTCGGCACTTTGTTCTGAGACTATGTCCTCTGGCCCTATGAGGGAAAATATCCTTTCAGCATTTACCCTGTCAAGCCCCTTAAGAATCCTATATGTCTTAATGAGATTACCTCTCAATCTTCTAAATGCCAATGGGTAGAACCCTTTTTTCAGGCTTTGCCCATAAGCCAATACCCTCCATGCCCGTTGCAAATGAACCGATCCTGTGAACCTTCTCTGAACTGCCTCCAATGAAATGAAATCATTCCTTAAGTAAAGGGACCAAAACTGCTCTCAGTACTCTAGATGTGGCCTCACCAGCTCCTTACACATTTTCAGTAAGACTTGCCTACTCTTATATTCCAAACCCCTTGAAATAATGTCCGATATTCCTTTAGACTTCCTGATTACTTGCTAACGCTATGTGTTAACTTTCTTGAAATACTTGCAAGTCCATTTGTATTGCAGCTTTCTGCAATTTTTCTCCATTTAAATAATACGCTGTTCTTTTGTTCTCCCTTCCAAAATAAACAACTTCACATTTCCCACATTGTACTCCATATGGTAATTTTTTGCCCACGTTCTTAACCTGTCATAGAATCTCCGTAAACTGTTTGTATCCCTCTCAACAAACTTTCCTGCCTATTTTTATCTCATCTGCACATTTTGGCTACAGTACATTCACTTCCTTCCTCCAAGTCATTAATATATATTGTAAATAGTTGTGGTCACAGGTTGCTGACCTGAAAAAGAACACCTCCACCACTCATTTTTCCCGCTTATTAGCCATTTCTCTATCTGTGTCATCATGCCATCTCTAACATTGTGGACTCTTTACTTATGAAGGTATCTTGTCAGATGCCTTCTGGAAGTCCAACTACAACAGTCTTCTGTCTACTCTGTTAGAGACTACCTCAAAAAACTAAAACATTAGTCAATCAGACAATTTCCCTTTCACGTAACCATGCTGACTCTGCTTGCTTAGAATATGACTTTCCAAATCTTCTGCTGTTACTTCCTTGATAACTGGTTCCAATACGTTTCCAATAATAGATGTTAGTATAATCAACCAATATTGCCCACCTTTTGCTTCCTTTCCTTTTTTATTAGGAGTGTCACATTGGCAGTTAATTGTTGCCATTTTCATTATATATTTCTTTGGTTGTGTACATAGTGCAAATGGGCATTGCAGTGGCATGCATTCACACTGAGCTGGTATGGACCTCGTAGGGCACCATGCAAGTGACTGGGGTAAAGGTTTGCATGAGATGGCATGGAAGGGTGTGGGTGCTGGAGGGCATAACCATGTTTGTTACAACACGGGCGAAGTCTGAGAGCAGTATGGTGAGTCTTTTACCTTTAATACTTTGATTCTGGCATCAACAAGCCAAACTCCTTCCCCTTATTCCACCCCACACCCTATGCAGAAATTGTGCGCACTTGCATGAAACACATTTTACTCATGTGACCTAACTCAATAGACAAAATCCAGGGCCGCGGATTGAGTTACTGAAAGGAAGAAACAAAACACCACTTTAAAAATTCATTCTCTCTCTTCCCACAGTTTTTTTTTCCTGTGGAATGCAAGATCTGTCGCCAAAAAGCTGAGTCAAGAACCTGTTCCCAAACTGACTGCATTGTCTTACCAACCTCCTCCATGGAACACATGACAGTCACTCAGGATGAGTCAGCTACTGACTTTACTTTTTCTATCACTTTGGTAAAAAAATCTTCACATGATGTTTCCTGCTAAAAACAGTAACGAAAAGAATTGAAGGAACAGTAGAAGATTCAGTTCAATTATTAGCCCGAACTGAGTTGAACAATCTCAAGCAAAAGAAGAACTAGGTTACAATAACTGTCCCTGACCCGCTGTAGCCTAACTCTTGCACATCAGTTTACTATTCTTCAAACTCAATTGGACATGTTCCAGAAATATTTGCTTTGGTGCAACTATAATATTTCATGAATAATCATCTATCCTCATGACATTCAGATCGGTCTCGACTGTTTATGTAGGTTATTTTTATGAGAATGAATCAACAAAGTTTTAATTGTCTTGGAGAAATGTCTCTTGCATATCTATTACTCTGTAAAAATAGTTCTTTGTCTTCTCAAATGACAGGAGTTGAGATTGGTTAATTTTGTATTGTATTTCCCAATTCTTCTCCCACTGCATAACCTAAATAAGCTGCTTCAGTCAATGTTATTCATTCCTTTCAGTATTAATAATGGCTGTCTCATGACCTGTCTGACAGTTCTCTCCTTTAAAAACAAGTGAAAGTCCATGAACTTCACTGTCTAACTCACTATTTTAACTATTCCCGGCATTCGTCCCTGCACCTTTTCAATGTGAATATAACTTTTGAATATAAGGAGTCTACATGTATGAGTGTAGTGTGTAGAGTGTTCCCCACCATTTGTCTGAGTGTCAGGCAGGAGAAGGCTGATAGAGTGAGGACCAAGCTTCCGTTTGAATGGTAGTTACTATAACGAAAGGTCTGGCTAAGGTTTGGAATTGCCAGTAAAAAGAAACTGGTAGCAGGAGTTAACCTGCTCAAGGTCACTTTGGAACCAAGAAGATGAGGAATACCCATCGAATTTCTTAGTAACCTCCAAACCCAAATATTCAAGCTCCAAACCTCTGAATCTCTAGATCACTTTTCTCCTTTAAAATGCTTCTTAATGTCTACACCTTTTACCAAGCTTTCAGAGATAGAATCCCTACAGTGTGGAAACAGGCCATTTGGCCCAGCAAGTCCACACCAACCCTCCGAAGAGTATCCCACCCAGAATCATTCCCCTACCCTATTACTCTACATTCCCCTGAATGATGCACCTAACCTACACGATTTGGAGATGCCGGTGTTGGACTGGGGTGTACAAAGTTAAAAATCACAGAACACCAGGTTATAGTCCAACAGGTTTAATTGGAAGCTCTAGCTTTCGGATTGCCGCTCCTTCATCAGGTGATTGTGGAGGACACAATTCTAAGGCATAGAAATTATAACAAAAATTTACAGTGTGATGTAACTGAAATTATACATTGAAAAATACCTTGATTGTCTGTTGAGTCTTTCATCTGTTTGAATACCATGATAGTTTCACTTCTTCCATGTGTAAATCACAAAACCTTTTTTAAAGGTTGCATTCTCAGGTCAGCTGTAATAATTGATGTTAGCTAGACAATATGTTGAAGGTGTTAGCCCCCATGTGTTCTCTGTCTGTGCCATGATGTTTAGATTGAACCTAATCTAAAAAGTGAGATAACGGAGTTTCACATGAATTCATGCAGTTTTTGAGCAAAGTACAATGTAACTCTGCAATACAAGTTCACCCCACAAAATATATGCGTGCATGTGAGTCATTGTCTGTGTGTGTATCTGTCGGGGTTGGGGGTTGTGAGTGTGAGAGAGAGTGTATGTGTGTGTGTAGTGAGTGTAGAGTGTCTTAATGTGTGTGTTTGTGTGTGTGTATAGTGTAATGGTGGTCACCTGTAATGTGACATGAACCCAAGGTCCCGGTTGAGGCCCTCCCTATGGGTACTGAACTTAGCTATTAGCCTCTGCTCGGCCACTTTTCGCTGCTGCCTGTCCCGAAGTCTGCCTTGGAGGATGGTCACCCGAAGGTCTAAGGTCGAATGTCCTGGGCCACTGAAGTGTTCCCCAACTGGGAGGGAACATTCCTGTCTGTTGATTGTTGTGCGGTGCCCATTCATCTTTGTCGTAGCCTTTGCTTGGCTTCCCCAACGTACCGTGCCTCAGGGCATCCTTGCCTGCAACATATAAGATAGACAACGTTGGCTGAGTTACATAAGTACCTGCCATGTACATGGTGGGAGGTGTCCCCATA
Organism: Chiloscyllium plagiosum; assembly: GCF_004010195.1. NCBI lineage: Eukaryota > Metazoa > Chordata > Chondrichthyes > Orectolobiformes > Hemiscylliidae > Chiloscyllium > Chiloscyllium plagiosum. The sequence continues at coordinate 27,418,549 of NC_057737.1, read as the reverse complement.
TATAATGGTGGTATCCATGTCCACACTCTGGCATGTCTTGCAGTGCCTACTGTGATAGGGTTGTATGGAGTTGTCCTGAGAGCCAGGCAGCTTGCTACGAACAATGACCTGTTTGAGGTTTGGTGGTTGTTTAAAGGCGAGCAGTGGAGGGGTGGGGAAGGTCTTGACGAGGTGCTCATCCTCATTGGTAATGTGTTGCAGGTCACGAAGAACATGGTGTAGTTTTTCAGCTCCTGGAAGTACTGAACAACGAAGGGTACCCTGTCGGTTGCAGCACGTGTCTGTCTCCTGAGGAGGTCATTACGGTTCCTTGCTGTGGCACGTCGGAACTGGCGGTTGATGAGTTGAGCATCGTACCCCGTTCTTGTGAGGGCATCCCTGAGTACTTCCAGGTGTCCGTCACGTTCCTCCTCATTTGATCAGATCCGGTGTATGAATAAGGCTTGTCCATAGGGAATGGCTGTTTTAATATGTTTTGGGTGGAAGCTGGAGAAGTGTAGCATTGTGAGGTTGTCTGTGGGTTTGCGGTAGAGTGTGGTGCTGAGGTGTCCATCTTTGATGGAGATGTATGTGTCCAAGAATAAGACAGATGGTCAAGAGTGGTCCATGGTGAGTTTGATGGTGGGATGAAACTTGTTGATGTCACTGTGTAGTTTTATCAGTGACTCCTCGCCATGAGTCCAGAGGAAGAAAATGTTGTCAATGTATCTAGTGTATAATGTTGGTTGGAGATCCTGCGTAGAGAAGAAGTCAACCTCTGAGCGCTATGGGCAATTAAGCATGGCCAATCCACCTAACCCACACATCTTTGGACTGTGTGAGGAAACCCACGCAGACACGAGGAGAATGTGCAAGCTCCACTGAGACAGTTACCCAAGGCTGGAATTGAACCTGGCTCCCTAGTGCTGTGAGACAGCAGTGTTAACCACTGAACCATCGTGCCACACTCTGCCAGATTTATCTCCTTCTCGGCATGTTAACAGTGCTTGGAAAAGGAGAAGGAGGTTTTGGAGTGGGGGGGGAAAGGAGGAGGATGCAAGGGAAGAGTGATGACAGTGATTTATATTGGGTTCGAATCAAAGAGTTATTGACCTGAAGCTGTAATTGCGTTTCCCTCCCACATATCTTCCTTTGTGGCATGTTGTCAGATTTTCCTTTACAAGGTTTGAGATGTCTTTGACTTTAAAAGAGCCAAATACAAGTTGTTGTAATAAACTGAAAGCTTTTTTTATTTCCTTATTAAAGTTGATAACATTTTTTTAAGACTTAGCAATATGCTGTTCTATGTTTCTTGCCAAACCATTGTGACTAAATTACAGCACCAAAATGCTGATCGGATGTAATATGCTGTTCAATGCCACCGGCTGAATATTTGAATCAGTTTTGTCAGTCTTTTCAGGAGCTTTCATACAAAATGGCCTGGATTTTCACAGTCTTATAAAGATTCCAGGATCTTCCAAAATGGCAGGTGTGACACAATTCCCACCCCTATTTCCAATTGAAACATTTTTATCATGGCAAATGGTGGGGAACAAGGGCAGGATGTGATTCCCACAATGACAATTCCAAACTCAGGAAGGCCAGTTTGAGTTCAAACATGTTACAGGAAGGATATTAAGTTGGAGAAGGTTCAGAAGAGATTTAGCAGGATGTTGGCACAAATTACTGCAGATGCTGGAATCTGTATTGAAATGCTGGAGATCACAGCAGGTCAGACAGCATCCGTGGAGAGAAAGGAAGCTAACGTTGAGTCAAGATAACTCTTCACCAAGCTCAAGTGAAGTGAGGTGGGCGACAGCATTTATGCTATAGTTTGGGATGGGGTGGTTGGGGGGAGAAAAGCTGTCAATAGTTCAGATTAAGTGATCGGAGTGTGTGAATGGCAAAACCTCCTTCTCCTTCTACCTGCCAGACTTGAAAGGACAGTCCCATTGATTTTTTTGTTGTTGGGGGAGTTGGGGGAGTTCAGCAAAGAAGACTTTATAACAGAATGTAACAAGCTAAAAGAAAGGGAAGAAGTGGAGTTGGTTCGCAACTTGAAGGTGTTGAACTCAATATTATGTCGAGAAGGCTATAAAGTGCCTAGTCTGTAGATGAGATAGTGTTCCTCCAGTTTGCGCTGTGATTCACTGGAACTGCAGCATGCTGAAGACCGACACATGGGCACACAAGCAGGACGCTATGTTAAAATGTTCAGCCATGGGAAGGTCAGGATCATACCCGTGGTTTCCCACCCACTGTGGTTGACAGGGCCCTCAACTGCATCTGACCTATCACCCATGCTTCCACCCTTGCCCCTTCTCATCTGGAGAAAGATTTTAAAAAGACACAAAAGTCAATTTTTTTTTAAACTCAGGTTTGTGTGGAATGAACTTCCAGAGTAAGTGGTGGATGTGGATACAGTTACAATATTTAAAAGACATTTAGATAAGTGCATGAATGTTTGGAGTGACTTGGCCGCGCATAGATAAGAGGGACTAATTTACTTTGAGATTATGATTGGCATCGACTGGTTGGACCAAAGGATCTGTTTCTGTGCTGTATGAATCAATGGACTATTTTCATTTGTGTAAAGTCCTTATCCTACAATGGGGAGGTTATAAATCTTTAGAGAGATTGTAATTGCTATTGAAGAGCAGTTAAGCTCTATAGAAATAGTAAGCGTTCAAGTTATTTCAATGGCTAGCCCTTTAAAAATTGAAAAAAAAAGTTTGCATGTCACTGAGTGTTATGAAAACTCACCTCCCAAGTTATGCAAATAGATTTGCATTTTAGATTGCCTGTCTCTGAATGATAGAGTTGTTAAAAAAATCTATTCTGGCAGTTCTAATTGCCATTCATTGACATAACACTAAGTGTTATAATTATAGAATAATTAATGGTTGCCATTACCAAGCATTGTTACTCTTGGAGGGTGGAGGAGATTTAACTGTTAACAGTTTGATTAACACCTTAAAGGAATTATCAAATAAGTAGTTGCCTTTGATGTGGGTTTATGATTACAAATATTTATTTTTCTAAGAAATAAGTAATTGAGAACATTTGAATGTCCTGAGTGGATTTTCATGAATTAAAATGCTGTTTTATATATGGCAAAGGCCTCTTGGGAATGAATGGGCATGAGTTAGCATGGACCTACAAGAGGACTTTTGGTCTGGATGTGGGTATGTGTTTACATACATTGACATGGATGGCAAATGGTCAAAGTGTGAAGTGGTTTGATGGATGAGCACAAGAAGGCCTAATTTTAAGAAAACAACCGACAAATTCCCGGAGAATCAAAACAGGCCATTTAAGAAGTTTTTGTGGACACATTGAACCTACATCCAGGGACAGTGGGCCTGACTTCATTCCACACCCACAATCTGGAACAAGTGTTTGTCAAAAATACCATCAAATACATCAATATTATTCATAGCATCCATCCACCCTGATAGCAAGTTCCTTATTCTTAACACTCTTGGAGTCAAGATGCTTCTTCTGAATCTCTACTGAATTCCTTGGTGTCCATCTCATATCAATGACCTTTGGCTATATTTTTGCTCACAGAAGAAACAGGCTCTCTGCATCCACTATCAAAACCCTTCACAATGTTAAAACCTCTATTAAGTGAGCCCTCAAGACTTTTTCTTTAATGAGAGAAGGGTAGTAGACTCCCAATCATCTCTTGCAAACAACAATAGGCATAGTTATCGTTTCTAGCTTACAAATTTTCTCCCTCCATTCTTACCTAAAGACACTGATTCCTTTAGGTTTCAGTGCAATTCTTCCAGTATCCACATGTGTCCATTGTTCATAAGCAAATGCTACAAGTGCATTTGACTCTGGGATAATGGCAATAGAATCCAACAGTGTTCTCAACTGATGCACTTGTATACACACTTTTTGCTACAGGGTAACAATCAGAAACAAGAACTGTGACCCATTTTCATTCCTAATGCACAACCTTCCCCATTTGGATTCAGGTTGCTATTACAGGCTCAGCAAAAACTGGAGCTTGTTGACTCAGTTAGTCAAGAGGTCATTGAACGCACTCACGGATCCATAGATATTAACCTAATTCACATACATGTGTTTTATTTTAGTGAAATCACACTATGTAGTGAGAAAGCTTCTTCTAACAATACCGGTGAGGTGTCATTGATTCGAAATTAAGTTAGTCTCCAATCCACATATCTCTTTTTAATAGCCAACTAGAATACTCACATGCTTTGAACAAGTTGAAGAAACATCCAGCTTGGTCTGGATGTTTTCTGTGTGTTTTGTAAAGTTTACAAGGAAAGGCCAAACAGTAAAGGGCTTACTCCTGCCTGGACTGCCCATTACACATTTGACATCAGGATATCATTACTCTGCTTCTAAAGAAAACGTAGACAACCTGGCTGGTTTACAGAAGGGAAGAAAACATCAAACCGTACACAAAAAGTACATAAAGGACCAAAAACAACTACAAAAATAATTGAAAGATCTGCAAATAATTAATTTATAATGAAAAAAGTCAAAAGGGAAATGGGCATTGATTTCCAACTGAACAACTGAAGGTCAGTGAAGCATTGAAACTTGTTTTCAAACTTTGGATGAATACATGCAATTGCTGGGATTTTGTGATACAAATGAAACAATGTAAATAGCAGTTGGACTATCTTTGTGAATTATATCAATTTTTATGTTATAAATCGTACATTTTTAGGTTTGTTGAGACACTGATTCAGCACATTGAGCAATCTGAGCAACTTGTTTATATTCCTGTAGATTATGTTCTGTCAGTACTGATTCATTCACATTTCACAAATGACGCCCTTCTTGGCAATTTGGCAGATCAGTGGCTTGTTGAATCTTATCATGATTTCTGGATTTGTGATGTTTGAAAGTTTAGGGATTATTAACCCTTTGTAACAGGCAAGAGAGAATCTGTGGATGATTTAATTGGTAAAAAGCGTGAAATGAAACAAACTTTTAACGGCATAAGAAATAGGAATAGGAGTAGGCCAATCGGCCCCTCAAGCCCCTCAATGCTCTGCCATTCAAAAGGATCATGGCTGATCCAACATTCCTCTCGTCCACTGTCCTGCATCTTCCCCATAACTCGAGTCTCCTAGTGATCAAGAATCTCAGCCTTCAATATAACAAGGACTCTGCTTCCACAGCTCTCTGTGGCAAGGATTTCCAAACATTCTCAACACTCAAATTCCTCATCTCAGTCTTAGATTAGTGCCTCTTTATTCTGAGGCTATGCTCTCTGGAATTAGGCTCTTCCACGAGGGTCAGCTTTGACCCTGTAAAGCCCCTTAAGAATCCAAATGTTTCAATCAGATCATCTCTCATTCTTCTAAACTCTAACAAGAAGAGTCCCAGTCCCAACCTATTTACCCTTTGCTCATAAGACAATCCCACCATACCTGTTGCAAATTAGCTAACCCTGGTTTAACTATGACTGAAATAACTCCACACAGGCCAGTATCCCGTCACCAAGTCACCATTTATTTGCACATTGAGAATCCTTGACACTGATTCAGCTCCATCAGAGCCAACTCTCAGGGTAAACAGGATATCTGACATTCCTGTTCTAAACTGTCAGCCGGGGCTCCCTGATTAGACTGATAAGAGCACAATCAGGGAATTGAGGTCCATCTGGTTGACCTCATTACAATTATAACAGTCCAAATAAACCACATCCACTGACTCACCCTTATCAACTTGTGACTCATGACATCCCAGAGGGATGATGGAAGAAGCTTTGAGTAGATCTCTTCATGATGATCTTATCTCCATCGATAACTGCAGATGGGAGTTAGACCAGCTGATGTCAATCTCTACCTGTGAGATTATAGAATTCCTGAAAGCATCCTTCAATTAATACATTTCAGCAGTCCAGACAGTTTCTTGAGGGTCTATGGACTTGAATTTATGACTGAAAAATTCAGCAGCTTTTTAAAGGATTGGGAAATTCATCACCACACATCATCTCCACACTATTCCCAGTTGAACAAAAAGGCTGAAGCAGCAGCAAACATCCACAAAAAGTCATAAACAAATGGAACAAATCCAGTACAGGCTTGTACAAGATATCCTTTGAATGGAGAGAAATACCTACTGAAAGTAGTCCGGTCCAGTGACAAATTTCATGCCATACCCAAACTACTTTTCCAAGAGCAAAAACATACTGAAGCCAGAAATGGTAACATGCATGAGTAACAAAATCAAGATGTAATGGGAGCCAAATTTCTCTTTGATAAAAAAGCCAATGTTTTTCCAAAGTTGAGCAGAGTATAGACATTCAACACTTTAAACAAACGTCAACCCACATAACTTGTGACCTGTATTGGGCAGTTACCATCTGAACAGTTCAGTGAATGTGAATTTCCAAATTTACTGCAACCACAGACATCTATGCACAACTAGAAGAGCTGCATGCAGCTGATTAGGAAGACGTTATATCGCCAAAAGCATAGAGTACAGAATTAGTATTGGGTTCAGAGATCCACCATTGCCTAACACTGGAAATGGATCAGCAACAACAATTACTATGGCAACAGCACTCACCATGAGAATGGCACTCTCTGCAGAAGAATCATGACCCCAAAAAATAAGCAGAAGCCCATCACAGACTCCCAGCATCTCATTAAGCGTTAAACCAAAATCACATGCCTTTGCCAGTTATCTTAACCTAGTCAGAAATCCCATTACTGATTCCCCACATTCTCAAACTGCCAGGTAAAATCAATAGGGTTTCAGAATTAGAGGCAGCTCAGGCTTATAATATTTCTTAACGAAATCCATCAATTCTTGAAATGTTTTAATATCCAGTGATTCAGGAAAGTTAGGCTTCTAATAATCAAAAAAGCTGAAGGTCCACAAGCTGTCAGAAGAATTACTCATTGCTTTTCATCTGCCAGGAAGAATTAACACATTCTTTCCAAAAACTGGGCCCAGTCTTCAATAGCAGGATCAAACAAGTCAAGCTTCCCAAATAAGGGCATGACGCCAAAAATGCTTAACCCAGCTCAAAGATGACTATGAGCAAATTTCTTCAGGAGGAAGTTTTTCTCTCATTGTCACTAAAATAAGTCAAGATTGGCCAGTATTCTGTCATCAAATCACCCTTTATTTATATAGAGAGAGTCTTTGACACTGATCCAGCTCACTCAGAGTGAGCAGAACCGCTGACATTCCAGCTTATTTATTTTTTTAGTAGACATTCCAGCTTATCGTTTCTTTTTTCTTTTTTTCACTGCGATAGTGCTTAGTTTTTTCCCCAGCACCCATGTTGTGTGTGTGCAGGTGTGAGACTCAGTGAGAGACACAAGGTGTACGAATCTTTATTAAATTTCCACCACCAGGAAGAAAGGAAAACACCCGGGTGGCCAGTGACAAGCAGTGCCCTTCACAAAAGGCAATGCTGTGTGATCAAACAGTGAAGGGGAGGGCAGGGACTAAATCAAAATAGAGTTGGAGGGGGAAATGATGCACTCCACTCCCTGCAGCGCCCACCTCTCCCTGAACAACTCCAGCGTGTTGGTGGACACCGTGTGCACCTTTTCCAGAGACACCCGGGCTCTAACGTAACCACGGAAGAGGAGCAGGCAGTCGGCCCTAACGACCCCCTCCACGGCCCGCTGCCACATTGCAGCTTATTTTTTTTTTCTCTCCACTGGGGAACACACTCCTGTTTTTTATTCTTCTTTTTAAATTTAACCCCCACACTACCACCTAAGTGCGGTAGTGCTTATTTTTTCCCCAGCACCCATGGTGTGTGTGTGCAGGTGTGAGACACAGTGAAAGACACAAAGTGCACGAATCTTTATTCAAATTCCATCACCAGGAAGATAGGAAAACACCCGAGTGGCCAGTGACAAACACTGCCCTTCACAGCAAAGGGCAGTGCTGTGTGATCAAAAAAGTGAAGGGGAGGGTAGGGACTAAATCAAAATAGAATTGGACGGAGAAATGATGCACTCCACTCCCTGCGGCGCCCACCTCTCCATGAACAACTCCAGGGTGTTGGTGGACACCGCGTGCTCCTTCTCCAAGGACACCCGGGCTCCAACGTAACCGCGGAAGAGGG
>NC_057737.1:27388700-27407398 GCF_004010195.1 Chiloscyllium plagiosum | reverse complement strand
ATTAGGCAAACACCCGGGTGGCCAGTGACAAACACTGCCCTTCGCATCAAAGGGCAGTGCTGTGTGATCAAAACAGTGAAGGGGTGGGTAGGGACTAAATCAAAATAGAGTTGGGGGGAGAAATGATGCACTCCACTCCCTGCGGCGCCCATCTCTCCCTGAACAACTCCAGGGTGTTGGTCGACACCGCGTGCTCCTTCTCCAAGGACACCCGGGCTCTAACATAACCGCGGAAGAGGGGCAGGCAGTCGTCCCTAACGACCCCCGCCACGGCCCGCTGCCACATTGCAGCTTTTTTTTTCCCGTCATCATGTCACCCTTTATTGTATGTTCAGTACATGACACTGACCCAGCTAGCTCAGAGCTGGCTCCTTGAGTGAGCAGAACCTTCTGCCACTCCTGTTTATTTTTTTTTTATTTTACTAAACAAATTACAAAACAGTTTATAAAAAACATTGACAGCTGTACACAAAAGACAGCAGTTTTACAAGGGAGAGGAGCAGCAAAGCTAGGCCCCAAACCCTACCATTCAACCATTTTACAGGGAGAGGAGGACAAACCTCAAATCCCAGTTCCACGTATGACAAGACAGTGACAATGACATTTGTACATTACATTGCAGCTTATATCTATCCATCAGGGCTTCCTGATTGGACCAAATTAACAGCCCCACTCAGGGAACACATATTCTATGAGGGTTCACTTGCTGACCTCCTTACAATCACTACACAAATATTAGACCTTTGAGTATTGTAAACATCCAAGGTAGGTATCAGAAAATGCTATATTAATACCAGCTAATTAAACTCGAATGATGTGAGCACACTAATATACAACTATCTTTATTTGCTATCTGCAAATATTTATATTATCAAATATGAAATTCTGTCTTAAAATTGTTATGGTTTAAAAGTTTTTTAAAAATTGTACAACTTTAAAAATATATGAAAGTACATTGGGGTTTTGATAAACAGCTGAAAGAATTATGTATTAATGTGACAACGCAATTCTTGCACTGAGAAATGAATTGTATTTAATAATAAATTGAGAGTCATGGACATGTTTTAAAATGTAAAACTGCAGAAATATAGGAAACAAATTTGGTTTGATAAGCAAATGACAGAACTGATGTTATTATGCAAACTTTCACTGAGAAGTGAATTATATTTAATAATAATGTGGTCAGAAATTTTGGATGATCAGGCTCATCAGCCACAGAAGGACCCACAGAACCCATGACCAGTGACATGGAATTTCCTAGGTGGACAATCATAATCTTTAGTGAGTGATTGCCAACAATGACAATGATAATGAAATTGAGTCATGGACATGTTTTAACCTGTACAAAACTACAGAAATATATGAAACTAACATTGGATTTTGATAAGTAACTGACAACTGATGTGACAGTGCAAATTTTTCATTCAGAAGCAAATTAAATTTAATAACATATTGAGGTAGGAGATGATGCTCCGGGATTAGACTCATCAAAAACACTAAGACTCAGAATCCATAACCAGTGACATGGAAATTCCTAGGTGGACAATCATACTTGTTAGTGAGTGATTGCTGGCAACAATGATAACACTGAAAGTCACTGTCACAAACAGAAATTGGTGGAGAAACTCTTCAGGTCCAGCAGCATCCATGGAGAGAAAGCAGAGTTAGCATTTTGAGTCCAGTGACATGAAGCAATTATTTTAACTTGTTTTCTAAGTTATTTTAACATAACTTATTTGACTGAAAGTCAGTGTTGTAGACATGTACAACTGCAGAGATGTACAAAATTGCATTGGGGGTTTTACAGATTGGTGATACTGATGTGACTGAATCATAGAGACGTACAACATGGAAACAGACCCTTTGGTCCATTGTGTCCATGCTGACCAGATAGTCCAAACTAATCTAGTCCCATTTGCCAGCACTTGGACATATCCCTCTAAACCTTTCCAATTCATATACCCATCCAGATGCCTTTTAAATGTTGTAATTGTACTAGCCTCCATCACTTCCTCTGGCAGCTCATTCTATAATATGCACCACCCTCTGCGTGAAAAAAGTTACCTTAGGTCCCTTTTAAATCTTTCCCCTTTCACCTTAAACCTATACTCGCAAGCTCTGGATTCCCAACTGCAGGGAAAAGACCTTGTCTATTTACCCTCATGATTTTTTAAACCGCGATTAAGGTTACCCTTCAGCCCCTGATGCTTTTTCACCGAAAAAATGAATTTCAGAGTAAACTAACAGTGCACAAAGAAAAAGGAGAGGTTGCAAATTTAAAGTAAAGGGCATTACAAGGTGCAGGGCACCTCCGCTGCCGGGCTGGGCTTCGCTGGACACACTGGTCTGTGAATGAGGCTGGGGAAGGCAGAGCTCCTTCTTGAGGCCCCGCCCCCTATTGTTCCGCCCCTCATCGCCCCACTCCGGGCCGGGAGGGAGGGGGGCGGGGTTCTGTGACGTGAACAATGTCCCGGGCTGGCCAATCAGAGCGCGCAACGTCTCGGCCTCAGCGGCAGGCAGAGGGGAAGATGTCGGCGCCCATCCTGAAAGTGGCGACCCCGAAATGGGAGAAGCTGGCCCGGGGGAGCGTGTGCCTGCTCGGGGTGCTGCTGTCCGTCTACGCGTACCATGTGGAGAGCGCCCGGGCCAGTCAGCCCGGCTACGTGGCCATGTGCGACCTGAGCGAGCGGATGAGCTGCACCAAGGTGTTCGGCTCGAGGTGAGTTGGCGCTGACTTTGTGGAGGTTGTAGGCGAGGGGAAAGCAGGCGCTGCCCGGCCGAGGGGGTGGACAGGCCCCGGCCCCGGCCCCGGCCCTCCCCTCCCACTACCCTGACAATCGGGGCTTGTGCCGGTTTCTGCCCTCCGTGTGCCTCGCTCCCTTCCATTCATCTACAATTGTGGATAGTTACAGGGAAGGGTCTCAGTCCCTCCCCCAACCCAGAGATATAGACCGCTTTGGGGGATTGGGAGTTGGGTATTGGAATGGGAAACGAGTGTGAGGGGGGGGAAAGGGAGGAGAAAGTGGCTTTTGCTGGAGAAGATGGTGGAGTCAATTGCACAGTTGTCACTGAGATTTCAGGCAAGTATGGTAGGTATGTGAGATGTTTGCACTGCACCTGTTTGAATGGTCCAATGTTTGCTGTTAGGCTTTTTTTTTTAAACATTAGGCAATCTTTCTAACCAAGGGTTGTGGTTGGAGAGCATTTTTGAGCTTTGTCACACTGGAGTTAAAACATTGGTGGTCAATTATCTTACAAGTTGTGTAAGCAATTTGAGTTGTTGAATGAATTGAGTTTTTTTTGTTAAAACCTGAATTGTTTTCATTGTTTTTTGCTAACAGTCTCCAAAATACATCCAGTGAGCACACTCTTGGTAACTGCTGAGGCACCCTGGTGATCAGAATATTTTAGGTGTTATCTTTGCAGCGTTGCTTTATTTACAACACTTTCTCTTTGGGCCTGTTGAATTTTTCAGGTTTTCTGCTATTGTCTGTTTTTGCAAATACACGATTCGTGCATCTGAACAGTGTTATGTAAATGTCTTCTAGTTTTACCTAATATATGTACACAAGATACAATATCAGTTAACAGATCCAATTGCATGTACTTTCATTATTTCAGATATCTTTTTATGCATAATTTTGCTGAGGATAGTGGTATAAGTCAATTCATAAACCTGCAAGTATGCTTAACTGTTTAGAATGAAAGGTGATCTACCTAGAACCATGAGAAACAGATCGACAGTAACAGGTCTTCCGTTTAAGACCGATGAAGATTTCCTTCTCAATGTCGTTCGTGGTTGGAATTCTGTTCTTCTCCCCACCTCAGGGCCATTGACACTTGGCATTTTAAATGCATTCAAGGCTGAATTAGACAGATTTTTGACAAGGGAGCTAAATATTTTGGAGGTGAGGCAGCCAGCACATGAATTAAGTGGCACAATCAGATCAGCATCTGATTTTATTTATCTATGGTGGAGCACATTCAATGGATCAAATGGTCACTCACTTATTTCTTTTGTTCTCCTGTATGGAATTGCTTTGGAGATGTATGGCAGAACTGTAGGGAATATTTGATTGAATTGACTGAGAGCTTTGAAGTTGGGCGTTTTCCATATCAGTTGAGCTCTGGCTCACTTGGCTTTTGCTGAGTGCAACAGATGATATTCCAGACAACTATAATTTGCTAATCTACAGTTTATTGATATAATTTAAGGATTGTTTGAGATTCTGTTTAATTAATACAAGCTGGTAAGAATGTTTGGAGTTAGAGTTTATTTAAAAAAATGTATTCTTATAATTTACAGCCAAGAGGAAGCAAGAGAGGAAGCCCTGGTTCAAACATTGGCATTACAAAGGTTTTCTTGACTGGATCATATGGCGCACAGTCTGCATACTAATGTGACATGGGTAAGGTGGCATGAAGTCGTGAAATTTACAAAAAAGCAAATGTAATTACAGCAATGAAGAAGAAAGAAACTTCTGTAATCAGTAATGATCCCATATAATAAAGTACATGCTTGTTGGGATAGGGAATATGGGCAGACCTTCAGTCTTCGTTCATAGTTTTCTGCCTCGCCCTTAATTTTGAATCATAATTTGTCCGTACTGGTTTTCTTTTAGGAGAGACTTCCATCATAAAGAACCCTATTTCGAAAAATATGTTGGCTTATGGGATTTCAAACCTATTCCCACCTCTCAACATCACTATTGCTTCCCTCTATGCGGATGCCTCTTCAAACAAATAGTTACAAAGAGGTCTGTTTTTTTTTTCAATTTCAGCTTTTAACCTAGAGCTCTGATGTCAGAAAATATGATGAGACTGGATGGAGGAGTTGGAGTCCTATAGGTAGCAAAGCTTCTTAAAAAAAATGGAAATTTAATCAATCTTTGGGTGAATAATGTTAATTGGTGATTCTACACTAATTATTATCCCCATTCGGCTCCCCGATTGCTGAGAATTTGATTATTTGAAGCATAATTACAAAAATGAGTGTTCAAGATATTGTTAATTCCAATGTATTCTTGAATAAAACTCTTAAGTTCATTTCTTGCTTCCTCATTGCTACGATTACACAAAAATCTCATGACTTTTGCCATCTTGTCCATCTTGTCATGTTAAAATGTCACAAAACCACACTCCTCCAGTCAGTAGACTGTGGTCACATGATCTTCAGTTTGTTTTTTTTTTGCACGTTATTCTGAATCCTGTTAGACATTCAAAGTTAGTTGTAGTTATCATTTTGAAATCTTGCCATTAATAGCATTGCTCTAACCAATGTTAATTTCATACATTTGCTATAATGGGAATGTTACTTTGACAGTAGTATTAATAGGTTTTACCACTATCATCTTGTCTGCCGTCATTCTGTAATTACTTTGTTTGTGTGTAGTGATGCTATCTTAATTTGAGAATTCTACATACACTTTGATATTTTGTCTTTTAGTCCCTGCCTTTTGCCTTGGAAGGAAGATATTGCATGGTTTTAGTAAGATGATATCATGAGCTGTAAGGGCAAAGTACAAGCAAATAATGCACATCAAAATCTCACATTTGCTTCCTATACAACGTTGCTGTACTTGCAGAGATAATTGAGCTTTTTCAATGTATTTAGACTGTTTAGGAGTGGAAATGAATAATTGCTGCCTTAGACTTGCAAAATCTCTTGTTTTAATGTTGCATTTTTAATTTTCCTCCTTGTACACCATAGGGTCCTGGTAAAGGAAGTGAGAGAGTCACGGTGGTGATACAGTTGTAGAAGAAATCTCAACTTCTAATGTGTATTGTCAGATATGGATAGGAGTTTGACCAGTACCGGAGCAATGCAATGTACAGAACAATGTAGTTAGTGCAGGTTTCAAAATTGCTGTGTTATTAAGATTTGTTTCTCTGGCATTTAGCAGAAAATGTACTCTTTTTATTTAAGCTTCAAAGTCTCAACTGCGATGACAGTGTTGAGGATGGGGTAGGACCATTATCTCAAACTGGAATTGTAAATACTTGTCTTCTGTGTGTTGTCCCCCACCCCGTATTTTAAAAATAATTTAGTATACTCCTCCATTCTAGTCATTCACCTGTTAACATAGAGACTTGTTAGAGAGAGTGCTTAACAGCATGGTGTAAAGGTGACAATCTTGCCACCAACGTTAGCAAAACAAAGGAACTGGTCATTGACTTCAAGAAGCAGAGTTTAGGGCATGCCTCTGTCGGTATGATTGATGCTAAAATGGCGACGGTCGAGTGATCACCAACAATCTGTCCTGGTCCACCAACATTGACACTATGGTTAATAAATCATAACAAAGCCTCCTGAGGAGGTAGAGACAAATGAAATTTGTACATATGTGTAAGACTGTAACAATTTTTAATAAATACACCAAAGAAAGCATTCTATCTGAATGCAGCATCACAGTGTGGTATGGCAGCTGTTCTTCCCAAGATCAAAAGAAACTACAAGTTGTGAAAACAGCCTAGTCCTTCATGCAATCTTGCCGCCCAACCAGTGACTCTATCGATACTTCCTGCTGCATCGGGAAATCAATCAACATAATCAAAGACCACCCCCCCCCCATCTCACCCCTACCGTCAGGCAGAAGATATGAAAGTTTGTGTACGCATACAAACAGGTTGAAGAACAGCTTCTTCCAGCTGTTACAGACTTTTGAAAGGATCTCTTTAATGTTAATCTTGATCTCTCTCTGCACCTTCTTGGCATTGTATCCTGCACTCTGTTCTGTTACCTTGTTGCACTTACAAAACACTTAAGACAGCACTATTCACTGTACCTTGGTGCACATGACCGTGACAAATCAAATTGTACTGTTTCTCCTTCCAACTCATACTTTCTTAAAAATTCCAATTATCTACAGGCTTTAACACAATTTTACAGCATGTTTCTACTTGCATCTTCTTCATTTTTATATCTGAATACCCCCTTAACTTTTTTAAAAACAGAGGTACCTTTGGAGATGACTGTAATTTTGTATCTTTATCATTATGACCTCCCATTTCAAATTTCATCATCTTGTAAATATTGTGTAATTGCTTCACTAGTTTTTGTGGAAACTTGTAATTCAATCCAATAAAAATATTGAAGAGAAACCTCTTTACCCAAAAATGTTTAAAACTATCCGTTAAAGTACCTGTGATGAACAATATAGTTGCTTTTAAGAGAAGCTGGGCACTTGCATGAGGGAAAAGGGAATAGAAAACTACAAAGTGTGGAGCATAAACAACAGTATTAATGACGAGACCTGGTTGTTACAAATTCTGTTTAAGACTCTGGGTTAACCTGAAGTCGTCATGGTGACGGAGGAATTTTTTTGGATGCACCCATTAAATCCTGTAGAGCTGGTCAGGTGAATATGTAATTTCATTGGTAAGAAATCTAATCTTAAAAAAAATAGACAATGTGATTAAATTTCTTATTTGCTCAGACTACCAAGTAGAAATAGTTCAACTTTTTCCCATATGGAGAGAAGGATGAAAACACTTAAAAAGAACTAGAACTGTTCCAAATCTGATTAAAGACTGAGTATAACATTTAAAATGGTTATAATCTTTCCTCTAAATTATGGAACACACTTTTTTTCCTTCAGTGTTCCAATGCTGGGAGCTTTAGAAGGCAAGGTATACAAATAAACCATATTAATTGTCATTGAATGCTGTTAAATGCTCAGCAGGTCTGACAATATCCCATGGTGCATGAAACAGTGGCCGCCCTAGGTTGATGTTTATTGATTTGGAGTGTTGACCCTTTCCGTATCCTCAGATGTTGATAAACCTAAGTATTTTGCTATGATCTTGTGGTGCACTTAGCCTGCAGGTCAGGGGACCTATTGGGCTTTTCTGGGTTAACTTATCTCTGAATGAATGTTAATTAGGATTGCTACTATTGGCCAAAGTAATATTTTTTGAGGGGAAAAGCTGATGGTGTTTCATTGGCATCTCAAAGATTTACAGCATTGAACTGATCGTTGGCTGGAAATGTGCACTCAAGGCAAGAACATAATATAATAAAGATTAAAATACTGCAGGTATTGGAAATCTGAAACAAAAAGGAGAAATTCAGGTTTGGCAGCATTTGTGAAGAGAGAAACAATTAATGTTTTAAGATTAATGTGATTTAAGAGCTGAACTGTTAATTTATTCAAAAATATAGTACAAACTTTGTTTTATAATAAATTATTTTGTGTTTATTAAAGAAACCTGTGATTAAACTTTTATTTTTTAATTTAGATAAAGCAGTCATTAAGTGGATAAACCATGAAGTCACTGGATCAGAGACACACTGTATTTGTTCCCTCAGTTGTAACAGGGCTTGGTGACTTCTTGTCCTCATCATTTTTCACATCTAGTTATTTTAAAACCTTCTCTCCTCCTCCAGTTATACTGGCAGGAGCACTGTCACTAGCATGGTTCAGGTGTGAACATTGTTAATGGTACAGTCCTCAAATTTCCCAGTTCACGTTTCAAGTGCCCATTAAGTGGAACTCACTGGCCCCAGAACATTTTTGAACTAATCACTCCTTTACTTAATCATATATCCTATGACAACTTGCACATGGTTTAATCTCTGGATTATTACCTTTTTGAGGATCTACTTAATTTGACGTCTCGTTTCTTGTACTGACTGTACAGAATGTCACTGTATCCTTCCCATTCCCTCTGTAAGCTTCTCCCCTATCCTGAGCAGATATTCTTAAGTCTGGCATCAAGCAAGCAAGACAGTCTCAGAGCTCTGTAAACCACGTTAGTCCCTTATGACTGCTACGTTGCTTTCCCCTCAGTTGAATGCCGTTTAGTACTGTGGTGCTAACAGCTTTGTTTAAAAAAAAACCCTGGCTTGTTCAACAATCGCAAAGGCTGATGTTTCACTGTCGTCCTTTAGGTCCCCTTACCTGTCTCAGCAGCAGCTCCACTCCCCTGTCCTTGACCAGGGATCAAATTAGAATACTCCTTATGGGTGTAAAATATTCAGGTAACATTCCAACTTGATGTGTCTTTAACTTGGCATCAGCTCAATGACTGCATTAAAGTTACTTGAACACTTATTGCAGCTGTGTTTACCCTGGATCTCTCATTCGCTCAGAAGCTCCCAAGTGCTGTAACTGTGACAAAGCACATCGTTCTGTCAACCTTAATGTATTTTGCTAAACCACTTAATTATTTTTAATCATTTTCATTTTTTATATGTATGTATAATTAATCTCCAGTTCCTTTACTATTTTAAATTTTAGCAATAGAATGGACTGTAACAACTTAGCCAGCTTTTTATCAGCTAAGTTGGAAAAAGCAAGAGACCACATCCTTCTCTGAAAATCTAAAATCTTTCTCCTGAAATACTCACCCAACTCTCAGAACTCTAGTCAAAGTTGCACTTAGTGCAATGTCATATTGACATGTCTATCCTGAGTATGAGTATGCTCAGCTCCAGGTAGAGAGAAATGGTTAAGCTGATTTATTTTTTATTAACAGCTGTTCTTGAGTGGACAGTTTGCCTTTTCCTGCTTAAGAATAGATGTAATTTTACAAGTTAAGTTACATGTTAAAAACCTAAACTTTGTTTTTTTTTATTTACAAAGTGATTAAGGTTTTCTTCCCTCTCCCAACTCTTGGGACTCCCCTGAAAGTCACACTTGGTGCTTGTAGCTTACCCAATCTTACTCACCACACTTCATGCATTCATAGTAAAGCCATGTTTATCACAGTTCTTCTCTATGCTTTTTTAAATAAGGAAATATTTCAGTTTTTGTACTGTACAACATTTCACTTTATGTACTTTTTATTCCTGTTTGTTTTTTTTTAACCTCTGGGCTGGTGCTTTTAGATTAGATTACTTAGTGTGGAAGCAGGCCCTTCGGCCCAACAAGTCCACACCGACCTGCCGAAGCACAACCCACCCAGACCCATTCACCCACATTTACTCCTTCACCTAACACTACGGGCAATTTGGCATGCCCAGTTTACCTAACCTGCACATTTTTGGATTGTGGGAGGAAACCGGAGCACTCGGAGGAAACCCACGCAGACACTGGGAGAATGTGCAAATTCCACACAGTCACCCGAGGCGGGAATTGAACCCGGATCTCTGGCGCTGTGAGGCAGCAGTGCTAACCACTGTGCTGCCCAGCCAATTCATTAATGAAATCCATTATAACCCCACAAATGAACCTTCCCATGAGGATGTTGGTGGCAGTCCTGTTTCTGTGTAACCTGTCAGTTTTGAACAGATGCTACCTGCCTAAGAAATGATCCCATTGTTCCAAGAATCTGAAGTCCATGCTTCTGCATCATACTCCAAATTGCACACTGATGCTCCTTAGTTTTCTATTTTGCCTCTCACTGCTGTATTGTGCTGGGACTCGTACAGAAGTTAGTACTTTTGGGATCCAATCCCATGTATTAGAATAACAGCATCAGCTTACAACCATACATTTAAATAATTATATTTTGCTTTTCCAGGGTTTGCATTTTGCTTATTTGAGACAAAAGCAATTTATTTTTTATAGAGTACT
The DNA here is from genome assembly GCF_004010195.1 of Chiloscyllium plagiosum. Taxonomy (NCBI): domain Eukaryota; kingdom Metazoa; phylum Chordata; class Chondrichthyes; order Orectolobiformes; family Hemiscylliidae; genus Chiloscyllium; species Chiloscyllium plagiosum. Next base: position 27,396,881 of record NC_057737.1, on the reverse strand, counting down.
TTAGTCATAGTAAAGCATTCCATTGCACTTTAAAGGAGCATAATCACATGCCATATGGGACTTTAGGATAGATGACTGAATGCCTGTTCGCATTGTTGGGCTTTAAGAAATATCTTGAAGGATGAAATATAGACATTTAGAGGCTTAAGGAGGGAACTTAGGACCTTCGTTGTTAAAGACAATATTCACCAGTGTGGAGCAATTGAAATCAGGGATTCTAAAGATGTCAGAATTGGGAGGCTAATGTGAAGCTGCAAATCACTTGAAAATGAAGGCAAGAATTTTAAAATTTTGTTGCTTAACTAGATGTCCTATAGTAAGCAGGTTGATGAATGAATAACACTACTTGCAGGCTATGATGCAGGCACATTTTGAGTTTACAGACATGTGTGATGGTACAAATGTGTGGTTGCACTTAGGGGCCAATTGTTATAACAAAGTTGCAAACTATTGCATAGTTGTCTTGCAATGGGAGGGAGTCCATTACTGGAGAATGAAGTTTAATGGGTGTCAAAGCTGGTGGTTTTGTGAGTTGGAGGAAATTTCTGATGTGCAGTACTGGATGTTGAGCAAAACAAATGACAATTTATGGATAGTTTAAAGTCAATACAATAAGCATTATAATTAAACTGGCTGGATTAGACTAAGTTGATGCCATGTCAAGTTTGGCTGCATTTTAAGTAATAGTTATTAGTACATCACTTGAGAGAGACTTTTTTTTAAAAAGTGCATGACTTAGTGCATTTTTGTAAAAATAGAAAGATAATCTTTGTCTCAGCTTGACACAGACATAGCTAGCTGAAAATGTAGATATCAAAGCAATTCAATGCCATTTAAATAATAGGTACTTAACTTTAAATTTTATAATTAGAATTGACCCACCAATTTCCAAGTTTGGTAAAAGTTCTCGACCGTCTCCTGACAGTATGAAAATGCAGGCACGTCAGTCCAAATGCGGCTGTGAGATTATTTGACAAATTGTAACTGTTGCTTGAGAAAGACCAGTCCCCAGCTTACATTGATTTTTTTTCTCTGTTTGTGATTTAAAAGAAGACCAACTGTAACTATTGAAAATGCTTTCTCTCTTCCTGTGTCTTGGTTCTCTGTACGTAGTCACTAGTTGAGAGCATGGAAAGGCAGCTTGCTCTTCGGCTTGTTTTAGTGTCTTTCCCTGTGGAAGAGTAACTAGTCTCCACTGTCATCAAAAATGCAATGGTCATTTTAATAAACGTCTTTGTAGCATTGTCAAAATTGCAAACTTTGGAAAATCTAGTTTTGTGCTGGACGGAAGGATCAGTTTCTGTGCTGTATATCTCTGACTTTATCTTTGTTTAAATATGCTAATGTGGATGAACTTTGGAAAACAAACTTTGAACTTTGCAAGCTGTAGAAGAAAATGTCTGTGGGTTTACAGTTCAGAATCTAGTCATTACTTCAATTACTATTGGTAAAACGTAAAATCATGAAAAAAAATCACTCAGACCCTTGAGCTGTCCCTCTAGTCAAAATGGTCAACTCTATTTTTCTCCGTACAACTTAATAACCTTGGCTAGAAAATTCTTACTGATCTTCGATTTAAAGTTATTGATTCTGCTTGCACCTGTTTTCTGTGGGACAATCTTCTACACGTTTGTATAAAGTGTTTCTTAGTTGCTCTCCTGAATGGTGAATGTAATGTATGGTTGAGGTCCCACGACTTAAAACAACACCTTTAAATTCCTTACTGTGTCTTCTATTCGAATTAGTTACTTCAAAAAAATTAAGTACTTGAGATGTTTCCTACACTTTGTAAATCTATAATAAAAACAGAAATTGCTCAGAACTGTTCTGAGGAAGGGTCACTGGACCTGAAACATAACTCTGATTTCTCTATGGAGGCTGTCACACTGGCTGAGCTTTTCCAGCAATTTCTGTTTTTATTTCTAATTTCTAGCATCCACAGTTTGTTTTCTTTGTAGATCTATGTTGATGCCTTCTAATCAGCTCAAATTTCTTTTAAATGCTCAAACAGGCCATCCTGAATTATAGATTCCAATAAATTCCCTACTCCAAATTTTGACTGTCAAATCTGCAGTTTCCTGGGGTTTTTTCTGTCTGCTTTCTTAATGAGTACGCTTACAATTAACCTGTCTTTAGGGGCGGTTTCAACATCAGGAGAGTATTGAGAGATTACAATGAATGCAATTTCCTTTGGATTTGGGTTGAAACGATCAGAGCTTGGTGATTTGTCAAGGCTTTGGTACCACTATTTTTTTCTAATTTATATTTTAATACTATTAACTTTAATGAACTCTAATGCATCCTTTGTTGGAATGTCAGGTGCATTATCCCTTTTCTCTATTGCAAAGACTGATGCAACACTTATTTACAATTACCAGTACATTGTTTTAAAGGGCCCATGTTATTCTTGATTATCCTTTTCACTTGTGCTACAATTGGCAAACATTTTTATATTAATTTTATGCCCTCACTTCTTTATATATTCCATTCTTTAAGTCTTTATTATTTTTGTCACTTTTTTTTAAATTGTGCATCAAGTCTTCCAGTCTGCATTGACTGTTCTATGCAGTTTTTGTGTGTTCCTTTCTTTCTTTTGTGTTACCTTTTGTTGCTTCTGGATGTTTTGTTTGGGAAACAGAACTCTTTTGTTTTTAGTAAAAATAGTGGTTGTATAGAAATGAGTGTAGTGGAGTCTAATAATCCTGACAGTTTGACGAATAATCCATTTGAGATAATTCTACTAATTCAGGGCCAGCAGGAGGTGTTCGATATGAAAGTGTTGCATCTGACCATTTGGCAGGCTGCTAAATTACTGGCAAAGCAATTATGTACTGAAGCAATATGTTATTTAGATTAGCAAATGTGGGGGGTGGATTAATAGTTACTTGTATTGAAGTGAAGAAATGAGTATCAAACTGGAGGAACAAGAAGCAAATATTTTACAGGAAAATTTGTAGAATAGAAACCTGATTGCCAAGGAGACAAGAATGGGAAATAAATCTATTTGAATAGAAAGGAGACAGTGGAAAAGTATTGCAGTAAAAAATATTGACCAAGCAGTCCATATTTGATATTAAAATAGCTGTTGTCACCAAAGAAGGGTTGCAATTAGTCAATATATAATTAGCACAAAGATTAAAGAGGGTTGTTATATTAGTAAAGGTAGATTATAGACTTTCAAATTGTGGAAAGGAAATGAAGCGGAAGTACAGAGTCAAAGGGATGAGTAGAAAAAGATAAATCTTGTATAGATTTGGGTCATCTATAAATGATTTAGGCAGAGGCTTTACAAAAAAAAGGGAGTGGAGTCATTAAAATATGTCCATGACTACTTTCTCATGTGCTGTTAGTCAGTTTAAGAGGTGGAGGTGTTGCTTGTTCTGACTTGACCATTTGCTCAATATAATTACTCATTCTTTAACTCATGGCAGATACTGTTCACCTGTCCATACTGTTCTGGCTGAACTATTTTGTCCAGCATTGCCTCAGTTTTAAAATTTACTTTCTGATTTTCAAATTCTTCCACGGCCTCATCCCTCTGTATCTCCGTAGCTGTCTCTAGTCTTGCATCTCTTGTTCTCTGCATCCATCCAATTCTGGTGTCTTGTGTATTGATAAGTTTGATTTCTCCGATATTGGAAACTGTGAATTTAGCAGCCTCAGTTTTGGACTCCCTTCACTAAAACCCCACTGCTTGTTTTTTTTCTCTCCATTATTTAAGGTTTTCCTTAAGACTTACCCTAACATTTCTATGTATCTGATTTTTAAAAAATGTTTATATTGAATTACCTAGGGATGTTTTACTTGGTTAAGGCACAATATAAATGCTGGTTGTTCATGGTAGTTGTTGTTAGGACTGTTGACCATAATATCATGAGCTTGAATGTCTAACTGGAAAGTCAGTACAAAAATTAGACACCAGGTTGGATTAGGGAAGTGGTCATATTGTGCCACTCTTGTTTGCATTGCAGAAATGGCATTTTGCTGCTTGGCTCACTGTTGAAATCTATTGACAGGTACAAACTTGCTGCATTCGTGCAAAGGATTCAAACTAGCCTACACAGTATTGAGTCTTTTCCATGATATGTATTTTTAAATTTATGTAATAATCATCAACCTTCCCTGCAGTTTTAAAATTAACTGCAGGTAGTCCAGGGTTGTGAACGGGTATCATTCTTGAGTCCATTCGCAAGTCAATTTGTATGTAGTCAGAATACAATGCGAAATAGCATTCATTTAAGTAAAGTACATGGTTGTATTTCAGTTTTAAAAGTACACCGGTGCATGGGATTACATTCCTAAGTATGAGACTCATTGCCTTAGCTTCTAATTCTTGGGAATTTGAAGAAAATATAGGACTTAAATTTTAACATTTTTGGTTTCTGCTTGTTTGTCTCTTCTCCCTCTCAATGCAGAAGATAGCTAGCGTGGTTGCAGAGGGTTGGCAGAGCGAAATCAGAAAATTACGGATCAGTGAGTCTCCCATCATTGGAGTGAAAATTCTATCCAGAATATATCTCCATTTCAAGAGGCAAGATTTGATTAAGGATAGTCAACATGCTTTTATTAGAGGGAAGTCATGCCTAACTAATCTGATGGTCACCTCTTCAAAAACAAGTATGTAGTTGACGGTGGTGCAGTTGATGTAGTTTACTTGGATTTCAGTAAGGCCTTTCACATGGTCCCACATTGGAGACTGATAAAGAAGGTAAAAGCGTATGGGATCAAGGGTAACTTGGTAAGTTGGATCCACAATTGGATTAGAGGCAGGAATAATGTGTGGCAGGAGAAATGGTTTGTTTGACTCAAGGCCTGTGTCCAGTTCCATACCAAAGGAAAGAGCGTTGGGTTCCTTCTTGTTCAAAATCTATATAAACTGTGGGGGCAGATGGGGTATGATAAGTGTTTGCAAACAAAGTGAAGTTTGGGCAGGTGGTTGACAGTGAGGAAGAATAATTCTGATTATAGGAGAATATAGATGGATTAGTCAAATAGGCACATCAAAGACAGATGGAATTTAACCCTGATAATGTGAGGTAATGCACTTTGGAAAGAAGTACCCAGACAAGGGAGTACCCTATGAATGGTGTGGTAGTGAGGAACAGAGAGATCTTGGTTCACAAATCCCTGAAGGGCAGGTTAATAGAGTGGTTAAGGCATAAGGGGCACTGGTCTTCATCAGTTGAAGCATACGTTATAAGAGCTGGACGGTTATGTTGGAGCTGTGTAGGACTATGGTTAGGCCATAGCTGGAGTACTATGGCCTAACCATAGTTCTGATTACTGCACTCTAGGAATGATGTGGCTAGGATGGAGTGAGGCTGGATTGGCTTGGTTTCCTTAGAGGAAAGATGGTTGAGGGGAGACCTGATAGGTGTCATCTTGAAGTTCTACATTGTCTTCAGTGTTTACAATGTTTCTGAAGTCTTAAAAATTGAGCTTATTTTGTTGTGAGATGATGAAAAATATGAAGTTAAAAATCACACAACACCAGGTTATAGTCCAGGTTTATTTGGAAGCACTAGCTTTTGGAGTGCTGCTCCTTCAGGTAGTTGTGGAGTATAAGCTCATAAGACACAGAATTTATAGCAAACTTTTACAGTGCAATGTAACTGAAATTAGATAATGAAAAAGACCTGGATTGTTTAAGACTGTCATCTTATAGAATGACCATGTTGGTTTCAGTTCTTTCATCTGCAAATCGCAAAACTTTTTAAAAAAAAGTTACATTCTCAAATGAACTTTAACAATTGGTGTCATGTCACTCCAGGTAAATGCAGTTAAGGTGTCTGTGCCACAATGGTCAGACTGATTTTAATCTTAAAAAAAGTATGTACAGAATCATGCATGGATTCATGCAGTTTTTGAGCAAAGTAAAATGTAATTCTGCAAATACAAATTCACTCCACAAACTTGTGTGTGTGTGCACATGGAAGGGATGAGGTTATGAGTGACTGTGAGAGAGCGTATGAGAGAGGGTCTGCAGGAGAGAGTGTGTCTGTGTGTATGTCCTGTGCAATGGGGTCACCTGTAGTGTGATGTGAACCCAGGGTCCTGGTTCAGGCCATCCCAATGAGTACCAAACTTGGCTATCAGCATCTGCTCAGCTACTTTGCGTTGTTGCCTGTCCCAAAGTCTGCCTTGGAGGACGGTCACCCGAAGGTCCAAGGTCGAATGTCCTGGACCGTTGAAGCGTTTTCCGACTGGGAGGAAACACTCCTGTCTGTTGATTGTTGTGAGGTATCCATTCAATTGCCATAGCTTGGTCTGGCCAATGCACCATGCTTTGGGGCATCCTTACCTGCAGCGTATGAGAGAGACAACGTTGGCTGAGAAGCACCCTGGTGCTCACCTTCCACCCTACAGACAGAACGCCCCTGGTGCTCACTTTCCACCCTACAAACCTCCGCATAAACCAAATCATCCGCCGACATTTCCGCCACCTCCAAACAGACCCCACCACCAGGGATATATTTCCCTCCCCACCCCTTTCCGCCTTCCGCAAAGACCGTTTCCTCCGTGACTACCTGGTCAGGTCCACGCCCCCCTACGACCCACCCTCACATCCTGGCACTTTCCCCTGCCACCGCAGGAACTGTAAAACCTGCGCCCACACCTCCTCCCTCACCCCTATCCAAGGCCCTAAAGGAGCCTTCCACATCCATCAAACTTTTACCTGCACATCCACTAATATCATCTATTGTATCCGTTGCTCCCGATGCGGTCTCATCTACACCGGGGAGACTGGGCGCCTCCTAGCAGAGCGCAATAGGGAACATCTCCGAGACACCCGCACCAATCAACCAAACCGCCCCGTGGCCCAACATTTCAACTCCCCCCCCCACTCTGCCGAGGATATGGAGGTGCTGGGCCTCCTCCACCGCCGCTCCCTCACCACCAGACGCCTGGAGGAAGAACGCCTCATCTTCCGCCTCGGAACACTTCAACCCCAGGGCACCAATGTGGATTTCAACAGTTTCCTCATTTCCCCTTCCCCACCTCATCCTAGCTTCTAACCTCCAGAAACTCGATCCCCTGACCTGTCCGGACTTGTAAGACCTGCCCAGCTCCTTTTCCACCTATCCACTCCACCCTCTCCTCCCTGACCTATCACCTTCATCTCCTCCCCCACTCATCCATTGTACTCTATGCTACTCTCTCCCCACCCCCACCCTCCTCTAGAACCCCTGCTGCCGCACCACACCCCCATACACACATACATTTGTGGAGTGAATTTGCATTTGCAGAATTACATTTTACTTTGCTCAAAAACTGCATGAATCCACGTAATTTTCTGTAAATCTGTTTTTAGATTAGAATCAGTCTGACCATTGAGGCACAGACATTCTCACACAAGGCAGCTCACACCTTCAGTGCATTATCTGGGCCGACATGGCACCTACTGTTAAAGTTCACTTGAGAATGTAAATTTTAAAAAGATTTTGCACTTTGCATATGAAAGAACTAAAACCAACATGGTCATTCTATAAGATGAGACTTCACAAACAATCCAGGTCTTTTTTGTTCTATAACTTTAGTTACATCACATTTACTGTAAATTGTGTCTTACGATTTTACACTCCACAACCACCAACTGAAGAAGCATCGCTCTGAAAGCTAGTGCTTCCAAATAAACCTGTTGGACTATAACTTAGTGTTGTGATTTTTAAACCTTGTGCAACCCAGTCCAACACTGGCATCTCCAAATAATGAAAAATATGAAGTTTCTGTCACTACCTCAAATCATCATAAGAGCGTAATAGGAGTAGGAGTAGGCCATCTGGCCCATCAAGCCTGCTTCACCATTCAATAAGATCATGGCTGATTATTTTTTGTGTGAGGACACCGCTTCACTTACCCATCAGCTCATCATAATCCTGGATTCCTTTGAACATAGAACATAGAACAGTACAGCACAGAACAGGCCCTTCGGCCCACGATGTTGTGCCGAACATTTGTCCTAGCTTAAGCACCTATCCATGTACCTATCCAATTGCCGCTTAAAGGTCACCAAAGATTCTGACTCTGCCACTCCCACAGGCAGCGCATTCCATGCCCCCACCACTCTTTGGGTAAAAAACCTATCCCTGACATCCCCCCTATACTTTCTACCCTTCACCTTAAATTTATATCCCATTGTAACACTCTGTTGTACCCAGGGAAAAAGTCTCTGACTGTCTA
>NC_057737.1:27352330-27382521 GCF_004010195.1 Chiloscyllium plagiosum | reverse complement strand
TTGTTCCAGGACCTGTTCCAGTACTTGCCCGAATAGATTAGGTGATTCTGTGAATCCCTGGGGAAGTACCGTCCATTGGAACTGTTGTTTGCTACCAGTGTATGGGTTTTCCCATTCAAAAGCAAACATGTCGCGGCTTTCTGGGGCCAGAGGACAAGCCCAAAATGCGTCTTTTAAATCTATTACACTAAACCAGCGGTGTTTACACGGTATTTTGCCTAGCAAAGTATATGGATTAAGTACCACCAGGTGTCGTGTTCGAACCAGTCGGTTCAATGCCCTCAGACCCTGCACCAATCAATAGGTTCCATCTGGGTTTGCGGATGGGCAGTATTGGAGTATTAAAGGGCAACATGCATGGTTCTAACAGTCCAGTTTTTACCAAAGAATCTATAACTGGTTGCAGACCTCTACGGCGTTCCAACGATAGAGGGTATTGTCTAACCCAAACCGTCTCATCATCTTGAGTCAACGTTATCACCAACGGAGTAATATTTAGATGCCCTGTGTTATCCGCTTTTTGCCCATACGTCAGGGCTGATTTGTTTTTCTTCACTAGGTGTTAACATAGCCATCGTTACAGTTACTGCACTATCGTCCACCCCAATTTTTAAGCCCAGCAATATAATCAAATCCCTACCTAAAAGATTACTTCCAATGTCAGGAATATATAGTTATTGTCCTATCACATCCTCAACATTTCTTCTAATTAGGGTTGGTTCAAAAATAGGCACCAACAATTCATCGCCTTTTACTCCGGAAACTTTAAGAAACTCCTTAGTCAATTTAACGCCGGTAGGGATGACCGTACCACTCGCGTGTTCACCAAAAATACTGCCTCCTCCCCTTCAGGTCCCACCTTTAGATTTATCAAGGTTTCCCGGTGGGTCTCAGGAGGAAGGAACCCCTGACTCCCCTAATCTTCATCTAAGGTCATTAGGGAAACGGCTTCCCTTTCTCGTGCTAATTCCGGGCATTCCCGTTTAAAATGCCCCACTTTCCCACAATGGTAACACCTGCCTGTTGCCTCCTTTCCCGGGTATCTGACCCTTGTCTTTCATGTCCTCCCCTACCCTTCCTGTTATCCCTTGATCCCATTCTCCTTTTTGTTATTTCTTCTACTGCCGCCACCATCATTTTGGCTTTCTGTTTCTGCTTCTCGTCTTCCCTTTTCACATACACTTTCTGTGCCTCAAGTAACAGTTCTTCCATCTGTCTTTCACTCCATCCATCTAATTTCTGTAATTACTTTTGTATGTCCGGCCATGATTTAGTTACAAACTGGACCTTTAAGAGTCCCTGTGCTTTTGGATTATTGGGATCAATTCCCGAATTCTTCCTTGTGGCCTCCTTGAGCCTTTTAAGAAATGCAGAAGGGGTTTCATCCTTCTCTTGTCGTACTTCAAAGGCCTTAACAAAGTTTTGTGATCTAGGTGCCGCCTCTTTAATTCCTAATATTACCATTTCTCGTAGATCCCGCATTGACTCCCTTTCTTTGTCATTATTTTCCCAATGAGGGTCAACGTTTGGGAATTTATCTTCTGCTGGGGCCCCTTCTTCCCCAACTGGTTGCTGCTTTTCCCATTCCTATAAAGCCGCTCTCCTAATCATACCTTGTTCTTCCCCTGAAAATAACGTTCCTAAAATTGCCGTCAGTTCTCCCCAGGTATATAAATTAGGCCCTAGGAATTGATCTAATTGTTCGGCTAGTCTAACCGGATCCTCTATTAAACTTTTAATTTCCTTTTTAAGAACCCTAACTTCACTGCTAGTTAAGGGAGCGTTTACATATCCGATTGTACCTTCCCCAATCGGAACCTCTCTTAAGAGACATAATTTTATATTTTCCATTATCTCTGCCCCTCCTTTGTGTGGTGGCTCGAGTGACCCTTGAACCCCCCCCCCCCCCCAGGTTCTGCATCTTATAGTTCAGAGTCCGTTCCCCTTTCTGTGTCTGGACTCAATTCTACTTCGGGAGCTGTAGACTCATTCTGGGGAGTAGTATATGGGGGCAGCAAACACGTTAAGGGATCCCATTGTGGCTTCCCTTGTTCATTCTTTTTCTGTTCTTTCCCTGATTCCTCCGTATTCATGGGACATAATTTTACGCCTGCGCTCCCTATCCAACAAGCCGCATAATCGGACTCTTTTTGACTGTATTGTTCTTTTCGATTGACATATATTAAGATCTTGACACAGCCAATTCTCATCGGACCCATATTTGGGCCAAAAAAAACCAGGTGCCTTAATACTTTCTCTAGTCCAAATGAAACAACAATAGTTTATCATTGTAGCCTTATCTTTCTCCTGCGTCCGGGAGTTGTGTTTCCAATTACCCAACATTCTCCCCAAAGAACTGTCGGGCGGGATATATCCCCCTTTAACATTATTTGCAGATCAATCGTTACAAAGGCAACTCCCCTTGCCTCCTATTATTGCAAATTTAATTAATCTGGCCAATTATATGCTTTTTGAGACTTCAACTGTTAACATTCAATCACCAACAAACAAATGTGCATTCAAACCGAATCACAAAGGGTTAAACTTTCTACTAGCTGTACAGCACTCACTCACTCTCACTCACTCACTCTCACACCGTATCTCACAGACACTTTGAGCTTCCTGCAACGACTGCTCTAGCTTTTGAATATTTTTCTGGACGTCTGGCCATAAGTTACGTTACGAAGTGCACCCTCAGTAGCCCTTCAGCTACTAGCCCTTCTGACACGGGCTGATTTCCATTGGTATATGCTTTATTTTATATATCGCCAATTCCCCGTACTTTCCGTACGTCCCGACCACCAAGGCAATACTTAAAGGACTCTTTTCTTACCTTGGTCTGTACACAGAGTTACCTGGTTGTTTCGGTGAGCCCCGTCCCGCGGCAATTCCTCAGCAAATACCGCTGCCCCTGGTCGTCCGGATATATCCTTTAAGACCTTTCCCTACCCGGGTCTTGTGCGCAAGAGTTGCCTGACCGAACCCACCGCGTCTGCCCGCCTTGTTTCCAGGGCCTCTCAGACCGGATCGTACTCGCCCAAACAGTGAACGACAAGCAAGGGAGTCGGAGATCACCGAAATCGGCGAGGTGTACCTCCCCAGTTGTCCCAAGAGTGTTGAGCGGTCGGAGTTTTGAATCCCGGATGAGCCCCCAATTGTGAGAAACCGAACTCACTCTCAAATCAGCCTGAGACAAAGCCTTGGAAATAAGAACAATTTATTACGGCCTTGCAAGTACCGGACACCTCCGCAATCAAGCAGAAATGCGTGCGAAAACAAAGCAAGCATTCTTATTCAGTTTGCAAGTTGCGGAATCACGCCTCCCTTTTCCCATCCTGTCATAAGCCAATTTACCTCACTTGTTTTTTTCTCTAGTTATTTTCTTATGTGGCCATCCTGCTGACCTTGTATGTCTGCATTCTTTGTTCCTTGTTTGTTACAGCTTGTTCTTTTATCCAGTTTCTCTTACCATACTATAAGCTTTATTGTGAAATGCCCCTACTGCTGCTTTTGTGGTCAACTACAACACTTTAAAGTTATTTTTTAGTTTAAAACTTTTTCTTAAGCAAAAACCTTTATATTCATTAAAATCTTAGCCTTAAGTATGCGGCAAGAATACTGCGACTATTTGTGTAATGTTCCCCACCTGCAGAAACTACATTTCTAACCTCCCACAATCCCATTTAAAAGGGATATGGATATGAAGGGTTCAGAGGGATATGGGCCAAATGCTGGCAAATGGGACAAGATTAATTTAGGATTTCTGGTCAGCATGGGCAAGTGGGACTGAAGGGTCTGTTTCCATGCTGTGTAACTGTGTGACTCTAGTCTGTTAATACTAACCTATGACTATAACGTTTGAGGCCCAGCAAGCTGACCTGCATAATTAAAAGCATTCAGAATCTCCTGAAATGGAAACAATCATGTGCACTTGCAAATTGGGGAGCAAGAATGCAGATGTCTCCATTGTAGGGAAAATGTCCTGAGGATAGTTTTAAAGATGATCTCAAAATAGAATTAGCACATGTAATGCTAGGAAAGGACTAACTTTTTGTTCAGTCTCGATGGCTTGTTTGAATAGAACACAAATGTAAATTAGGGTTCAAGATAACATGCTAATAGACTCTGGTGACAGGCTGCCCTGCCTTATCTGGATTTGTGTGTGATCCCTTCCTAAAGAGCTGAGAAACCAGGACCAAGGTTTGAGCAATGCTTACGAAATATGTCATCATTTACCTGAGTTATTGTGACAACCTTTGCAGCATCCCCTGCCCCGTTACTTATTTTGTCAATTATTGTTCTGCTAACTGTGACAGAGATCAATAAGTAATTGTTAATTTCCAATTTTGATTTATTCTTTCAGAAATGACTTACTACCTTTCAGTTAGGGGAAATTGGAGCTTATGCATCTCCTGATGGGAGGATCCTGGTGCAAATGTTAACCGAATCCAACCTGATTGGCACTAAGACAATTTGATGAATCAGATTTATGCATTAATTCCTCTTAGGCTTTGAGATGAATTTTTTTTATTGTATCAATTTAATCTATGTAGGAGCCAGCAACCTGTGAATTGTAACATTCTGAGAACAGACGGTTCCAAGAGGTTGTTACATTTTGCTACTGGATTGTCACATTTAATCCTGCCTAGCAATGGGGATGGATCTGTTGTGAAGTTTTCATTCAATTACTCAAAATTTCCAGTGTTATTGAACAGACAACTTGAGGCATTTGGATAGTCAATCAGGGGAGAAGGTTACTTTTTAAAGTTGGTAGCCAGTAAAGTACAAGGAGCATGAGGATGAGAATCAGTCCCAGAAAGGTCCTGCTCTAACTGGGACTCTGGAGATTTCAAGGAGCACAGGAGTTATTTGGGTTAAGGCTCAGGAAATTTCATGGAAGCTGAGTTCTCAGAAGAATCTACCAGTAATGGCTCAGTGTAGCTAAGTGTGAGTGAAGGAAATTGCAAAATTAATTGTATTTGGTCTTTATGAGGGTGGCACGGTGGCTCAGTGGTTAGTGCTGCTGCCTCACAGCTCCAGGGATGCAAGTTCATTTCAACCTTAGGTGACTCTGGAGTTTGCATGTTCTCCAGGTGCCTCTGTTTCCTCCCCTAGTCCCGACATTTGTCAGTAGTGCCTAGGGTGTGCAGGCTAGGCAGATTAGCCAAAGTAAATGAAGGATTACGGGGATAAGGTGGGACTTTGGGTCTGGATGGGGATGGTCTTCAGTGGGTTGGTGCAGAGTTGATAGCCTTAGTAGCCCCTTTCTGTACTGAAGGGATTCTGTCTGCCGTGGGAAGTTGTGTTGTACAGTAATGTTTATTGTTTGTTCATAACTTCTAAATCTTCTGATTTTATTCTCTTAGGTATCTGTTTTTTTTTTCAAAACAAAAGGATGACTTATCCTTGGCCAAATCATAATATAAATTTGGCGATCTGGTGCACGATCATAACATATAATCTATCTGCTAAAGCCTTTGACAGTATTAAGGTGGAGTTTCGGATTTGTCCGGTGTCCATGATGATTCGTTGTATCAGGGTATTAATCTTCTTACAGCATTGTAGGTTGCTTTATTATTTATGTGCAATAGATTTTTCTGTTAGGAAAATCAACCTTCAGAGAACTTTCACTAGTGTCCATTGCAATGTACACATCCCATTATGGGTGGAGAACCAAGCTAATTCCTGTTCAAGACAATGCAAATGCCACTTGAACAAAGCTAAAATATGTAATTTTCATCAGGGACCTTGAGACTATGTACCATTGGAGGATGTACACAGAGACTAACTCGTTCTTCCTGTAATAAACGGCCAAATTTGAAGGGGCTAAAGTGAAGTCCAGTGCTTTTAATGGGGAAAATTTAAAAGCAAAGTATAAGTCAACTGAGAGTTGATATAATGGAAACTATCTTTTAAATTCAGAATATTAGATTGCAAGAGTTAGAAACTGGTTCAGGTAGGAGACAGTGAGGTCTGTAGATGCTGGAGATCAGAGTTGAGAGTGTGGTGCTGGAAAAGCACAGCAGGTCAGGCAGCATCCGAGGAGCAGGAAAATCGATAGTCCTTTTTCATTTTAGAGCCCTTGACTGTAAAACAAGAATAACCTCCACTATTTATATTCTGGGGTTTTGAATATACCTTTTTGAAATCTGCAACTTTTGTGGAGACATAAAAATGGAAATGAACTGGGTGTTTAAAGTCAAATGTTTGCGTAATTCCACAGCCTTGCTCAAAGGTAAAAGTAGTCTAAACCTTTCTTTTCTGCCATGACCTACATTAGAGATGGCAATTATTTTGCTACAATTACCTGGCCTCAAAGTTTAATCACTGACCCTCATTAATCAAGAAAAAAAATCTTTGGAGTCTCCCCATTGCAGTATCAATTATTTCCTATATGATTTTTTTACCTGTACCAGTTTATCCAGATGTTTCATTGAGTTTTACTTTGAAGAGGTGACAGGTGTTCTCTACATGGACATCAGCAAAGGGTTTGACAAGATTCTGCATGGTAGACTGGGTTTAGTAAGGTTATATCACGTGGGATTCAGGGGGAGGTAAACAACTGGATGCAAAATTGGATTGAAGATCAGAGAGAGGGTGATGGTAGAGGGTTGCTTTTCAGACTGGAGCCCTTGACCATCACGTATATAAGTGACTTGGATGTGAACACAGGAGGTATGGTTAGTAAGTTTTCAGATGGTGATGTAGTGGACAGTCAAGATTATCCTAGAGAACAATGGGACCTTGATCAGATGGGCCAATGGGCCGAGGACTGGTAGATGGAATTTAATTTAGATAAATGGGAAGTGCTGCATTTTGGTAGGGCAAACCAGGGCAGAAGGTATACAGTTAATGGTGGGGTCCTGGGGAGTGTTGCCAAAGAAACTGCGGGGCACAGGTGCATAGTCCCTTGAAAGTGAAATCTCAAGTAGACAAGGTGGTGAAGGCGGTGTTTAGCACACTTGCCCTTCTTGGTCAGAACTCTGAATATCAGAGTTGGGATGTCATGTGGTTATACGGGGCATTGGTGAGGCCACTTTTAGAATACTACGTACAATTCCAGTCGCTCTTGTATAGGAAAATGATATTAAACTTGAGAAGGTGCAGGAAGGATTTACAGTTGCCAAGACTGAAATATTTAAATTATAGAGAGATTGAAAAGGCTGCGGCATTTTCTCCCCTGGGGCGTCCGAGGGGAGACTGAGGGATGGCATTATAGAGAGGTTGACAAATCATGTGGGGTATGGATAGACTGAATAGCCATGATCTTTTGGGGGAGTCCAAAGCTACAATAAATGACGTGTGGAAGTGCAGGTGAAACTTTGGATGTGGAAGGCTCCTTTGTGGCCTTGGTCGGAGGTGTGGGAGCAGGTTTTGCAATTCCTGCGGTGGCAGGGGAAGGTGCTAGGAGGGGATGGTGGCTTGTTAGGGGGAGGCATGGACCTGACTAGGTAGTCATGGAGGAAACTATCTTTGTGGAAAATGGATAGGGGTGGGGAGGGAAATATATCCATGGTGGTGGGGTCCATTTGTAGGTGGCGAAAATGTCGTAGGATGATGTGATTTATGCGGAGGTTGGTGGGGTGGAAGGTGAGGACCGGGGGTGTTCATTCCTTGTTGCAGTTTGAGGGGTGGGCTTCAAGGGCGGAGGTGCTGATTGTGGATGTGATGTTGGAGGGCATCTTCAACCATGTGGGAGGGGAAATTTCGGTCTTTAAAGAAGGAGGCCTTCTGGTGTGTTCTGTGGTGGAACTGGTCCTCCTGGGAGCAGATGTGGACGAATTTGCAATATGGGTAACATTTTTGCAGGAGGTAGGGTGGGAGGAGATGTAGTCCAGGTAGCTGTTGGAGTTGGTGGCTTTGTAAAAAATGTCAGTGTTGAGTCGGTCTCGTGGATGGAGATGGAGAGGTTGATGAAGGGGAGGGAGATGCCAGAGATGGTCCAGGTGAATTTTAAAGTCTGGGTGGAATATGTTGGGGAAGTTAATGTACTGTTCAACCTCTTTGTGGGAGCACGAGGTGGCCTCGATGTGGTCATTAATGTAGTGGAGGAAGAGGTGGGGGGGTGGTGCCGGTGTAACTCCCATCCCTGCCGTGTCTTCACCATTCACCCAGACCACCCCCTCACTGAAGACGAATGTTTAGTCCTCAGCCTTTTATCACTCTATGGTCCCAGATTAATGAGTTTGGCACACGCTGCAATCTTAAATGTTTCTTCCTCCGCCTCCGTGCCAACTTTTCCAACCAAGACACCCGACCTCCCACAGAGGACCCCTTCTCCCACCTCCAACACCACCCCCCATCCACCTGGACACCACATGCCGACCTGTTAGCCACCCTTGACCTCTTCATTTCAAACTGCCGTCGTGACATCAACTGCCTCCCACGCTCCAACCTCTCCCTCAATGCGCAGCCCTCCACTCCCTCTGCTCCAACCCCAGCCTTACCATCAAACCAGTGGACAAAGGGGGTGCAGTAGTGGTGTGGCGCACCGACCTCTACACCGCTGAAGCCAGGTGCCAACTCGAAGACATCTCCTCCTACTGCCCGCTCGACCATGACCTAACACCACCATTACCAAACCATCGTCTCCCAGACCAGAAACAACCTCCACCTCAGGGTATCTCCCACCCATAGCTTCCAACCTTAAGAGTTCGGGAACCCTGCACCGCCTGACTCTACCTCCTTCCCAAGATCCCACAAGCCTGACTACCATGGCCGACCCATCATCTCAGCCTGCTCCTGCCCCACCGAACTCATCTCCCCCTACCTCGATACTGTTCTATTCTTCCCAGCCCAGTCCAGGAACTCCCCACATATATTGGGACACCAGCCACACCCTCCACCTCCTCCAAGACTTCCAGTTCCCTGGCCCCCAATGTCTTATCTTCACCATGAACATCCAGTCCCTCTACATCTCCATCCGCCACGACCAGGGCCTCCAAGCCCTCCATTTCTTCTTCTCCCGGCATCCCCAGCAGTATCTTTCCACTGAAACTCTTATTTGTTTGGCTGAACTGGTCCTCACCCTCAACAATTTCTCATTTCAATCCTGCCACTTTCTCCAGATGAAACGGGTAGTCCTGGGCACTGCATGGGCCCCAGCTATGCCTGTCTCTTTGTCGGCTATGTAGAACAGTCCATCTTCCAGAGTTACACCGACACAACTCATCTTCCTCCACTGCATTAATGACTGCATTGGTGTCACCTTGTGATCCCACAAGGAGGTCGAACAATTCATCAACTTCACCAAGACATTCCACTCCGACCTTAAATTCATCTGGGCCATCTCTGACACCTCCCTCCTCTTCCTAGACCTCTCCATCTCCATCCACGAGGACCGACTCAACGCTGACATTTTTTACAAAACCAATGACTCCCACAGCCACCTGGATTATACCTCCTCCCACCTTACCTCCTGCAACAATGCTATCCTGTATTCCCAATTCCTCCACCCCGGTGTATCTGCTCCCAGGAGGACCAGTTCCACCACCACATACCAGATGGCCTCTTTTGAAGACCAAAATCTCCCCTCCCACGTGGTTGAAGATGCCCTCCAACGCATCTCATCCAATACCCACACCTCCACTGTTGAAGCCCACCCCTCAACTGCAACAAGGACAGAACCCCCCCGGTCGTCACCTTCCACCCCACCAACCTCTGCATAAATCGTATCATCCTCCGACATTTCCGCCACCTACAAATGGACCACACCACCACAGATATATTACCCTCCCTATCCCTATCTACTTTCCGCAAAGACTGTTCTCTCCGCGACTACCTGGTAAGGTCCATGCCCCGCTAACAACCCACCCTCCTCTCCCGGCACCTTCCCCTGCCACTGCAGAAATTGCAAAGCCTGCGCCCTCCCCTCTGTCCATGGCCCCAAAGGAGCCTTCCACAACCCTCAAAGTTTCAGCTGCACTTCCACACATCATTTATTGTATCCGTTGCTCCCGATGCGTTCTTCTCTACAATGGGGAGACTGGACGCCTTCTCGCAGAGCACTTCAGTGAACATCTCTGGGTCACTCGCACCAATCGACCCCACCACCCCATGGCCAAACGTTTCAACTCCCCCTCCCACTCTGCCGAGGCCATGCAGGTCCTGGGCCTTCTCCACTGCAGCTCCCTCACCACCCGAGACCTGGAGGAAGAAAGCCTTATCTTCCGCCTCAGGACCCTTCAACCCCAGGGCATCAATGTAGACTTCACCAGTTTCCTCATTTTTCCCCCCCCCCCCCCCAGTTCCAATCTTCCAGCTCAGCACTGCCCTCATGACCTGTCCCACTCGTCAATCTTGCTTCCCACCTATCTGCTGCACCCTCCCCTCCAACCTATCATCTTTATCCTTCTCCCCAGCCCCCCCCCCATTTATCTCTCCACCCCATTCCTGATGAAGGGCTTCGGTCCGAAAGGTCGATTCTCCTGCTCCTCAGATGCTGCCTGACCTGCTGTCTTTTTCCAGCAAAACACACACAACTTAAAAACTGGTTCAACTAACACATGAAGACTGACATTAGTAAATCTCTTGTTACCAAGAGTGACCAGCATTTGGAATAATATAGTCATAGAGCTATTCAGCATAGAAACAGACCATTTGGTTCAACTGGCTCATGCCAATCAGGCATCCCATTCTGACCGAATCCCCATTTGCCAGCAGTTGGCCCATATCCCTCTAACCCCTTTCGGATCCATATGCCCATCCAAATGTCTTTAAAATCCTGTAATTTTACCTGCCTCCTCCTCTTCCTCTGGCAGCTATTTCCATAGAGTCATCACTTTCTGTGAAAATGTTACCCCTCTAGTGCTTTTAGAATCTTTCCCCTCTCCCATTAAACCTATGCTCTCTAGCTTTGGACTCCCCCAAAAGATCATGGCTATTCACTCAATCCATGCCCCGCATGATTCAATCAACCTCTCTATAATGCCACCCCTCAGCCTCTGACACCACAGGGGCAAAAATGTCCCAGCCTTTTCAATCTCTCTATAATTTAAATATTTCAGTCCTGGCAACTGTAAATCCTTTCTGCACCTTCTCAAGTTTAATATCATCTTTCCTATAGAAGAGTGACCAGAATTGTACGTAGTATTCTAAAAGTGGCCTCACCAATGCCCTGTAAAACCACAACGTGACATCCCAACTCTGATATTCAGTGTTCTGTCCAAGAAGGGCAATGTGCTAAACACAGCCTTCACCACCCTGTCTACTTGAGATTTCACTTTCCGGGGACTATGCACCTGCGCCCCTTGGGTACTCTTTGTTTGTATTCGTCCTGCCCTGGTTTGCCCTACCAAAATGCAGCACCTCCCATTTATCTAAATTAAATTCCATCTACCAGTCCTCGGCCCATTGGCCCATCTGATCAAGGTCCCGTTGTTCTCTAGGATAATCTTGACTGTCCACTACACCACCATCTGAAAACTTACTAACCATACCTCCTGCGTTCACATCCAAGTCACTTATATATGTGATGGTCAAGGGCTCCAGTCTGAAAAGCAACCCTCTACCATCACACTCTCTCTGATCTTCAATCCAATTTTGCATCCAGTTGTTTACCTCCCCCTGAATCCCACGTGATATAACCTTACTAAACCCAGTCTACCATACAGAATCTTGTCAAACCCTTTGCTGATGTCCATGTAGAGAACACCTGTCACTCTGCCTCATCTTTGTCACCTCTTCAAAGTAAAACTCAATGAAACATCTGGATAAACTGGTACAGGTAAAAAAATCATATAGGAAATAATTGATACTGCAATGGGGAGACTCCAAAGATTTTTTTTCTTGATTAATGAGGGTCAGTGATTAAACTTTGAGGCCAGGTAATTGTAGCAAAATAATTGCCATCTCTAATGTAGGTCATGGCAGAAAAGAAAGGTTTGGACTATTTTTACCTTTGAGCAAGGCTGTGGAATTACGCAAATATTTGACCTTAAACACCCAGTTCCTTTTTAATTTTCATCTTTATGTCTCCACAAAAGTTACAGATTTCAAAAAGCTATATCCAAAACACCAGAATATAAATAGAAAAGCAGTTATTCTTGTTTTTGAAGACAAAAAGACTGCAGAAGCTGTAATCCAAAGTTGAAAAACAGGGGGCTGGAAGAACGCAGCAAGCCGGGCAGCATCAGGAGGTGGAGAAATCAGTGTTGACTTGTCCATCCCCTGATGCTAGGCAAAAGTGAGGACTGCAGATGCTGGAAACCAGAGTCTAGATTAGAATGGTGCTGGAAAAGCACATCAGGTCAGGCAACATCCGAGGAGCAGGAAAATTGACGTTTCAGGCCAAAGCCCTTCATCAGGAAAGGGCTCCCATCTCCTGATGCTGACCGGCTTGCTGTGTTCTTCCAGCCTCCTGCTTGTCAACTATTCTTGTTTTAATTCAGTTTCAGCTCATTTATTGAATTTTCAGGGTTGTAACAGTTTGATGACTTTTTGAAGTTGGCAATAATTTGTGGTGATTTCAAATGTTTACCAGCATTATTGTTTTTCTAACCTGACCATTGTCTATGTGAATTTAATGTTTACGTGCTGGAGTTAGGGTGGGGTTGGATATGGGTTGTATGGGTGTGATTGTGCAGCTAAGGATAAGCTGTTTCAGGTTAGTGCTCAGAGTTCAAACTTAGTCTCACTTGTTGCTAAATACAATCTACTGATTTCCACTGTACATGCATTTGAAAATGCCTGATTAGATTTGGCTGTGGAAAATTATTTGCTCGACGTTATTTCATTTGGTTAGCACACTGCATGGCGATCTGTGGTATTGGAGGGGACTTGTATCAATGACGCAATGCAAAGCTGATGGACTTGAGAGGAGGGAATGTGTGAACATTTAGGGTGTAGGTTTGCTCGCTGAGCTGTAGGTTTGAACATTTTTTGATGCAAATTTTAGATACTGATATAATGTCATTATCACCATTTCAATCTCATTTTTGAAGATCCTAACTGCCTGAGGTTTCAGTGTGTATCTAGAGTTCTGTTTTGCAGTTTAGTGAGAAATATAATCCTGATATAATCAGTTTTTTCCTGACTGTGTGAAGGAGCATAGATCCTTTTTCAAACAAGTTGATAATTTTCCAATTGCATTTTGATCATTCGTCTGGCCCTTTATTTGAGGCAGTGATGTTTGTTGTCATTGCTCAAAGGTTATTCTAATCCTGAAAAAAATATTAATTGTTTGTTTGCTTCAATATATTCAGATCACTTCTCTGAACTGGACTTCTACTAAAAAGTAACAATGACCTGATGTTTTTGTTGTTACGTGTATCTGTGACTTTACATATTAAAGCTCAACAAAGGCAGGAGTCAGTTGAAAGGACATTAATCACATCCTGAACCTATCTGGTCTTGCCTTGTATGATAAATAAAGATGAAAGTTATTTAGAATCTAAGTGACTGTCTAACTTTAGATAGACTCCATGCCCTGAAATTTACTGTGCAAAGATTTCTACTTGAAGTAACTTCACCCAAACTTTATTCTTGAGCAATGGTTTGCATTATTTGGTTGTTTTTTGCAGCAGTGACGCAGAAACACGACAATGAAGTGACTGACAAACTTGTTTGAAAGTTATCTGAACTGTTTGAGGCTTTTGCTGTGATTGTAGAGAATATCTGTCCTCGCACGTAAGTGTGATGTATGCATTATTGATAATATTAGCTCCTTACAGCATGTGTGGAAATGTATTGATATCGCTTGCAAAAGTATCAACATTTAAAAGACATTTTGGATAAGTACGTGTATAGAAAAGATTGTGGAGGGATATGGGCCAAATGCAAGCAAGTGGGACTAGTTAAGTTTGTGGATATAGTCGACGTGGACTAGTTAGGCTGAATGGTATGATTCCATGCTGTTTGACTCTGACTCTATATGGTTTGCCATATGGATGTCAAGTTCTGTAAGTTAAGCTTGTCATAATCGGTGAAGTTTGGAGGTCAGGCGCTGAGGCTGAAAGTGCCCATATCGTGATGTAGGATATGTTTGAAGCTGATGACAATTCTGACTAAAAGCAAGCTTTGATTTTTATTGTAGGTTAAACAAGTAGTGGTAGAATTAATAGAAATGTCTGCGATTATATAATGCTGGCAGTTATCCAGGCTATTACTGTAAACTCCACTGTTAATGATTAATGCAGGTCTTAATGCAAAAGCTAACACTATTTTTTTAGCATTAAATCACATCCAGGTCAACTTTATGTCACGAACAATGCTGCTTCTGACTTGCTTCTCAATTGGTTTTCTGCATTGCAGTTTCTAACTCGGTCATCAGTTGAAGAGGCCTGAAGATGTAGGAGTTTTCAGAATTGGAAAGTTGATGCTGTCCTGGATTCATCAAAACGTATAATCTCCCAGTCAGTTTTAAAAAAAATCATTTGGTGCCAGAACACATTAGTTCCTTGAAAGTGGAGGCACAGGTAGACAGGTTGGTGAAGATGGCGTTTGGCTCGCTTGCCTCATTGGCTGGAACTTTTGAGTATAGGAGTTGGGATGTCATGTTGCAGTTGTACACATCATTGGTGAGGCCTACTTTCCTTGGCAAATATGTTGTTAAATTTGAGAGGGCTTACAAAAGATTTACAAAAGATATTGCTGGGACTGGAGGGTTTGAGTTCTAGGGAACGGTTGGGGCTTTTTTACCTGGAGCATCGGAGGCTGAGGGATGACCTTAGAGGTTTATAAATCATGAAGGGCATGGGTAGGGTGAATGGCTTACGTCTTTTTCTAATTAGAGCGGAGGCATAGGTTTAAGGTGAGGGAACAACTTTGAAAGGACCTGAGGAGTAACTTTCATACAGAGGATGTTTATGGAATGAGCTGCCAGAGGTGGTGATGGAGGCTGGTACAATTGCAGTATGTAAAGGGCATCTGGATAGGTACGTGAAGAGGAAGGGTAGGGAGGAATATGAGCCAAATGCTGGAAAATGGGATGAGGTCAGATTGGGATGTCTGAAGGGTCTGTTTTCATACTGTATGACTATAACTGATTTGTAGACTTGTCTGAGTTGCATCTGTTTAATTTGTTATAGCTTTCCTTTTTATTATTCTGGTATCTTTTTTTCTTTTCCCTCTTGTATCGTCCTCAACTAGTTAAGTAGTTTTCATTATTCAAGGTACATTTCTTTTTGTTTGGTAATCATGCTAATCTGTTTTATTCCATTTCAGAAGTATCCTCTTTGACTTATTCCTCAATTATCTTTTTTTAAAAAGTCCACTCAAATTCATTCGAGTGCTGACTAAGGCCTACCATGCTATTCCACCCAGTTCTTTTGTTACCCCTGCAAAGTTAATTAGTGTCACGTATCAGGACTTCTGACTGTCATGGAATGTAAAGTGGCACGAGTTGTAATTTGTGAAAAGTAACACTCTGAAAGGGAAAAGGTCTCAAAATAGCAGAATTGGGAAATGTAGTTTAATAAGTGTGAAGCAGGGAATAAGAATGGAAGTTAGTTTAAAGGGTCCATGGATATTTCCCACTCATGATGTTTCAGTTCATTAGTTTAGTTTGAGGTGTTTCATGAGAATATCCCTATGGAAAATATCACATTCCATTTGTTTGATCATCTGACAGAATCCCTGAATGTGGAATAAGTCAGACAGACAGCACACTCGCTTGTTCGGAACACAAAGGATAAAGGAGAATGAAACATGGCTGGGGAGGAACCCTGAACTAGTCAGGGTAAATATTGAGTGACCCAGTCATGAGAAGCATATTCTTCTTGTTCTGTTTCAGTTGAGTGAGATTTGATTACATTTTTGCTCTCTGCTCTAGCCATTTGTCTGTAAATGAAAACCACTTATGAGTATACAAGTATATGCAAAAGCAGATTAACAATTTGTAATTGGCTTTGTCTCTAAAGAGTTTCTGTCTGGATGTAGTGGAGAAGTACATGTATGAAAGGTAGTCTCTCCAGTTTAATTCTGAGTTTCAATTGTTGCATCCTTGAGTTATGCTATCATGTAATTTTTTAAAAATTCGTCCATGGAGTGTGACCCCCTGGCTGGGAAAGCAATTATTTCCTGTCCCTAGTTGCACTTGAAGGTGATAGTAAAGCTGTCGTCTTGAATGCTGCAATTAATTTAGTGTAGGTTCACCCACAATGCTGGAGTTCCAGGGTTTTGATTCTGCGATACCGAAAGAATGTCAATATATTTCCACGTCAGGATATTCAGTGGCTTGGAGAGGTACTCAGAAATAATGATGTTTCCAGGTAGCTGCTGCATTACCATTCGAAGGAGTCTAGCTGAGTTTCTACAGTGTATCTTGTAGATGGTACACACTCCTGTGACTGAATGTTTATGGTTGAGCTGCCAATCAAGCAGGATGCTTTGACCTGGGTGGTGCCAAGCTGCTTGAGCATTGTTGAGCTGCATTCGTTCACATAAGTGGGGGGGTGTTGTTTCACTTTCCCGACCTTACCTTGTAGATGGTGTCAGGTATTGGAAAATCAGAAGGTGAGTTATTCGTTGCAGCACTCCTAGCCTTTGACCTGCTGTTGTAGCCACAGTATTTATATGCCTTGTTCATTTTATTGATCAATAGTAATCCATCAAGGTGTTGTTAGTGGGTGATTCGACAATGATAATGCCATTGAATGTCAAGGGGTGAAGGTTAGTTTCTGTTTTGTTGGAATGGTCACTAACTGGCACTTATATGGCACAAATGTTACTTGCCATTTGTAATCCTATCAAGGTATTGTCAGCCTATCCTCAGTAAAGGTCTCACCTCCATCCCACTATGCTCTCGGGTCAACGAATTCCACGTGCGCTGCGACATTGAATTTTTCTTTCTCCACCTCCGCACTTCTTCCATCAGAACTCTCACCCACCCTCCGAGGATCCCCTTTTCCTGCCTCCAACATACTCCGTCCACTTGGACACCCCATGTCGGTCTGTTACCCACCATCAATCTCTTCATCTCCAGCTGCCACCATGACATGGACCGCCTCAACCTGTCCACCCCTATTACCACCCCAACCCCTCTCACCCTTGCAATGCGCAGCTCTCCGCTCCCTCCACTCCAACCCCAACCTCCTCATCAAACCAGCAGACAAGGTTGGTGGTGGTGGGGGGCGCAGTGGTAGATTGGCACATCGTCCTCTGCACCGCTGAAGCCAGGTGTTACATAGATATTACTTTCTACTGCCCCCTCAATTACAATCTCCCCCTCCCATCACAAAACTGTCATCTCCCAGTCCATCCACAACCTCATCACCTCAGGGGATCTCCCATCCACAACCTCCAACCACACAGTCCTCGAACCCCGCACTGCCTGGTTCTATCTCTTAGCCAAAATTCACAAACCTGACTGCCCTGGTTAACCCATCGTCTCTCCCTGCTCCTGCCCCACCAAACGTATCTCCTCATATCTTCACACCATCATGTCCCCCTTAGTCTAGGGACTCCCCACCTATGTACGGAACACCACCTATGCCCTTTCCCTCCTCTGACTTTCATTTCCCCAGCCTCCAAAGGCCTTGTCTTCACCATGGGCATCCAGTCCCTGAACACATCTACCTGCATTGATGAAGGCCTCCAAGCCCTCAGTTTCTTCCTCTCATGCCCACCCAACCAGTGCACTTCCATCGACACTCTTTCGACTTGCTGAACTGTACTCGCCCTCAACAATTTCTCCTTCCAATCCTCCCACTTCCTCCAGACCACAGAATTAGCTATGGGCACCTGCATGGGCCCCAGCTATGACTGCCTCTTTGGGTACATGGAACAGTCCATCCATCTTCAGCAGCTAC
This sequence comes from Chiloscyllium plagiosum, assembly GCF_004010195.1. Classification (NCBI taxonomy): domain Eukaryota; kingdom Metazoa; phylum Chordata; class Chondrichthyes; order Orectolobiformes; family Hemiscylliidae; genus Chiloscyllium; species Chiloscyllium plagiosum. The sequence continues at coordinate 27,364,774 of NC_057737.1, read as the reverse complement.
ACCAATACCTTCCCTATCTTTTCCTCTGCTAAATCGATGACTGTATCGGCGCTACCTCTTGTTCCCACAAGGAGGTTGAACAGTTCATCAATTTTACAAACACCTTCCACTCTACCTCAAGTTTACCTGGACCATCTCAGACACTTCCCGACCTTTCCATCTCCATTTCTGGCAACGGACTCAATATGGACATCCACTACAAACCCACCAACTCCCACAGCTATATGGACGACACCACCTCCCCACCCTGCCTCCTGTAAAAATGCTATCCCTTATTCACAATTTCTCCACCACATCTGCTCCCAGGAGGACCAATTCCATCACAGAACATTCCAGATGGCCTCCCTCTTCAAAGACTGCGATGTCCCCTCCCATGTGGTCGACTATGCCCTCCAGTGCATTTCCTCCATTTCATGCAATTCTGCCCTCGAACCTCACCAAGGACAGAACCCCCTGCTCATCTTCCACCCCATCAACCTCGAGGTGCATCGCATCATTCTCTGCTATTTCTGCCATCTACAAACAGACCCTACCACCAGAGATATTTCCCTCCCTGCCCCATCTGTTTCGGAGAGACCATTCCCTCCATGACCCCTTGTTAGGTCCACGCCCCCACCCAACCCTCCTGGTACTTTCCCCTGCCACTACAGGAAGTGCAAAACATGCGCCCACACCTCCCCCCTCAACTCCGTCCAAGGGCCCAAAGGGTCCTTCCACATCCAACAGAAATTCACCTGTATTTCCACACACGTCATCTACTGTGTCTGTTGCACCTGATGTGGTCGTCTCTACACTAGGGAGACAGGACGCCAACTCGCGGATCATTTCAGAGACCTCTCTGGGACACCTGCGTTAACCAACCCCACCGCCCTGAGGCTGAACATTTTAACTCCCACTCTGCCAAGGACATGCAGGTCCTGGGCCGCCTTCATCGCCAAACCCTAACCACCCTCCTAACCACCTGGAGGAAGATGTGGATTTCACCAGTTGCCCCATTTCCCCACCCTCCACCTCCCAGTCCCAGATTTCCAACTTGGCACCATCCTCTTGAATTGTCCCACCTGTCCATCTTCCTTCCCACCTATTCCGCTCCACCCTTTCTCTGCACCCGTCAACTCACTGCTATCCATGTGCATACCCAGCAGTCGCTTAAATGTCCCTAACTGACTCTGCTTCCACAACCACCGCTGGCAATTCATTCCATGCATTCACAACTCTCTGCATAAAGAACCTACCTCTGACGTATCCTCTACACCTTCCTCCTAATATCTTAAAACTATGACCCCTTGTGCCAGTCAATCCTGCCCTGGGGAACAAAGGAATCAGAGAGCAGATGAGAATTATTTTACACAGCAAATTATGCGCTGCCTGAAGGGATACTAAAAACTGATTTGATGTCATTGTAACTTTGAAAGGGGAATTTGACTTTACTTAAGTGAAATATTTGTAGAGTTTTGAGAAAAGACCAGGACTGAGAGATTAACTGACCAGCTTTTTCAAAGAGCTAGACAGGTGTGATTGCATGAATGGCCTCCTTAGTGTGTGACTGTTCTAAATCCGATTGAACTGCTGCTTATCTGAGATTTCTATCTCTATTTTGTTACCATTACAACAAGTGGATGGTCTTCAGAAATTTACCTCTCTCCCTCAGATATAAACATATTTTGCCTGCTCTGATATGAGTATTTAAGCTCCTATTAAATAAATAGGAGATACGCAGCAGATCTGTTAATGTTTTGAGTTCAGTGTACCTTCTGAATCAAAGAAGAGTCTTATCAGACTTGAAGCATTTACTCTCTTCCTCTTTCTAGAGATGCTACCAGATCTGCTGAATTAGTACAACATGTTTTATTCCAGGTCTCCAACATCCACAGTACTTTGTTTTCATTTCATCTGCATCAAGTTCAGCCTACTGGCAACTTTTACTCTGGCCCACTGTCTGATCACATTCTTGCACCAGTGTGATTTTTAAAATTTTTGTCTTTTGCTTCCCAGTCCAAACATTCCTGTTGCGGAAATTGACGGACCAATTTGGTTTTTGCCCGTTACACCTGTAAACTTAACAGAATTCTTCTCTCTGGTTCATAATGAGAGCATGTTTTGTGGACAATAATTGTGATGTGCATAAATTATATCCTGCGCCATTAGGAACAGATGTTAAATGAACTAATGTTTCTAGAGATGGAAACAAACAGCTATCCCTGGAGTAGAGGCTACGCAATAAGCACTTTTTAGCAGTTTTAGCTGTCTTAGAAGCAGCTGAAATTTCATAACTGCCCAAGTGTTTTTGTTATATCTAGATCCAATCCAATATGATTTATAAATTTAATAAGCCTGATCTGCTGCACTTGGGGAAAAAAAATAGCTGTTATTTTTCCATGTTGTTAGATGTGCAAGCAGATGGTGTTTTCTGTCTTTGGTTCCTCATTCTATGAACATTACTGTCATGTCATTTAATTATAATGATCATTTATTGCAGGTGGGGACGAGGATTTGGCCTTGTTGGAATCATTTTTGGAAAAGATAGTGCTTTGAATCAACCAAACAGTATATATGGACTTATTTTCTATATACTACAAATGTTGTTGGGTGAGTACCATGTGCATCTCGATTAATATGCTTCACACCAGCATTTCTAATTCATAATAATTAGACTGACATTTATTCAGAATTATATTGTATTTGCAGCAGTAGTAATTTTCCCATATAATTAATTGGCAGCCATACTGAAGTGTCACACTTCATTCAGTCAAAGGACACTCCATGTGCAGAATTTTTGATAGATTCTTAAGGATGCAGAAAGTTGATTTTTATATTTTGATTGGAGTAATGCAGTGTGACTGAGGATTAAACAATGCCTGATCATGCAACCTTAAGAGTAAATGTTGGTCAAAAGTCAGAAGCTAAAGTCTGAATCATTGGAAGAGGCAATTAATAAATTGTGTTGCATGTATTTTATTTTTGTTAAACTTTCTAGATAAATGTAGTCATGTTCTGGGACACGGGACAAACAAGGCTTAAAATTTAAATGGTGCGAAACCATTACAGGGTATTTAAAAGACTGAGGTGCAAAAAGATAAAGCTGTTATGTTGTACTAAACTCTACATAGGTCTGTATGAAAACTTGCTGAGGGGTAAAATTGTTTGCCTTTGATCTTTCTCAATCTTTATTTTCTCTGGAAATGTTATGATAGTGGATGAGTGTTTTATTAGCTACAAGCATTCCCGTTGCTTGTTTCTTTGGAGTTAATAGTCTATTATTAACCCTTCTCACTTCAAATGCTAGTTTGTTTTATCTAAATTAATATTTAGCTTGCATTATTAGAACTATGGTGAAATAAAAACAATTTCATCAATTAAAGCAAATTAGCCATTTGGCTATCTGATCTATGAATGACAGCATTTGCTGATTCCAGATCTTGCAACTCAACTGTCTCTATTTTCATGTTAAACACCATCAATAAAACTTTAGTCTGCCTCCTAGATGCATCATTCTTCTGAACAGTGACAGCGGTTTCCACCATGAAGATTGGGTAGGAAAGTCATTATCTGTACTGCTTATCTCCTTTATCTGTTAATTCAGCATATCTGAATGCTGAATCTCCAAATGCTGTGAAACATTCAAAGTTCATGCTGCACGTCTAACCAGTGCTTGGTCTACATTTAAATTTCTTCTGTTAGTATCTTAGAGAATCCTAAATTTAGTATTTGTTTCTGTCAACTGGAAATGTCTCAAAGCGAATTGTTTCCTTAGCATGGTATTCCCTTTCTCAGTCAGGTGATCTGTATGCAAGTTTTCTTTGGTTTAGGCAGCCGTATTTAATTATAATTAATATACATACAATCCAAATTAAACACTGGCATTGATTGGAACTTGTCTTTAAAGAACTATAGCTGTAGCCAAAAAGTACAAATACTTAAACAGGTCTGGGAAGTCAAGGAAGCAGTTCTGTATTCTAAATTTATGCTCCCATATGGAAATATCCTATTTTAAGTCTTCAGATTTACTACGAGCTCTGATCTCCAATTGCAGTAGAAAATGGTTAAATCTTTTTCAGCATCTGTATCAGTCCTGCAAACGCTTCATTTGCAAAGGATGTAGTTATGTACCATGCTGTAGTAATGGACTTATAATATTTATCAAAAAAAAACCTGAAATCTTGGATCAAGTACTAATGTTACATTGAGTTTATAGAACCAAGTTTAATTGTGTCAATCCAAACGTGATGCCACAGAAATTAGTAACCCTTGATTGCAGCAGCTCTCTTGACCAGCTTCTGTAAAGATTCATGAATCCTTGTTTATCAATACCACCTCCAAGTAGAAGGCAGTATTGTGCTAATCTATATGAAAGTTTGAGAGCATACTGAAAATTTCAATCACCACTTTGTTCCAAAACAAATCAGTTGATTTATAGTGTACATCATTCCTGATTTCAAAAATGCAATGCCTTTCTATAATGAGGGTAGCAGCAAGCCTCAATGTTATGAGTATTTTATGTTACCGTATGCCATATCCAGCATTATATGTAACTTCCAAGTTCTGAATGATTTGTATTTCAACAGCTATAAAGACACAGAATGACTGCCTGACTCTTGTCTTAATGCTAATGTGGTGTTTGTAGTCATATGTTAATAGATTAGTCTTTGGGAAATTAAGTTGTTGTGTAAAGAAATTGACAAGAAATTGCTTAAAGGCAAGCAACACAATTGCTTTATATTCTGCTTTTGGCAGTTCACAGTAACATTGGGCATCCAGCAGCAGATGGAAATTCACAGCCTCCTCCTGCAGTATGCTTTTTCATAAAAAAGCATTCCAATAAATGTAATTCCTTGCACCAAAGATTTTTCCTTTTATGTAAAAACAGAAAAATTCCCTTTTTGATAAGTTATCACTGAATCCACTTCGGCATGAGTAGCATGATGGCTCAGTGGTTAGCACTGTTTCTATTTCTTCTTTTTGTGGGATGTGGGTGTCGCTGGCTGGCCAGCATTTATTTCCTATCTCGAGTTGCCCTCGAAGGTGATGCTGAGCTGCTTTCTTGAACCGCTGCAATTACTTGAAGGTTGACCCACAATACCATACGTGAGAGAATTCCATACAGCACCAGGAACCTGGATTCAATTCCATCCTCTAGCAACTGTATGGAGTTCTGTCAACAATTCTAAGGGCTTGGGCTGAATGGGACTTAGTGTGAGCTAGGTTACAGTATGCAGTTTGCATTCAAAGATCTAGAAATTATAGCTTGTGTATTCAAGCGAGGAAGTAATTCTCAAAACATCACTTCAGTTGTGGGTCCTTTGCAACTAAAATTTCAGATTCTCTGTTCAGAACTTGTTGTCTTTTCTGTGAACTATGTTTGGCTATAGTTTTTTTGTGAAATTAGTTTGAGGGATTGAATAATTGTTTGCAAAATAAAAAAAACATGCTTTATTTATACTCAAATTTCCTCTTGCTTCGAGAATATGCATTATAGTGTGCTTTTGCCATTGTTTTAGCACATATTTTTAGGAGACTTCGTACAGACCACATACAATGTGATGGAACACTTCCCATGTACAGGTGCAGCTCCAACAATCCTGAAAAAGCTAAATACCTTCCAGGACAAAACAGTCCAAGTGATTGGCACTACACCCACAGCATCCACTCTCTCCAACACCAATGCTCAGTAGCAGCAGTGTGTACTATCTACGAGATGCACTGCCAAAATTCATCAAAAATCCTCAGACAGCACCTTCCAAACCCACAACCACTTCCATCTAGAAGGACAAGGGCAGCAGTTGCATTGAAACACCACCATCTTCACTTTTTCCAACTAGCCACTCACCATCCTGACTTGGAAATATATTGCCATTCCTTTACTGTCGCTGAGTCAAAATATTGGCATTCCTGCCCTAATGGCATTGTGGGTCAACCCACAGAAGGTGGAATTCAGTGGTTCAAAAAGGCAGCTTGTAACTATCTTTGTGAAGGGCAGCTAGGGATAGGGAATGCTGGCCAGCTAGTGATGCCCACATCCCACAACATCACTTCATCTGTCTGTGAATCACTTCCTTCATTTGCAAAAGTTTAAGTGTACCCAGTCTTTGGATGCTGAAGCAGACATTATTGGAACTCTCGCTCAGCCATCCAGCAGTTCCTCAGACTTTGTCTTTGACCATCCAGATCAGTTTTGTTAGCCTTTCTTCAAGTCTGCTTTGCTTGCCTAATTGTTTGTTTGTCTCACACAAAGGAAAACCTGATCTTGGAGTGGGGTTATAAATCTCTGAATTCAATATCAGCCTAGAATGATTTAGGCAAAGTTGAAATCAGTGTTCTTGGTATTAGGATCACACTTATTTTATAAAAACAGATTAATTTTATGCTTTGGTATTAATTTCTTGTTGAGCATCATAATCTGTGTATTCAGCTTCTTGAACAATGGTACCAAGGTTTTGGTCAGGAGAATGTGTGTGGATTGTAGTCATTATCAATGCATTTATTACTCTGCGTTAACTTTTCAATTTTGTGTTTACTGATGTAGTATACATATGTTGAAGCCTTCTATAGAGAAGCTACATCCGTTTTCATGAAATAACATTCCTCCCTTTCTTGCAGGTATGACAGTGAGTGCAATGGCTGCTTTAATACTAATGACGACATCCATAGTGTCTGTGGTGGGTGCACTGTATCTAAGTTACATCCTGTACTTTGTACTGAAGGATTTTTGCATAATTTGCATTACTACATATCTCCTGAACGTCACGCTCTTCATCATCAACTATAAACGACTGGTTTACTTGAATGAGGCCTGGAAACAGCAACTCCAATCCAAACAGGAATAATCTCAATGATCTGCAAACTTAACACCTGGAGAGCCTGCATCCATTATGTCTATTTGGCAGTAATTCTTTTTGAGAGAGATGTATATGATAAAAAGAAAAATCAAAATCATTGAGAAACAATTTCTTTTAAATTGAATACTTGTGTGGGACCCTGGACTGACTTTGGTTTATCCTCCCTCACATGAAGATAACTAGACAAGCCAACAGAAAGCAAGCTTTAACTGTATTACACATTCCTTCACAGATCTTTGGTTCTGAGAAACTTGCATACACTAAGTGATATTTGTTTAAGCATCCCTCCCACCCCCCATAAAAGTAAACTGCGTGTTAAATTGTGAATGAAAGTGCCTTTGTTCGAGGAATTTTTAAAAAATCATATACAAGTGTTTTATATTGCACAGGAAGTGGCTAATGGCATTTTTCAGTCTTGGTGGTCTAATGAATGGGTCTGGAAATTGTCTCTCTTGGCTAAATGACCTGATGAGAATGTTGTAAGTCCAAATTCTTCCAGTACAGTTAGAATTTGTCTTGAGAGATGGTATTGTTATACTTAAAAACGCTCAGGTCCTCTAGGACTAGCTTTTTTCTGAGTGCATGGATGATTTTAAAAGGCCAGCAACTATGCAGTCACAGCATGCCACAAAGGTATTTAAACTAGCCCAGTTTGGAGTGCGAGAAAGTTCTCGTCACACCTTACTAGGATTATAAACGTGCTTCAGTGAATCTAATAGAGCCAATATTTCATGTAAAGGTATATCTCTCTAAAATTGACCCTTTTTAATAAAAGTGCAGTCAATTGGTCAGTGATTTTTAACAAAGTTTAAAAAAAATGTTCATGTTGCACTTTAGGAGATTTTCATTTTGAATTCTAGTTTTACTGTTTGTTTCAGTAGTTTAATACTGCCACTACTAATGCAGCAGCATCATGTTAAAACAATATAAATGTGGTCAACTAGGCCGACAATGTTTTTTAATTTTAAAAAAAAAGGACCTTGTTTAAGGGACTCCTATTCAATCTGATCGTGCTGCATACAACTTTATTTTTGTCAAAGTAGTATTTTGTTTATATTGTGATCTTAATTTGGCTGAAGATATTTTTCTGTAATTATCACCATTGTGCCATGTTAATTAATAGTTGATAATTTCTAAAGAGTTTCTACATTAAAATATAGTCTACTAATAAATTGATTGTGTTGGCTAGGATGGAGGCTTTATTCTGTATTTAAGCTCAATTTGATATGTGTAAACTATTCCTTGCTTGAACAAAAATAAATCCTTACATTCTATATAAATGGCTGCTGCCCAGAAGTTGAAAAATACAACTTCACAATGTTGATTTTAAAATGGCTTGTGAGGACTTGTTTTATCCCACCACCCAATTTTATTCAGATGGACATTTTAGCAGAATAGGTTTTTGCTTGGCTTTGAAATATCCTTGCTAATGTAGTTCAGTGCCTCCAAGTATTGCTGAAGGGTTATAGTTGTGCATATTCAGTATTTGACGGTATACTGACCACCTATCATGTTTTAATTGAGATCTTTTGTATCTTTACAGAAATGGAGCTCTCAGTTAAGTGTTGGTGCCCCCAAAATAGTTTGACAGTAAATTAAGTTTTTTTTCAAACTTAATGTGATTATTTACACCAAGAAGTATCCTGAGTCATTGAGCAAGCCTGATACCCTAATAACCTTCTAAATCTGCCAAGTAGCTTATGATTTCATTAGAAGGAGGTTACTTTAATTTTGTATAACCCAACCTGTTGAACTGTATTGTCTAAGTGATTAATAGATTAGTGTAGTACTTGGAGCTGGTAACTATTGGTTCATAGCAGCAGTGTTCAAAGAACAATTCTTCTGTCTAAAACTTATAAAAAAAAACTAATGCCTATGAACCAAACAAGCTTCGATAAAATATATCAATGTTAGTATACCTCAGAGACTGTGTTCATAAACACAGGATCCAGCTGTTGTGACTGATAAATGTATTGTGACCCAGTGGTTAATCATTTTCTTTATCCTGCCTACTTGCCAACGTAGAGTTGTGTTTATAAGATGGGGCAACGTTTTCCATCAGGTATCTACTACTGGTAGAAAATCCATATCCATCAGACTTTATATTTGCAAATGGGCAATTGTCTAACAGTTTTTTTTTGTTGATCTTAAATCTTGTTAATGTGTAGGATGCTTTACATGTAAACTTAGTAATTTATGCACTCAGTATTTTCTGAACACTAAATTTGCTGTTTTTGTGTCTTTACCAAATTGGGTCTTTTTTTAGCCCTTGTGCTGTAAGTGTTTTAATGGCAAACCTTAATGCAGTTACTACATTCATCCATTAATGCAAATAACTGAGGATGTTGGGTACAGTTAAAGCTTGTCTCATAGGATATGAATCCTGGACATGGGGGAATTGCATTTCTTGTATCTGTGCTCCTTGAAGCTGCTGGTACAGTAAGTTACCTGAAGTCTGTATGAGCTCCAGAAGACCACTGAATGCTATTGTACTATTATTGTGACATTCCTGTGACCCAATAAGCTGTAAAAATTCCAAAGGAGTTTACTGATCCTGTAGCACCAATTCTTTATATCTTGGCTGTAGATGACACTTATGCTCATCTTTGATCCTGTTTTTTATGTTGAACTATATTAGGTAATGGCAATTCTACATATATTTGATTTGAAACCAATCTAATATTGATTTTTAGCCAATGCATTGGACTTGGCTAAAATGTTTTACTTTGTGCACCTCTTGGTGTAATGCCTTTATTAACAGCAGAGGGATGGACAAATTTAAAATCTTTTAAGTCCTGTCATATTTACCCTTTACTTTCCCCACCATGATTTGTTTATATTGCACTGTCTAGCATGAAGCCCATGTTTATTGCTCAAGATGTACTGTAACTATAGATTCATTCCTATCAATACTTATTCCTGGTCTCGGCATTAACACAGGCACGAGCAGACCCTAATTCTGAAGCGGTAAACCAAGTTTCCGTTTCAGTAAATCATTGTCTATTCAACATGAACGTGACAGGGTGACAAATGCTCTTTATTTTTGTAAAATTATTTAGCATGGCAGAAGTAGTATGTTCTTGATCTGTATAATATGTTCCATCAGAGTTATTTATTAATGCTGCTTCAAGCTCATGAGCACGTGTTAAATCTTTTAAGGTGGACTCTGGGCATTGATCCCCTTCACAGCCACAGATGAGAACTGTTTTATAATAGGTTCAGGAATATGATTTTGCTAAACAGCAAAAATTGTAAATATGTATGAATGTGTATTCATTGCACAGAATTTTTTGGTATGAAATAAATGTAGAATCTACATGAGCTCTGCTGCAATTTGTGCTAATTTTGTTTATGAAGTGTTCCTGCTTCAGGTGGTTCCTGATTTTTGATCTTGTGAAACGATCCCATATTAATTTGACATGCAAATGGTTGCTCATACTTACAAATGCACTCAGTAACAAGCCCATTTGTAACCAGGGACTGCTTATATTCAAATTAAAGTAAACTTTTAAGGAAAGTTCAAATAGGGCCCAAGAATCAAGGAAACCTACCACAGCTACTTAATAGATCTTCCAAGGTGGATGTTTCTTTCTTGTTATTATCATGAAGTTAGCCATTACTGTTGATGTATTTACAGCATTGTTTAATTACTATTTAATTGCTCATGCACAAGAGGTTTAATATTGGTCTTAAACTTTTTTTAAGAACATTGTAATTAATCCTAATGTTTTCATTGTCCAGTCAACTAATTTTTTCCAAAATGAGAACCTTAATTTCACCTATTCTGTCTGCATTTTTTTTTATCCATTCACATGCTTGTGGCCATTGTTGGCTAGAACAGTATTTATTGCCTATCCTATTACCCTTGGTGGTAAGTTGCCTCCAAAAACCACCGCATTGGTTACATAATCCAAACTGCTATTAGTGGGAGGGAGATTTCAGGATACTAACCCAGCAATAGTGAAAGAACAACCATGTAGTTCCAAATCAAGTTGGTGTGAAGGGGAACCTGTATATGGTGATATTCCAATGCATCTGGTTAACCTCAATCTTATATGTGGTAAAATCACTGGTTTAGAAGGCACTGTTGAATGACTCTTGGTGAGCCACTGCAAGGTGGTGGACAAGGTGTCAGTCAAAGAGCGTGATTTGCCCTGGATGGTGTTGAGCTTCCTGAGTGTTACTGGGGCTGCACCCATCAAGGCATTGTAGGGGATGTTTGATCTTGCAGATGGTTGGATAGGTTTGGAGAGACAGGAGGGGAGGTTGATTGCTGTGGATTTCCTAGCTGCTGACCTGCTGTTGTAGCCACAGTATACATGGTCAGCCCAATTCAGTTTGTGGTCCATAGGGTACTAAAGCCGTCAAAGAAAATGGTTCCTTCCTCATCTGGCCCAATGTGTGACTCCAGATTCATTATGATTTCAAATAGCTTCTGTAATTGTATATCAAGCCAGTACAAAGTCATGAAATTGGTCAAGAGTGTGGTGGTGGAAAAGCACAGCAGGTCAGGCAGCATCCAAGGACCAGTAAAATCGACATTTCAGGCAAAAGCCCTTCATCAGGAATGAGGCTAGAAGCCTTGGGGGTGAAGAGCTAAATGGTCAGGCCATATAGCATCATCCAAGCTATTGAAAGAAAAATTGAGTCCTACCAATCCTTTTTACTAACTATTACAGAATTGTGCCCATTTTGAGACAGCTATCCCACATACTAGGTAAGCAACGGCCTGACATTGCCATACTCATGGAATCATACACAGATGGTGGTGTATTGTCTGATAGTATGTCCTGTTTCACTGCTGGCACAAGTCAAGAAAGTTGTACTGGAGTTCTCACCATTGTAACTGGAATCCAAATACCACCCCTAGCAAACAATTATGGAGAATCTCCCTGATCCATATCAGTTTTTTTTTACAATACTTATGAACACTTTCAATAAAAAAAATGCTTGAACTACTCCAATGTGCTTTTCTTGGAATAAAGCATTTAAAGTGAAATTTCTAATATCCAAGTTGTTTTTAACCATTCAAAAAATCACAATGACATAACCACACAACTTCCTAAGGTGTTAAGAATGATTTGAAATCATCCAAAAACTTGCTCAAGGCATTTTATGTCAGAGCAACAGACCCTGTGTACTCAGTTCCTGAGTATCTTTATCAACTGAACATTTGAAGAATTGTGCCTCAGCTTTATGGCAGTTTAAGGGTTTTCAAAAGGTATTTGAAGTAAAGCTATAGGAAAAATTCCAATATCATTTAGAAGATTTTCCTTTAACCTATTTTATAATCAGAATTCTTCAATGTTCTCACTATTCTAATTAGTGATAAATGAGGGGAAATTGGACTGTCTTTGCTTTTATAGAGTCATAAATGTACAGCATGGAAACAAACCCTTCGGTCCAACCCGTCCAGATATCCCAACCCAATCTCGTCCCACCTGCCAGCACCCAGCCCCTATTGTTCCAAACCTTTCCTATTCATATACCCATCCAAATGCCTCTTAAATGTTGCAATTGTACCAGCCTCCACCACATCTTCTGACAGCTCATTCCATACATGTACCACCCTCTGTGAAAAAGTTGCCCTGTAGGTCTCTCTTATAGC
>NC_057737.1:27351547-27352054 GCF_004010195.1 Chiloscyllium plagiosum | reverse complement strand
CTATTTATCCTATCCATGCCCCTCAATTTTGTAAACCTCTATAAGGTCACCCCTCAGCCTCTGACGCTCCAGGGAAAACAGACCCAGCCTGTTCAGTTTCTCCCTATAGCTCAAATCCTGCAACCCTGGCACCATCCTTGTAAATCTTTTCTGAACCCTTTCAAGTTTCACAACATCCTTCCAATAGGAAGGAAACCAGAATTGCATGCAATATTCCAACAATGGCCTAACTAATGTGCTGTACAGCCGCAACATTACCTCCCACCTCCTGTACTCAATACTCTGACCAATAAAAGAAAGCATAACAAACGCCTTCTTCACTATCCTATCTGCCTGCAACTCTACTTTCAAGGAGCTTATGAACCTGCACTCCAAGATCTCTTTGTTCAGCAACACTCTCTAAGACCTTACCATTAAGTGTAAAGATGGAAATGTGTTGCTGGAGAAGCGCAGCAGGTTAGGCAGCATCTAGGGAACAGGAGAATCGACGTTTCGGGCATTAGCCCT
>NC_057737.1:27342990-27351302 GCF_004010195.1 Chiloscyllium plagiosum | reverse complement strand
TAACCAATGTGCTGTACAGCCGCAACATGACCTCCCAACTCCTGTACTCAATACTCTGACCAATAAAAGAAAGCATAACAAACGCCTTCTTCACTATCCTATCTGCCTGCAACTCTACTTTCAAGGAGCTTATGAACCTGCACTCCAAGATCTCTTTGTTCAGCAACACTCCCTAAGACCTTACCATTAAGTGTATAAGTCCTGCTATGATTTGCTTTCCCAAAATGCAGCACCTCGCATTTATCTGAATTAAACTCCATCTGCCACTTCTCAGCCCATTGGCCCATTTGGTCAAGATCCAGTTGTAATCTTAGGTAACCTTCACTGTCCTTTTTAAAGGAAAAAGAAAAGCAGACTTCGGCAGCACTGTTGCCTCAGCACCAGGGTCCAGGTTTAATTGCAAACTCTGTGGAGTTTGCATACATTCTCCCTGTGTCTGCGTGGGTTTCCTGTGTCCGGTTTCCTCCCACAGTCCAAAGTTGTGCAGGTTAGGTAAATTGGCTATGCTAAATTGCCCAGTGTTAGGTGCATTAGTCAGAGGGAAATGGGTCTGGGTGGGTTACCCTTTGGAGGGTCAATGTGGACTAGTTAGGCCAAAGGGCCTGTTTCTACACTGTAGGGAATCTAATCTTAAAAAAAAATTGGTATTTTGCTATGAATTTTTGTTAATAATGTATGTGGTCACTAGTTTTCACCTTTAATCATGGGACAGTTGTGCAATTCCAATCCCAAAGCACCAGTTTAATAAAATATTACACTTTTATATAACATTGATATCAACAACTGTGATCAATACCCCCAAGTCATCAGGCCCAATGCCACTTAGCCCTAAAAATACAAAGTCTATTGTATACAATTTTCAACTTTTATGGTTTACCTTGCTTGCTTACAGGGGCAAGATGAGTCCAGTTAAAAACATCTGAAGCTAGTTGCAGATATGACTTGTTTACATAACACTTTTCTCATCAACATCAGATACTCAAAGTGCTTTATAGCAAGTGAAGTACTTTCGAAGTGTAGAATACATGAACCAATTTGTGCATAGAAAACACTCATGCAGCAATGATTACAGCCAGACAATAATGCAATGGGATTTCCATTCACCTGCCTTACTTTATCACATCACCTAGAAGACTGCACTTTGAGCAGTTCATTTTTGTGCTCAGGCCCTGGAGTTGGACTTGAACCTTGGGGTGAATGTTCCACTATCCCTGCTGTGTTGTCATGAATTCAGCTTGAGTGAGTGCCACTGTGGCAAAATGGCAGTGTCTGTGACTATCGTAACAGGCCTTTTTGCCAATGTCCAAGGACACCACTTACCAAATAAAAAAATTGGAGTAATAACTAAAGTGTTTGTGAAAGCTCCCAATTGTGATGCCAGACACAATAGGATTGGGATTTCAATTTGATATTACTACATTTAAATTGGCTTTCAAAACATTTAACCATGTAACAGTGTTTAGTTCTACTCTATCTTGATACCGAATTCAGAGTCAAAATAAAATGTGTAATTGGGAACGAATACTTCATACCTAAACTTGCATAGACAAACAAGCACCAGTACTAATCTAATTGTTGTCTTTTCCAATTTTGAAAGTGTGGCTATAATGCATCTTGACAGAAGTTTAAGGTGAAAATATTCATACCTCAGATTAACATCAATACTTTGTGGTAATTTTAAAAAATTCAGTTGGGACTGTTGGCTTTGCAAGCTGGAACAGCATGTTCCCATGTATCTGATGTGGCAATGGGTGTGGAAGATGCTATGTTGGGAATCTTTTAAATTTATGCACCACTACTGCCTCCACCTGCAGGTTTCTCTTGTAGCCACTCACCAGCCTGGCTTGGAAATATCAGTTTCTTCACTGTTGCTGGACCAAAGGCCAGATCTCCCTCCAGAAGAGTCTCCTATGCCAAACGGACTGTAGCTGTTCAAGTGGCAGCTCACTATCCTCTTCAAGAACAACTCTGAACAGATGAGAAATTCTGACCATCCAGTAAAGCCCATCTCCCCTGAAAACAATACATATTTCAATTAAATCTTCTGTAAGCAGTTTCTTCTGTATTCGGTGGCCAAAGATGTGATCCAATAAAATAATTATTTAGTCCCATTGGCAAGTTTCCAGTAGCGATCCCGAAGAATGAAAGCTGATGATTTAGGCTGTCTCTGGCGAGTGAAGATCCCCTTTTTGTTCCCATCTACCCGTTTTGTACCTGCAAATACATGAAGGTTTTGATGTAAGAGTGCATAGTTGTAATTTATCAAAGAAAACACTTGTACACCTAGCAGTGCTTTTAATCCCACACCAACAATGTATACAATAACGTGAAAATCCATGGACTTATCCAGTACAGAATCAACCTGGATGGCATTCTGAAATAAAACAAAACTGTGGATGCTAGAGATCCGAAACAAAAACAAAGTGCTGAAAAAACTCGGCAAGTCTGGTAGCATCTGTGGAGAGAAGAACAATCATTTAGAGTCCAGTGACCCTTCTCCAGAACTGGTGGATGCTGCCAGAACTGCAAAGTTTCTTCAGCACTTCCTGTTAAACAATGCAATACATTCAGTCTTCTAGTGTATCAAATCAATTCAACGCATCTCACGTGAGGCCACTAAATTCTCAATAAAGGCTGTGGTTATCAATGATGTGGAGCATGGTGACTTCATGAACACATACGAATGATAGGTTTTCATAATGGTTCTTGCTGCTGCTTTGTCCATTGGGTTTATTACATTGTGACAGGCAGACCAGTTAATTCTGTATTCCTTTCTTTAATGGCTAAGTATTTGAGTCAGTTATTTTTCTCCCCAGTGGCTTATTTTCTATATGCTGAATCTCTTTCCAATCAAATTTCCCCACTTTTAAAATACCAAATGTAACTTTTGTTTAGTACAGTACAGAAAGGTAAAACTCCAAAATAAACAATGCTAGAGAAACTCAGCAGGCCTGGCAGGATCTGTGGAGAGAAAGCACAGTTAAGGTGGAGTCTGGTATTACTCTTCATAACAAGAGTCATACTGGATTCAAAACGTTAACTCTCTTCTGTGTTGCGTTTGTTTCAGATTTCTGACATTTGTAATATTTTATCTTTATTGAAGTAAAATTCCACTTTGGGAATTCATCATCCAATACCTCTCTGGTAAAGATTAGACTAGCCTGACAATTCAATTCAGAGCAACGAAAAATCTTAATACCTCCATCTACTCCACCTTTCCCTGAACATATGAGGCTCACAAGGCAAACTCCTTGATTATCCCTGCTTTTGTGTGGATTTTTCCAACACTTCTCACACACATAGCTCACTCAAATAAGTCTGACATTTTAAAGCAAACACCCACAAGCCTGACGTGGCTTAGGCTCCAGCATAACACATCAGCATGTGCAACAAGAGTCTAAAGCAGTGACTGTAGGAGCAGACAACTATTTATTTTCCAGATACTCCCACTCCCTTCCCTCCAAACTTTAAGATAAATACATGAGAACCGCCTACTGAACAATTCTGATGGCTGATACACAAGGAGACGAGGCGGTGATGGTTTAGTGATATTATCACTAGGTACAAATGCTGGCAATAGCATGTAGACAATGGTGTGAAATTCTAAATGTTAGGAATTTGACCAGATATAATGGTGGCTGAGACTAGGGTGGATATTGCAGTTGCAACTCAGGTTTTTTTGTATAATTCTTATGGTTTTTATATTTTGAATCATTTTGGACTTCTTGCTGTACAAATCATTACACTTGTAACATTTTAAAGATATTTGGATAAGTTTATGAATAGGAAATGTTTGGAGGGATATGGAGACCGTTGCGACTAGTTTAGTTTGGGAACACGGTCAGCATGGACTGGTTGGACTGAAGGGTCTGCTTCCATGCTGCATGCCTCGAGATTATTAATCCAGGTATACCAGGTAATGTCTGGGAACTGGAGTTTGAATCCTGCCAGGGTGGATGCTGGAATTTGAATTCAATTAAAGTCTGCAATTATAGAGTCATAGAGATGTACGGCATGGAAATAGCCCCTTCGATCCAACTCACCCATGCCGACGGGTTTGGTCAAGAATAAGAAGAAAGCATATGTCAGGTGTTGACAAGATGGAATGAATCCTTAGAAGAGTACAAAGGCAGGAGAAGGAGTACTCTTAAGATGGAAATCAGGAGGGCAAAAATGGAACATGAGGTAGCTTTGGCAAGTCGAGGTAAGGAGAGTCCAATGGGTTTTTCAAATGCATTAAAGACAAAAGAGTAACGAGGGAGAGAATAGGGCCCCTCAAAGATCAGCAACTTATTGAGATTTATAAAATCGTGGGGGACATGGATTGGATAAATAGACAAAGTCTCTTCCCTGGGGTCGGGGAGTCCAGAACTAGAGGGCACAGGTTTAGGCTGAGAGGGGAAAGATATAAAAGGGACCCAAGGGGGCACCTTTTTCACGCGAAGGGTGGTACGTGTATGGAATGAGCTGCCAGAGGAAGTGGTGGAGGCTAGTACAATTGCAACATTTCAAAGTCATCTGGATGGGTATATGAATAGGAAGGGTTTAAAGGGATATGGATTGGGCGCTGGCAGGAGGGACTAGATTGGGTTAAGAGTTTAATAATGACAATGTAACTGTTGATTGATGGGAAAATTTCATCTGGTTCACTAATATCCTTTAGGGAAGGAAACCGCTGTCTTGCATGTGACTGGTACACAATATGGTTGACTCTTAGCTGTCCTCTGGGCAATTATGAATGGGTAAGTGCTGGCCAAGCAGGCAATGGCCACATCCCATAAATGAATAAAATAAGTTGCATCTGGGAAAAGTACAAGACATGCATGTGAATATTTCCACATCTATGTGACTGATCATTTGAAATGAAAATTATAATCCTATGGAAAAAACAAATTACTGCAAATAATGGAAATTATTAAAAACCACTTCTTTCCCCCATACATGTTTCCTGACCTATTTCCAGCATTTTCTGTTTTTAAGTACATTACTTACTTTGAGCAGTCAAGAAGTCGGCAAAATTCCAGATTAGTTCTCCAATCAGATAATCTTTTCTTCTTTCATCAAATACCATGAAATATTCCTGCATTACAGCCTTTTGGTATTCTTCTGAAAACATTACCGGGGGATCCTAAAAGCACAAAAAAAAACATAATCCACTAAATAACATTCAATCTGATCTATAACATACATTTCCTGTAAGTTATTTCTAACTCAAATGCCTGTCACATTTAAAACGATCATGAGTCATTTCAGCTCAGTCTGAGACGGGTGATAGTGTTTTTCACACCTTCCACCTCTTCATTTCTGCTTTAAAAAGGTTTGCAGCTGCTCATCTCTCTATTCAGAGATAGCCTTGTTATCTGTCGTTGCTGGTATTCATCAGCAGGGCATGATCATTAGCCACTAGACCATTCTTAATTACCTAACTGTGAAAGCGAATATTCAGGTTATTGTGCACATGTGCATTGGCTCTCTAATAGCCCTGGATGAGATGCTTATTCTCCTGTTTTCTGCCATCATCTCTATAAACCTTACCTTAATTCCCTTTTAAATGCCTCAATTGAACCTGCCTCAACCACACACTCAGGAAGTGAATTCCAGGCATGAACTACTCTTTGTATCAAAACGTTTTTGCTAATTCCTCCAAATCTGTGCCATGTCATTTTTGGATCCTTTCATGAGTGAGAACATTTCCTCCCTATCCACATGCTGTCTAGACACCCCATGATTTTGAATGTCTAATCATGTCTCTTCTCCAAATGGAAACTATGCTAACTTCTCCAATCCATCGTCATAACTGAAGTTCCACCTCCCCAGAACCACTCATAAATCTGCATTGTCTCAAGTGATATCACATTCCTCAAGGTCCTGAATTGTCAAGAGCTAAATGAAATATTCCAGTTGAAACCGAACTAGTTTTTTTCACTCAAATTCAATATAACCTCATTTTCCTTGTACTCTATGCTGTTCCTCCACCATATTGTCAGAAGTGAGAATGTTCACTAATGAATTGCATAATGTTTAGCACCACATACAATTTCTCATGTACTTAAGCAGTCCACGTCCAAATGCAGTAAGATCCAGATAAGTGGCAGATGACATTCACGCAATACAAGTGCCAGGCAATAACCATCTCCAGCAAGAGGATTTAACTATCATCCACATTTCTATGGCATTACTAACACGGGACTCCAACACATTCAAAACCCTGGGGTTTTGACCATTGTCCAGAAACTGAACTAGACCAGCCTTACAGCATTCCTGAAGAAGGGCTGATGCCCGAAATGTCGATTCTCCTGTTCCTTTGATGCTGCCTGACCTGCTGCGCTTTTCCAGCAACAC
The DNA here is from genome assembly GCF_004010195.1 of Chiloscyllium plagiosum. Lineage (NCBI taxonomy): Eukaryota > Metazoa > Chordata > Chondrichthyes > Orectolobiformes > Hemiscylliidae > Chiloscyllium > Chiloscyllium plagiosum. The sequence continues at coordinate 27,344,960 of NC_057737.1, read as the reverse complement.
ATTTTTAAGCTCTGAACTCCAGCATCTGCAGTCCTCACTTTCTCCCAGCCTTACAGATAGTGCAACAAGAGCAGGTCAGGTACTAGGAAATCCTGTAGCAAGTACTTCCTGCTCCCAAAGGTCTTCTGCCACTATTATTGCCCTTCCAGTATTCCCTGTAGCCCATGTAGATTTGAGCCACTGATGTTGCCATGGACTGAGTTCACCTAGAGAGGGGCAGAGACACCAGTATTCAGGGAGCTGAATAGGGGTTACAGGATGGATTATTCAGGGGGCTCTTGCACTATTTTCCTAGTGGTCACCCAATCTCCCTCCTTGCCTATTCATACGCTGTGTGGTGATCAGGTCTATAACAAGTGTCTTCTCAAAGCTCTCGACCTCACAGATACATTACAGCGACTTGCAAATGTTCCTCCGAACACAGATTTCAATCTGCTGCTACTGACCCCACTGCCTGCACATGTGGTTATCCAGGACACAAGCAAGGTCCTGGAGTTCAAATACCACATAGAACATGAACACATGAGACTGGAATAGCCATGTCATTACTCTATTTGTTAATTAATAACATTGTTACTGTTAAGTAAACTTCCCACTTAATAAAACTTACCAATACTTATAACCATTACAAATACTTAATAAGCCCCAAGGCATTAAGATACAGGAGTAGAATTGCGCCATAGAGTCTGCTCTGCCTTTTGATCATGGCTGATGTTTCTCAACCCCATGCTCCTACTTTCTCCTTGTAACTCTTGATCCCTATCTACATACCTGTGTCTAAAATACACTATGACTTGGCCTCCATAGCCCTCTGCAACAAGGAGTTCCACGGATTCACCACTCTCTGGCTGAAGATCACACCCACCACCCCCATCCTCATTTCAGTTATAAACAGTGTCATTGCCTGTCCTACAATCTTCTCCACGACCACCTAGACCTCATTATTCTGTAAGTTTCAATCATGTGCCCCCTCATCCTTCTAAACTCCACCCAGTGTAGACCCAGAGTCCTCAACCGCTCCTCACATAACAAGCCCTTCATCCCCAGGATCATTCTTGTAACCCTCCTTTGGACCCCATCCACAGCCAGCACATCCTTCCTCAGATATGGAGCCCAAAACTGCTCTCAATATTCCAAATGTCGTCTGATCAGAGCCTTATACAGCCTCAGCAGTACATCGCTGTTCTTGTTTTAAGGACAACTCAAAATGAATACTAACATTGTATTTGCCTTCCTAACTATCAACTGAACCTGCATGTTAACCTTAAGAAAATCCTGAACTATGACTCTCATGTTCCTTTGTTCTTCAGATTCTCAAAGCCTTTCCCCATTTATAAAATATTCTACACCCATATTCTTCTCAAAGTGCATAACCTTACACTTTCCCATATTGTATTCCATCAGCCACTTTTGTCCACTCTCCTAGCCTGTCCTCTTCCTTTTATAACCTCCCTGCTTCCTCAACACTACCTATCCTTGCACCTATTTTTGTGTCATCTGCAAACGTTATAACAATGCCCTCGACTCCTTTGTCCAGATCGTTAATAGACTCAGTCAGAGACGTACAGCATGGAAACATACCCTTCAGTCGAACCTGTCCATGCCGACCAGATATCCCAACCCAATCTAGTCCCACCTGCCAGCACCCGGCCCATATCCCTCCAAACCCTTCCTATTCATATACCCATCCAAATGCCTCTTAAATGTTGCAATTGTACTTGCCTCCACCACATCCTCTGGCAGCTCATTCCATACACGTACCACCCTCTGCGTGAAAAGGTTTCCCCCTTACGTCTCTTTTATATCTTTCTGCTCTCACCCTAAACCTATGCTGTCTACTTCTGGATTCCCCGACCCCAGGGAAAAGACTCTGTCTATCCTCATAATTTTGTAAACCTCTATAAGGTCACCCCACAGCCTCCGATGCTCCAGGGAAAACAGCCCAGCCTGTTCAGCCTCTCCCTATAGCT
>NC_057737.1:27277246-27342908 GCF_004010195.1 Chiloscyllium plagiosum | reverse complement strand
CTTCACTATCCTATCTACCTGCGACTCCACTTTCAATGAGCTATGAACCTGCCCCCCAAGGTCTCTTTGTTCAGTAACACTCCCTAGGACCTTACCATTAAGTGTATAAGTCCTGCTAAGATTTGCTTTCCCAAAATGCAGCTCCTCACATTTATCTAAATTAAACTCCATCTGCTACGTCCCAGCCCATTGGCCCATCTGATCCAGATCCTGTTATAATCTGAGGTAACTTTCTGCGCTGTCCACTACACCTCCAATTTTGGTGTCATCTGCAAACTTACTAACTATACCTCTTATGCTCACATCCAAATCATTTATATAAATGATGAAAAATAGTGGTCCCAGCACCGATCCTTGTGGCACTTCACTGGTCACTGGCCTCCAGTCTGAAAAACAACCCTCCACCACCACCCTCTGTCTTCTAACTTTGAGCCAGTTCTGTATCCAAATGGCTAGCTCTCCCTGTATTCCATGAGATCTAACCTTGCTAATCAGTCTCTCATGGGGAACCTTGTCGAATGCCTTACTGAAGTCCATATAGATCACATCTACTGCTCTGGCCTCATCAATCCGCTTTGTTACTCCTTCAAAAATCTCAATCAAGTTTGTGAGACATGATTTCCCACTCACAAAGCAATGCTAGCTATCCCTAGTCAGTCCTTGTCTTTCCAAATACATGTACATCCTGTCCCTCAGGATTCCCTCTAAAAACTTGTCCACCACCAACATCAGGCCTATAGTTCCCTGGCTTGTCCTTACCACCCTTCTTAAATAGTGGCACCATGTTAGCCAACCTCCAGAATTCCAGCACCTCACCTGTGACTATCGATGATACAAATATCTCAGCAAGAGGCCCAGCAATCACTTCCCTAGCTTCCTGCTGAGTTCTAGGGCAGACCTAATCAGTCCTGGGGATTTATCCACTTTTATGTGTTTCAAGACATCCAGCACTTCCTCCTATGTAATTTGGACATTTTTCAAGATGTCACCATATATTTCCCTACACACTATATGTTCCATGTCCTTTTCCCACAGTAAACACTGATGCAAAGTACTCGTTTAGTATCTCCCCCAGGTCCTGCGGCTCCACACAAAGGCTGCCTTGCTGATCTTTGAGAGGGCCCTATTCTCCCCCTAGTTACCCTTTTGTTCTTAAGGTATTTGTAAAAACCCTTTGGATTCTCCTTACCTCCATTTGCCAAAGCTATCTCATGTCCCCTTTTTGCCCTCCTGATTTCCCTCTTAAGTATACTCCTACTGCCTTTATACTCTAAGGATTCACTCGATCTATCCTGTCTATACCTGACATATGCTTCCTTCTTTTTCTGAACCAAACCCTCAATTTCTTTATTCATCCAGCATTCCCTATACTTACCAGCCTTTCTTTTCAACCTAACAAGAATATACTTTCTCTGGACTCTCATTATCCTATTTCTGAAGGCTTCCCATTTTCCAGCCATCCCTTTCCCTGCAAACATCTGCCCCCTCTCAGTTTTTGAAAGTCCTTGCCTAATACCGTCAAAATTAGCCTTCCTCCAATATAGAAATTCAACTTATAGATCTGGTTTATCCTTTTCCATCCCTATTTTAAAACTAATAAAATTATGGTCACTGGCCCCAAAGTACTTCCCCACTGACACCTCAGTCACTTGCCCTGCCTTATTTCCTAAGAGTAGGTCAAGTTTTGCACCTTCTCCAGTAGGTACATACACATCCTGAATCAGAAAATTTTCCTGGACACACTTAATTTCCTCTCCATCTAAACCCTTAACACTATGGCAGTCCCAGTCGATGTTTGGAAATCTCCTACCATAACCAACCTATTAATCGTACAGTTAACTGAGATCTCCTTACAAGTTTGTTTCTCAATTCCTCTTTGACTATTAGGGAGTCTATAACACAATCCCAATAAAGGTGATCATCCCTTTATTTCTCAGTTCCACCCAAATAACTTCCCTTGCTGCATTTCCGGGAATATCCTCCCTAAGTACAGCTGTAATGCTATCCCTTATCAAAAATGCCACTCCCCCTCCTCTCTTGGCTCCCTTTCTCTCTTTCCTATAGCATTTGAATCCTGGAACATTAAGCTGCCAATCCTGTCCATTCCTGAGCCATGTTTCTGTAATTGCTATGATATCCCAGTCCCATGTTCCTAACCATGCCCTGAGTTCATCTGCCTTCCCTGTTAGGGAAACAAATGCAGTTTAATTTATCAGTCCTATCTGCCCTGACTGTTTGACTCGCTTCTGTTCTCAATTGTACCAGACTCAGATTGATCTCTTTATTCAGTATCTCCCTGGGTCCCACCCCCCGCACCTTACTAGTTTAAATCCTCCCGAGCAGCTCCAGCAAACTCCCTGCCAGTATATTAGTCCCCTTCCAATTTAGGCGCAATCCATCCTTCTTGTACAGGTCACTTCCACCCCAGAAGAGATTCCAATGATCCAAAAATGTGAATCCTTCTCCCATACACCAGCTTCTCAGTCACGCATTCGTCTGCTCTATCCTCGTATTCCTAACCTCACTAGCTTGCAGCACCAGGAGTAATCCAGATATTACTACTCTCGAGGATCTTCTTTTCAAATTCCTGCCTAACTCTCTATATTCTCCTTTCAGAATCTCATCCTCTTCTCTTCCTATGTCATTGGTTCCAAAGTGTACAGTGATCTCCTACTGATCCCTCTCCCCTTTGAGAACATTCTGTACCCTCAGACATCCTTCATCCTGGCATTAGGGAGGCAACACACCATACTGATGTTTCGCTGCTGGCCACAGAAACACCTGTCTGTGCCTCGGACTAGAGTGTCCCCTGACACAATTGGTCTCTTGGGACCTGAGACCTGATGTACCCCTCATTACATTAGAGCCAGTCTCAATACCAGAAACTTGGCTGTTCATGCTATATTCCCCTGAGAATCCATCACCCCTACATTTTCCAAAACAGCATACTTGTATGAAATAGGGATAGCCACAGAAGGCTCCTGCACTACCTGTCCACCTCTCTTACCTTTCCTGGAGTTAACCCATCTACCTGACTGCATCTGCAGCTTTTCTCCCTTCCTATAGCTGCCATCCATAACACCCCTTTGCTCTTGTAAATTCCTCAATGCCTCTAACAGTCACTCCAACCAATCCATTCGATCGGATAGGATTCGCAACCAACTGCATTTATTCCAGATAAATTCCTCAGTAATATATAAAGGCTCCCTAAACTTCTACATCCAACAAGAAGAGCATATCACTCTACTAAAGGCCATTTTTGCTCCTTCACAATCTACACAGCCAGAAAATAGCACTGTCTTATTCCTATACAAAACACTGCTCCAGTCTAATTTAATAGTTATGGCTTATATTTTTAAGTTTACTCGAGAGACATATCTTAATAAAACATTTAATCAAGAAAGAACCCACCCTACTCACTACAGCAGACTTACTGTAAGGCCATACTTAAACATATTCACTTATCTGTTTCTGTGCTGTGACCTCTCCCAAACAGGTTCCTCCAAGATCAGTTGTGAATTTCACTGTTTGTTAATTTTCCAAGACGCACTCCAATGCCCAGCGATAAATGAATTCAATAACAAAGGCAGTAACCGTGCAGGTTCACTGCTGTGTCAGTTAGCAACGTGGGTTTTTCCCTCTCTCTCTCTCTCCTGCACTGACCTCATCATGTGCTGCCTTTGTCTGTTCCTCTCCCTTTTAAAAGTGCCGTCATTTTGACTTTTTTTCTCTCCAAAGTTCCAAAACAATGCAACAGCATATAAAACAGTAATAGCTGTTCCTGGAATTGGAGCAAATCACCTCTAACATCTAAAATACCTCAAAGGAGTAGCCTGTCACAGCCAGAAATTTTTCCCGTCCCCGGGATTACCTGTGTATCATGAATAAAACACAGACTCCTGCGGAACTCCTGTAAATCAATGGCTGCCAACCTGAAAAAGACTCCTTTATCCTCTCTCTCTGCTTCTGCCAGTCAACCAACCCTCTACCAATCCCCCAGTACCTTTCACCTAACACCATAAGAATGGGCTTTTATCTTATTTTGCAGCCTCTTGTGCTATACCCTGTCAAAGGCCTTCTGGAAATCCAAAATAGATCATGTCTGCTGGCTTACTTTTGTCTATCTTTAAATATAGATGAGATTCACGAGTATATTCCTTGGTTTAGATAAAATAAATATTCACCAGCCAATTGACCTGCATTTTTATGGTGCCACAATTCCATTTTATTCCCATAAAGGTGAGCTCTGTTTGACTTTTGTTAAAAAATTTACTTTATGTTCCCACTCATGATTTTCTTTCCCACAGCTCCAACTGAACTCTCATTGTCCCCACATTGCTGTACATTCCCACTGCTCTGACCAAGCTCTCTCTTTCATTGTACTTCTTTACCTCCACTCCTGGTGTCATTGTTTCCAGCTCCTCTGACTGAGGGATGGGAATGCTTCTATAACATTAGGATTGAACTACAGGTGTTAAATTTAATAAGTTTAAATATATGCAGATGGGGGGGGCATTATTTGAGGTTTCACTTGACCTCAAAGGAAGAGATACTCGAGGCTCTTGCAGCACAGTTGTAATGTCCCTACCTCTGGACCAGAAGGTCTGAGTTCAAGTCCCACCTCAGGAGCTGTTTGCCACGAAAACACTCAACAGAGGCACTGCTTTGGTCAGAGCAGTGGGAGTGTAAAGCAAATATGGAGAAAGTGAGAGTTCAGTTGGAGCTGTGGGAAAGACAGAAATCAGGAGTGGGAACGCAAAGTAAATTTTGGCCATGGATGTGTTATAACGCTAGCAACTAGGTTAACTTAAAAACAGATACAACAAACCTTTTATTAACCGGCACTGATGGGATTAGGAGTATGCCGGTTGATCAAATATTCTGGATAGTAAAAAGACAAAACCGCAATAAACCCTGATCAACTGAAGCTTCGAACATCAACATTCCTCATAACATTTACTTAATACATCAACGCACCTTCTAAAATCAATATAAGATCACATATTAACTAAGAGAAACTTAGTGCAAGAGGAACACACATCACTGGTGTACTTACATCGTAAATACTCAGACCCTGCAGTAGATCACAGCATTTGATACATACCTTGCTGGTTTATCGAGAGTGCTGGTTTGATTAAATTGCTGGTTAAAACAAAGCCTGCTTACTTTCTGAAACTGTAGTTGATTTGCAAAGTTTATGCTTTTAATATTTCACTTCTAACTCTGACACTGAGTAAAGCTTTGTTCCGATATCATCCTTTACTAACGGGCTTTCCAGGTTAGCAGTAAAGCAGGATTTGTTGTTTTAAAGTTCTTCTGAGGTGTCAAGAAATGGTACATTTGGACTTGAACGGACCACTCTCATCTACCTATTTCAGCTACTTTAATTTAATATGAATAAGCCTTTAACATCACAGAACTCTGTTTGCATTATCATATCCAATTCACCTCGCCCTTGTCCTTGTTGACTTGCTTTGGTTCCCAAGTCCCTCAATACTTCCAATTTTAAAATGCTCATCCTGATGACTGAATCCCTTCATGGTAGTTTGGCCATGTCTCTTACCTTCCTTCTGCCAAACTGTTGGTGATTAGATAAATGATGATACATTGTACACATTCTGAAGTTTCCATAACTCTCTTCATCTTTAAAGCCAAAATCCATTTCTTTGACTAAGATGCTCGTCAGACTAAAATATTTCATCTTTGTCTTTTTATGAATTATTGTCAGATTAAACACCTACAGTGTTAGAATCTATTCCAGATGAAACAAAGAAAAGCAACTCCAACTGTTTGTTTTGTATCAAATATGTTACTACTCAGGCATCGTGGGGATTTCTTATCTTTTCAGTTCTATTTTCCTTTTGTTTGATTAATTAAATTAGCATTAGATTGATGTACAACCATGCAATTGTTGATGCTTCCCATACTTACACTGTGCAGTCCTGCAATAGTATCAGCTCCATATTCACTCTGAATAATTGGTTTTTGGAATTTATTGTACCAGTTTTCAAACTGATTGTTAAGCTGTAACTGAATGACCTCCAAATGGCCTGAATCATGGTACCAAGAAAAATAGCTGTTCACGCAAATAACATCTGTGTACTGCGCCTGTAGAAACATAATCAGCCTTTTACTTTTCCAGAAATGTGGCTTTCCAATAAACAACTTGAAATCTGAAAAGTTAGCGTATATTTCAAAAATCAAATTCTTGGCAATGGATTTTCAAGACTTCACTTGATTTCTGAAGGAAGGAGGAGTTGCAATTCAAACACAGTGCAACCAACAATCAGTGCATAATTAATTCTGTCTGGTTAGCAATGAAGCAATTTCAGAAAGCAAATACAAAAAGCACAATTAAAACTTTTAGAGAGCTTGAAACATGGATAATATTCAGTGTGTCAGACTGAACCTGCTTTACATACTGAGAGGAGAAAAAGGTGAAGTTGCTTGTTCCTTGTTCCTGCACACAGAATTGGCTGGCCCATAGTAGATAGAGGGTGGTAGCAGATGGAAAGTATTCAGCCTGGAAGCTCGGTGACCAGTGGTGTCCCACAGCAACCTGTTCAGGGACCTCTGCTCTTTGTGATTTTCATAAACGACTGAGATGAGGAAGTGAAAAGGTGGTTTAGTAAGTTAGTCGATGACACGCAGGTTGGTGGAAAGGTAGATAGTGTGGAAGGCTGTTGTAGCTTGCAACGGGACGTTAACATAACTGGGCTGATAAGTGGCAGATGGAATTTCAACCTGGAAAAGTGGAAGTGATTCATTTTGGAATGTTTAATTTGAATGCAGAATACAGGGTTAAAGGCAGGATTCTTGGCAGGGATGAACAGAGGGATCTTGGGGTCCAGGTCCATAGATCCCTCAAAGTTGCCACCCAAGTTGATAGGGTTGTTAAGGTGGTGTATGGTCCACTGGGTTTCATTAGCGGGGGATTGAGTTTAAGAGCCGCAAGGTTATGCTGCAGCTCTATAGACCCCTGGTTAGACCACACTTGGAATATTATGCTCAGTTCTGGTCGCCTCATTATAGGAAGGATGTGGAAGCTTTCAAGAGGGAATAGAGGAGATTTACCAGGATGCTGCCTGGATTGGAGAGCATGTCTTATGAAGAAAGGTTGAGGGAGCTGGAGCTGGGGCTTTTCTCACTGGAGCAAAGAAGGATGAGAGACAACTTTATAGAGGTGTACAAGATGATGACAGGCATAGATAGAATAGATTAGCAGAGACTTTTCCCGGGAGGGAGGGGGCGGGGGCGGGGACGTGATTATCGCGAAGGGGCATAATTTTAAGGTGATTGGAGGTAGATTATTTAAAGAGAAAGTGGTGGGTGTGTGAAATGCACTGCCAGCGGTGGTGGTATACTCAGATACATTAGAGACATTCAAGTGATTCTTGGATTGGCTCATGGCAGATAGTACAACAAATGGTATGTAGGTTAGTTTGATCTTAGAGTAGGGTAAATAGCTGGCACAATATTGAGGGCTGAAGGGCCTGTACTGTTCTACATTCTATGTTTTCTCATATCATAAATATAAATGGTTTCCTCAGAAACATATTGCCAACAGAACCCCAAAGCCAGTCTTCATAGAATCGTATCAGATCTTTAACCTCATGGGAAAGAATAAGTACAAAGGTAACCATTTCTCCCTCAAACTGACATTAGCTCAACATCACAATCATTCATCATTTGTTGAGCAAACTTCACTTCTTGTAATTATTTTGTAAATAAAATCTTGTGTTGTAGTCACTTTGTGCAGTTACTCCCAGCTTTTGATATCCTCGTCCATTTTTTAAAAAACTGAACAACATATGCACTGAATGCATTGCTTTAAAATACAATATTAAAATTATACACATTTCAATTGGGATGGCATGGTGGCTCAGTGGTTTAGCACCACTGTCTCACAGCGGCAGGGACCCCCGGGTTCCATACCACCTTCAGGCAACTGTCTTTGTGCAGTTTGCACCTTCTCCCCATGTCTGTGTGCGTTTCCTTCGATATTCTACTTTCCTTCCACAGTCCAAAGTTGTGCTAATGCTATGTTGCCCTGCAGTGTCCAGGGAAGTGCAATTTAGGTTTGTTAGCCATGAGAAATGCAGGGTCACAGGCACAGGATAGCACTGGGATGCTCTTTGGAGAGTTGATGTGGATTTGATGGGCCAAACAGCCTGTTTCCACACTGTTGGGATTCTATGATTCTAAAACTTTTTTTTTTAAAAAGCCACACAGTGTTAGGTATATTTTCCGCATTATATATTCTCACTGAGCTGTCAATTGTTAAACAGGATCTCAGGAGGAATCTCCTCCTAGTACGGCTGAAGTACAGCAAAGAATAAGCTAGCCACTTCAAAAACAGTCAGTCAGTCAGTCAGTTTTCATTCCTATCTTAGATCTTCAGAACTTCAATGTATTGCAAGCAAGTTGAACAAGTTCAAAATTTGAATAGATTTCATTTCATTCTGTGATGATAAATGAGTATTTAATTACTCACAGCTTTGTCACTATCATAGCTGGTGTCGGTAACAAAGGTAACAGGCCTGGTTGGATCCATTGCTTTAGTAGAAGATATTAACGTCCTTTTTTAATAAATTAAAAACAGCATTATAAACAATAAATTGATTCCACGTGACACTTTAAAATATACATCCAAAACATATACAATTTTGAAACTTAAATCATGAAATCATTACAATTCACTGTTCTTACTTGAAGTAATGATTTGCTTGTGGTAGTCCAGATGCTGGTTCATTTGCAACAGACCACATCACTACAGAGGGTCTGTTTTTATCTCTGCGCACTAGCTCTTCCATGACAGTCAAATGATGAGCAAGGGATTTATTTCCAAAGCTCAAACTTTAAAAAAATGTAAGAGGTTTGCATTAACATTTGTAGATACAAAAGGCAATCTGTGGAAAAGGATATGTTTTATGCTTTGTAATAGTTGTCAACAGGTTACTCATCAATAGTGATTAAATTAGTTGAACTGTGCTTTCACTTTTGGGGCATTCATGATCTTGTGATATTCAGTGCACATATGTGTGAAATGTAGACCCCGAATCTTGATTCAGTTCAGAGAAGGGTCACTGGACTAATACCTAGGTTTTGTCTTCTGAGGAACAAGAGAGGCTTGTATCAGTTAGAGTTTAGAACATCAATAGGTAAACTGATTGAAACATAGAAGATTCTGAGGGACTTGACAGGGTGAACAGAGAAGACTTTCTGGTCAGAGAATCCTGAACTAGGGGTTCACGGTTTCAAAATTTGAGGTTGCCCATTTAAGAGAGACAAGGAGATTTTAATTTTTCCGAAGTCTGAGTGTCTTTGGAATTGTCATCCTCAAAAGAAAGAATCTTTGAATATTTCTTTAAGGCAGGGTCAGAGATTCTCAATAAGAAATGGATGAAAGATACCACGGGTAGGCAGTATTATGGAGTTGAGGTTAAAGTCAGACCTGCTATGATCTGAATGAATGACAGAGTTGGCACAAACTGGCAAGTGGCCTACTCCTGCTCAGAATTGGTGTGTTTTTAATGTATAAAGCTTTCACTTTTGGTTCAAACTTTTTGAAAGCTCAGGTTGCACTGAATATTTTTAAGGCCATACCTACCGTTGCATGTGTTTTTAAAGTTCCACCCAAACATTATCAGTAGGCTCAACTATATTACAGTTAGCTGATTCTGAGAACTGGGCTAGGATTGGGAAAGTACACTAAACAGTCTATTGTTCAATAGAAATTCCTACCTTCCCAAGTATAACATGGGTGTGGAAAACTCACACCCTGTCACTTTTGCAGTTTCATCAGCAAAGTCCAAAGTGAAGCATTTACATAATAGCAATTTGACTTTGCGGTATTCAAGGGACATAAACCTCATTTCCAGTGATATAATGTTCATGATCTTATACACACCGCTTCAAGACTTACTGCAAACAGCAGCAACAAAGATTTATCACCAAGAACGCAGTTCTTGTCTATTACACTTGAAAGGAGCAATTTGAGACACATTTGCATTGCTGTAACTTTTGTGTAACTTTGTCCATCCTAGAAAGATAAAGGTAGAATTTGACCCTGCAGTCTAAACAGCAATTACACTCTAATCTCTTAGGATTTTACTTAACAGCAACTAGACTGTGTGTCCTTAAATGGACAAGCAAGCAGCAGAATGCTATATTTTACAATAACCATTGCCATGGGAGATCATCAATTCCCTTCTAAATGGTCATCCTTATTGTACAAGACCCAGTAGTTATACTTTCTGTAAACAGCAAAATAAATGACTGACAATTCCCTCAGATTTCCCAGTGGAAACAAGGGGCAAAGCCACATTAGATTTGGTACTGGGTAATGAGCCCGGCCAGGTGTTAGACTTGGAAGTAGGTGAGCACTTTGGTGATAGCGATCACAATTCTGTTATGTTTACTTTAGTGATAGAAAGGGATAGGTATATACCACTGGGCAAGAGTTACAGCTGAGGGAAAGGCAATTACAATACGATTAGGCAAGACTTAGGAAGCATAGGATGGGAAAGGAAACTGCAGGGGATGGGCACGTTAGAAATGTGGAGCTTATTCAAGGAAAAGCTCCTGTGTGTCCTAGATAAGTATGTACCTGTCAGGTAGGGAGGAAGTTGTAGAGCGCGGGAGCCGTGATTTACGAAGGAAGTGGAATCTCTGGTCAAGAGGAAGAAGACGACTTATGTTAGGATGAGATGTGAAGGCTCAGTTAGGGCGCTTGAGGGTTACAAGGTAGCCAGGAAAGACCTAAAGAGAGAGCTCAGAAGAACCAGGAGGAGACATGAGAAGTTGTTGGCGGATAGGATCAGGGTAAACCCTAAGGCTTTCTATTGGTATTTAAGGAATAAAAGAATGAGGAGAGTAAGATTAGGGCCAATCATGGATAATAGTGGGAAGGTGTGTGTGGAGTCAGAGGAGATAGGGGAATCACTAAATAAATATTTTTCGACAGTATTCACTCTAGAAAATGACAATGTTGTCGAGGATACAGGCTATTAGACTGGGTGGGATTGAGGTTCACAAGGAAGAGGTAGTAGAAATCCTGCAGAGTGTGAAAATAGATAAGTCCCCTGGGCCGGGTGGGATTTATCCCAGGATCCTCTGGGTAGCCAGGGAGGAGATTGCCGAGCCTTTGGCATTGATCTTTAAATCATCATTATCTACAGGAATAGTGCCAGAAGACTGGAGGATAGCAAATGTGGTTCCCCTGTTCAAGAAGGGGAGTAGAGACAACCCTGGTAATTATAGACCAATGAGTCTTACTTCAGTTGTTAGTAATGTGTTGGAAAAGGTTATAAGAGATAGGATTTATAATAATCTAGAAAAGAATAATTTGATTAGGAATAGTCAGCAGAGTTTTGTGAAGGGTAGGTCGTGCCTCACAAACCTTATTGAGTTCTTTGAGAAGGTGACCAAACAGGTAGATGAGGGTAAACCAGTTGATGTGGTGTATATGGATTTCAGCAAGGCATTCAATAAGGTTCCCCACAGTAGACTATTATACAAAATGCGGAGGAATGGGATTGTGGAAGATGTAGCAGTTTGGATCAGTAATTGGCTTGCTGAAAGAAGACAGAGGGTGGTGGTTGAAGGGAAATGTTCATCCTGGAGTCCAGTTGCTAGTGGTGTACCGCAAGGGTCAGTGTTGAGTCCACTGCTGTTTGTAAACGACCTGGATGAGGGCGTAGAAGGGTGGGTGAGTAAATTTGCAGACGACACTAAGGTGAGTAACCAGAATGCAAAGTACTGAGCTAATGGTAAGATTCTTGCTAGTGTAGATGAGCAGAGAGATCTCGGTATCCATGTACACAGATCCTTGAAAGTTGCCACCCAAGTTGACAAGGTTGTTAAGAAGGCATACAATGTTTTGGCTTTTATTAATAGAGGGATCGAGTTCCAGAACCATGAGGTTATGCTGCAGCTGTACAAAACTCTGGTGCAGCCTTGGAGTATTATGTACAGTTCTGGTCACCGCAAGTATAAGAAGGATGTGGAAGCTTTGGAAAGGGTGCAGAGGAGATTTACTCTGATGTTGCCTGGTATGGAGGGAAGGTCTTAAGGCTGAGGGACTTGAGGCTGTTTTCGTTGGAGAAAAGAAAGTTGAGAGGTGACTTAATAGAGACATAAGATAACCAGAGGGTTAGATAGGGTGGACAGGGAGAGCCTTTTTCCAAGTATGGTGACAGCGAGCACGAGGGGGCATAGCTTTAAATTGAGGGGTGATAGATATAGGACAGATGTCAGAGGTAGTTTCCTTACTCAGAGTAGTAAGGGTATGGAATGCTTTGCCTGCAATGGTAGTAGATTTGCCAACTTTAAGTACATTTAAGTCGTTATTGGACATGCATATGGATGTACATGGAATAGTGTAGGTTAGATGGGCTTTAGATTGGTATGACAGGTCAGCGCAACATTGAGGGCCGAAGGGCCTGTACTGCGCTGTAATGTTCTATGAAATGCAGGAAGAAGGAATGGAATCAAACTTCATTGATATATTCATAACCACAATATTAATCTCAAAATATTTTAATAAATAAAACTTTTAACCTAGTTCAATGTCAGAAAAGGCTTCTTTTGAAAGCAAATGGTATGATTTCCTTCATGGGTTACATACACTAGTCCAGCAGGGGGAACACTGGCATTAATTATGTGACAACATGTAAAGCCAAACTCAATTAAGCAAATAGTTATTCTATTAATTTTAATGTGATTAGATTATAATCAGTATTTAGCTTTGGTGGCAGTGTCCCTACCTCCGGGCAAGGAATCTGGATTCAAGTCTCACCTGCTCCAGAGGTGTGTAATAAAATATCTGAACAGATATATTAAAAGTATCTCAATATTTATCTCAAACAAGTATGTGGTTTTGGAAAAGGCAGGCAAGGGATTGGGGGGTTAGGCTCTTGGGAATGTAGCACTGGCAGAGAGGTTACTGGTACCGAAACTGGCTCTACTGTAATGAGGGGTATGTCAGGTTCCAAGCTATCGATGATGATATGGCACTCTTTACTCGGACACAGACAGGTGTTTCTGTGGCTGACAGTGAGACATCAGAATGGTGTGTTGCCTCTCTGGTGCCAGGGTCAGGGATGCTGGCTCTACTGTAATGAGGGGTATATGTCAGGTTCCAAGCTATCGATGATATGGCACTCTTTACTCGGACACAGACAGGTGTTTCTGTGGCTGACAGTGAGACATCAGAATGGTGTGTTGCCTCTCTAGTGCCAGGGTCAGGGATGTCTTGGAGGGGGTGCAGCGTATTCTCAGAGCGCAGAATGACCAGCAGGACGATATTGTACATGTTGGTAACAACATAGGAAGAGAAAAGAATGGAGGTTCTGAAAAGGGAATGTAGGAAATTAGACAGGGAGTTAAAAGGGAGGTCCTCAAGGGTAGTAATAACTGGATTACTCCCAGTGCCACATGTTAGTGAGAGTAGGAACAGGAGGATAGAACAGATGAATGTGCGACTGAGGAGTTGGTGCAAGAGGCAAGGATTCGCATTTTTGGACTACTGGGATCTCTTCAGCCACAGAAATGACCTGTGTAAAAGGGCTGGGTTCCAAGTGAGTTGGAAGGAGATCAATATCACTGTGGGTAAATTTGCTAGTGCTACTTGGGAGGCTTAAAATCACAACAGGGGTGGGGATGGGGAGTAGATGGTGGTGAAACCCAAAGAGATGGTGAGCAAGGAGGTAAGTCTGAAGCTGGTACAGTTGAGAAGAGGAGCAAGTCTATTAGTCAAGGCAGACGAGAGCAAGACAGAGAACAAGGCAAGAAGGGTGAATTAAACTTCATTTATTTCAATGCAAGAATCTTGACAGGTAAGGCAGTGAACTTAGGGCATGATTGGGGAACATGGGACTGGAATATCATAGCAATTACAGAAATGTGGCTCAGAGCAGGACTGGCAGCTTAATATTCCAGGATATAGATGCTATAGGAAAGGTAGTAAGATGGGCAACAGAGGAGGCAGAGTGGCGCTTTTGGTTAGGGATAACATTATGGCTGTACTTGGGGAGTACGTCCAGTGAAGTTATTTGGGTGGAACTGAGAAATATGAAAGGGATGATCGCCTTATAAGGACTGTACTGTAGTTGCCCAATAGTCAGCTGGAAATTGAGAAGCAAATTTGTAAGGGTATCTCAGTTATGTAAGAATAATAAAGGTGGTTATGGTAAGTGATTTTAACTTTCCAAACATAGACTGGGATGCCAGAGTTAAGGGTTTAGATGGAGAGAAATTTGTTAAGTGTTTCCAAGAAAAATTTCTTATTCAATATGTGGATGTACCCACAAGAAAAGGAGCAAAACTTGACCTGTGTTGGGAATTAAGGCAGGGCAAGTGACTGAGGTGTCAGTTGGGGAGCAATCTGGGGCCAGTGACCATAATTTTATCAGTTTTAAACTAGTGATAGAAAAGGATAGACCTAATCTAAAAGTTAAAGTTCCAAATTGGAGGAAGGCCAATTTTGACAGTATTAGGCAAGAACTTTCAGAAGTTGATTAGGGGGCGGAGTTTTGCAGGTAAAGGCACATTTGGAAAGTGGAAAGCCTTCAAAAATGAGATGATGAGCATCCAAAGGCAGCATGTCCCTGTTAGTGAGAAGGGCAAGGCTGGTGGATGTGGGGAATGCAGGATGACTCGAGAAATTGAGGTTTTGGAAGAAAAAGGTAGCATAAGGCAGTTATAGACAACTGAGATTGAGTGAATAGAGGAGTATAATGACAGTGTACTCAAGAGGGAAAGCAGAAGGGCAAAAAGGGGACATGAGATAGCTTTAACAAATATGGTTAAGGAGAATCCAAAAAGATCCTAAAAAGATCCTACAAATACATTAAGGGCAAAAGAGTAACTAGGCAGAGAACAGTCTGTGCAGCACTTAAAGATCAACAACACCATCTATGTTTGGAACCACAGGAAATGGATGAGATACTAAATGAGTATTTCACATCAGTTATTTACTGTGGACCAGGATATGGTAGCTAGAGAATTTGGAGAAATACTGATATCTTGAAGTGTGCCCACGTTACAGAGGGTGTGGTGCTGGATGTCTTAAAATGCATAAATGTGGATAAATCCCTGGCACATTATCAGATGTACCCTGGAACTTGGTGGGAAGTTAGGGAAGTGATTGCTGGGCCCCTTTTTGAGATATTTATAGCATCAGTAGCTATGGGTGGGGCGCCAGAAGATTGGAGGGTGGCTAATGTAGTGCCATTATTTAAGAAAGGTGGTAAGGAAAAGCCAGTGAACTATAGACCAGTGAGCCTGTCATTAGTGGTGGGTAATATGTTGGAGGGGATTCTGAAGGACATTTGTACATGTATTTGGAAAGGCAAGGACTGATTAGGGATAGGCAGCATGGCTTTGTGCGTGGGAAATCATGTCTCAGTAACTTGAGTCTTTTGAAGAAGTGACAAAGAATATTGATTTAGGCAGAGCAATGGATATCATCTACATAGACATCAGCAAGGTGTTCGACAGGGTTCCGCATGGTAGACTGGTTAACAAGGTTAGATCACATGGAATCCAGGAAGAGCTATCCATTTGGACATAGAAGATAGGAGACAGAGGGTGGTGGTGGTGGTTTACTTTTCAGACTGGAGGCCTATGACCAACAGTGTGTTGCAAGTATCAGTGCTTGGTCCATTGCTTTTCGACATTAATATCAATGATTTGGATGTTAACATAGGAGGTATGATTAGTAAGTTTCTGGCTGACATCAAAACTGGAGGTATAGTGGACAGTCACGTTAGTTACCTCAGAGTACAACGGGATCTTGATCGGATGGGCCAAAGAGTGACAGATGCAGTTTAATTTAGATAAGTATGAGGTGTCACATTTTGCAAAGGCAAACCAGGGCAGAACTTATACACTTAATGGTAGGGTCCTTGGGAGTGTTGCCAAACAAAGATCTTGGAGAGTGGGTTCATAGTTACTTGAAGGTGCAGTCGCAGGCAGACAGTCCAGTGAAGGCGGCATTTGGTACACTTGCCTTTTTTGGTCAATACATTGAATATCAGAGTTGGGGTATTATATTGCAGCTGCACTGGACATTGGCTAGGCCACTTTTGGAATACTGCATTCAAATCTCCTCTCCCTGCTACAGGAAGGATGTTGTGAAACTTGAAATCGCTCAGAAAAGGTTTACAAGGATGTTGCCAGAGTTGGAGGGTTTGAGGTGTAGTGAAAGGCTGAATAGGCTGAGGCTATTGTCCCTGGAACATCAGAGGCTGAGGGGTGACCTTATCAAGATCTGTAAAATCAGGAGGGGCATGGATAGGGTGAATAGCTAAGGTCTCGTTCCCAGGATAGCGGAGTCAAAATAAGACAGTATAGGTTTAAGGTGAGAGGGGAAAGATTTAAAAGGGACCTAAGGGCCAACATTTTCATGCAGAAAGGAGTGTTTATAGGGAAAGAACAGCCAGAAAAAGCAGTGGAGGCTGGTACAATTACAGCATTTAAAAGGCAGTTGAATGGGTACATTAATAGGAAGAGTTGAGAGGGATATGGGCCAAGTGCTGGCAAATGGGACTAGATCAGTTTAGGATGTCTAGTCAATTTGGAAAAGTTGGACTGAAGGGCCTGTTTCTGCGCTGTACACCTCTGTAATTCTAGTTAGCTCAATAGGTTTAAATTTAACAAAAATAATAACCACTCGCCATCAAGCAAGAGAAAAATCCAAAAATGAATGACTTAGAACAAAAGAAACAACGTACAGCAATTGTGAAAACCCCTTTATATACAAAAAAAAATTGAGACTGAACTAGTGAGCATCTCGTGTGAAGTCTACCAAAGTTGGGAAATTTAAGTAGTATCTCTTACGGATCCTTGATGCCCACGCCTGGGCACTCATCAATGACCACAATCCCATATTTGTCACACAAATCCATGATTTCTTCTGCGTACGGATAATGGCTTGTACGGAAAGAATTTGCTCCCAGCCATCGGAGAAGGTTAAAGTCCTTGATAATCACTGACCAGTCAAGGCCTTTCCCTCGTATCTGGTGGGTTAGGGGTAGTGGGAATTAATGAATATTTTATATAAAGGCACATTTGCAAAACAATCACTTATTTTCTCCTCCAAACGCATGGCTAACCAAGGGATTTAGCAGAGGTACACAATTGCAGAAACTCAAAAAAAACTCCCTTTCAATTGACAATGGTACCTTGGCAATTTCTCCATTTTGTTAAAAATATCCTACCTCTGTTAAAATTTAACAACAAAGATAATTAGAGAGAAGCCCATGGAAGAAGATTATCACTTAATGATTTAGGAGCAGAGCTGAAAGTAGAAAATGGATTATAATTAATGTTTCTAAGGTGGAAATATTAAATATTAGTAAAGAGTGATTTCTGACAAAGATTGCACCAGACAGAATCGACCCATTCAGTGAAAAAGGTGTTAATACTCCACACAAGCCTATATAAGCATTCTTTAGCGATGAACTTACTGTACTTTCAGAAGCAAATGTAGCCTGCCTCACCAGATGAACTTTATAATAGAATAACAACCATTATCCAATTTATTAACAGTGGTTCATTTTAATGGCAACAGTGTCACCTTGTGCAAATTGAAAATAATACATATTTCATTTAATGGCACAAGAAATGGTGTTACATCCAAAGCAGAACAGATTTGAACAGAGAACACTGGTCAACTACAGCGATATATACTCACATCTGAATCTTCGTGTTTATTCACTCCATGGAAATAGAATGGCTTCCCATTGATAAGGAACTGGGTCTTGGTAACTTGAACCTTACGAATTCCAACTGGTAATGTGTAAATATCTTCATAACTGATGCTACCATTTTTGCTTTTCATGTAAACCTGGGTATAAATGGTTTTGGAAAATATATTATTTGAGTAATAGAATTGAGAGATTTGCATGTAATCCCCAAGTTCCAAGGATAGTGTAGTCATCAAGTTTTATTGTAAATTTTAACTGATTGACAGGATTTACACCCAAATCAGTGCAAACTGTGCTCCTATATAAACAGGTAGGGCAGAGGTCAAAGAGAAAGGTAAACATTTGCAGAGCCTGTCCTTGCCTATTAATTTTCATGGTCATTGCCCTGTTGATACAATATCAGGTCAGCAATCTGGTTCACTTTTATTTTGTAGTTCTTTATTATAAAGGAACTTTCTATTACTTCTTAATAAATTGAGACAGGAAAGGTTGTTTTTATTTATAACGATATGGGTTCATATGATAATACAGAGCCAAGAGAAGCTGTTATAATGAAAATCTCATTGTTTCACGACAGCTAACTTAGAAAATATCCTTTCATGTTACTAGTCCCTAAATTATTTTTCAGTTCCCAAATTCGACTTTTGGACTAGTCTGAAAAGATTTTGTTACCCAGCAATTTTCACAAGAAAAGAATCTCCTGAAGCAAATTACAATCAACGAAGTAATTATGATGTAAAACTTGGTGTTGCAATTCCTACAACAGGAATTTGCACTCAGCTAACACCCATAAGCTGCATTGTGATGATGACCACATAATCTGTATTTTGTGATACTATCAGGGGATAAAAATTGGCAGTCATTCCCAATGTCCAAGCCAAATGCCACAGGATCTTTCAGATGCACCTAAATGGGCAGATCATCCAAAAGAAACAACCTTTGACACTGAAGAACTCCAATAACTGCAATGATGAGCACAACAGTCAAGGCCGTGACACAAGTCCTGGAGTGGGGACTTGAACACAAAAGCTTCTGATTCTGATGACCGTGTGCTACCAATCGAGTCATGGCTGACATTATCTTATTTCCTACCACTAACCTTTTATTTTAGAATTGCGACATGGCAAGTTATGGAAGTCTTACCTCAAGATTATAAAGGTACGCAGGTTGCTCATGCATTAGGTATGGCCACCAGAGATTTGGTTTACTTAATTTCAACTGTCCAACTGGAGGCCCATCTGTGATTGAAGCAACAACCTGTCCACTTTGGTCATACAACTTTAGTGATAATGAGTAGTGTGCGCTCTCCTGTATGGATATTTTATAGTTTACAATCCCTAGAGAAAAACAGAATCAGATATTACAGTTGGTTTGTGTTCTCCTTTTCAACCAACAATATATGTTAAATTTCAAGAAAATGACCCACCACAACACCCTAAAACTTAGACCAAAGAAAATGGAATATAAAATTATAATGAATTCACGTACAAATAGTGGTATTTGTACAGAAGTGGTACTGAACAATGTGTTTTCTTAGACTGACCGTTTCAATCATCTACATCAAGCCTTGGAAGTTAATGATAACACTTAATAGGAATACACTTGCTGTTTTTCTGACAGGATGACATCAAATCCTTCACTGTCAGAATAACTTACCGACATCATCTTGAAAATCTGTAACAATGGTCAGGTCATCTATGTAGACATTGGGAGTAGTGTATAGTAAAACTGGTCGATGAATCCCAGCATAGTTGAAGAAATCGAATTGTGTAAGCTGCACAAAGTAACCTGGAGGATATCTGAAAATTTGCAAAGAAGTGAGTTTATTTCAAATACAAACTTCTGTCTAAACAGTATTTCCTAACTCAGCTTTCTATTTCCTAAATATCAACATTTCAGCATCACTTTATGGTGGAACATGATAATTCTGTTAAAATCCCCTGCAACTTAGTGCAGCTTTGTAAATCCAGAACACAGATTTGCAAGATAAAAAGCTGCACCATATGATGTAACATTTGGCTACATTTTCCAATAGGATCATAAGAGGAAATAAATTAAATCCAAAATAATCAAAACAATAATTGAGGGAGGGTTTATGTTCTAAGCATCCTTGTCCAGGGAATGTATGATCCAGTAAAAGATGATGATGAATTAACATTGCCCTGAATTTGCCTTTCTTCCAACTTTTCGCTTTCTTAATATCTTTCTAATTGTTTTTTACTCACCTGAAGCATAAAACTTTGTACTTTGTAGAATGATACAACATAGAGGGTGACCATTCATCCATTCTGCCTATTCCAGCTCTTTAAAAGCTATCCAATTACTCTATAAAGCTAATTGGTCCAAATGTTCTCTGCCAGATTACATAGCTCAACATCAGTCTCCTTCCATTGTCCTTCATTTCATCCCTCAACATACTCCTCTATTCTTTCCTTCTGTTCCTGATGAAGGGCTTTTGCTCGACTCTCCTGCTCCTCGAATGCTGCCTGATCTGCTGTGCTTTTCCAGCGCCACACTTTCGACTCCGATCTCCAGCATCTACAGTCCTCACTTTCGCCCATTCCTTCCTTCTGCTGGTCCGGATTCCCATTAAACCCATCCATGTTGTTTGCCTCAACGAGACATTGTTCTCACGTCGGAGTAAAAGTATTTCTCCCGAACTTCCTATTATATTTACTCATGAACGCCTTATGTTTAACATTGCTAGCATCGCCTACAATAGGATCCCAATCCAACCTCCAATGACAGGAAGGAATGTGACCACTCGAGCAAATACTCACTATGGACATTCATGATGGTCTACCCCAAATATCAATCTCATCAAGGAGTGCAGATGTTCAAGAACGCAGCTCACCAGCTCCAGTGCAGTTAGTGATAGGCAATAAATGCCAGTCTCGTCAGCAATGCCCACATCCCATGACAGAATAATTAAAAAAATAAACTTTTCTAACAGGGCAGGTAATAATGACAAATTGTCTTCATATAATCTGTCCCAAGCCATTTACAAGTGTATTACCAAACAAAATTTGACTTTGAGAGATTAGGAAACAAAAAGGTGAGTATTCAAAGGCTTGGTCAGACAGAGATTTTAAGGAGTACTTTACAAGGTAAGGGACAGACTTAGGCCTTGGCAGGTGAAGGCATGGCCACCAATGGGGAGAGTGCTTAAAATCAAGGATCCTCATGGGGCCAGAAATGGAGGAATGTAGATACCTCAGCATTGTAAAACTGGAGGAGATTACAGAGATAGGAGTGCTGTATCCATAAACAGGTTTAAAAACAGATGAAAATTTTAAAAATCCAGACTTGGCTGAACAAGGAGTCAATGTAGGTGAGTGAGCACAGGGGTGACGGGTGAAAATGACTGTGGCACGTTAAGGCACAGACAACAGAGTTTTGCATGGCCAGAGGGTTACAGCACATTGAAGATAGCAGATTGACCAGGAAATGCATTGGAATAGTCTAGTCTAGAAATATAAAAGGCAAAGGGAACAAATGCTTCAGCAGTAATGTGTCAAGGTAGAGTCCAAACCAATGGAAGCTCAAAATGAAGATGGGAAACCTTAGTTGACTTTTGGACAGGTTCGGGTTATGGAAAGACGGGGCAGGGAATAAGGAGCAAGCAATCAAAGGTGGCAGTGTTGGAGAGTCAGAGGGCAGCCTCTCAGAGCTGGGGGAAAAGACTGAGGATAATTTGATCCAGGTTCATTCGGATAAACTGGCTTTCTGGTGTAGTATCTGACCAACTGGCTGGAATCCCCCCACTCTCAAAAATCTTGAGGTCACCACTGACTAGAAATTACAAAGACAGGTCAGATGCTCAGAATTCTGCAGCAAGTCTCTCACCTTTCTACTCCCCAAAGCCTGTCCACATCCAGAAAACACTAGTCAGCAGTGTGATGGAATACTCCCCACCTCCCTGGATGAGTGAAGCTCCAACCACACAAGAAGCTTGACACCATCCAGAACAGAACAGCTTGCTTGACTGGCACCACGTCCAAACATGTTCACTTCCTCCACCACCAAGCATTGTGGCAGCAGCATATACCATCTACATAATACATTACAGAAATTCATCATGACTCCTTAGACCACACCTTCCAAACCCACGAATCTCTACCATCTAGAAGGACAAAGGCAGCAAATCCACAGGAACACCATAACCTGCAAGTTCCCCTCCAAGCTTTTCATCATTTGACTTGAAATTATATCACTGCTCCTTGATTTGGGTTATAACTCAAATCCCCTTCCTAACAACACTGTGAATGCAGTTGTTCAAGAAGGCAGGAGAAAATGATACTGGGGATCAGAGTCGAAGAGTGTGGTGCTGGAAAAGCACAGCCGGTCAAGGCAGCATCCGAGGAACAGGAGAATCGACATTTCAGGCATAAGTTCTTCATCACTATAAAGAGCTTATGCTCAAAAATGTCGATTATCCTGCTCCTTGGATGTGGCCTGACTGGCTGTACTTCTCCAGCACCACACTCTTCGAGTTCAAGGCAGCAGCTCACCACCAGCTTCTCAGGGGCAATGAATGCTGATCTAACTAGCAATAACCACATTCAGTGAAAACAAGTTTTAAGAAAAGATGTGGAACAACCTTTAGTCTCAATATCCCAGGTAAGTCAGGGCTCCTGTTTCCCATCAGTATGCACTGATCATTTCCAAATAATTCACTCCATTGTATAAAGCTGCTCAGAAAAGTCAAATAAACTTCAGTGGTTCGAGAAGGTGGCTCACCACCATCTTCCCAAGCCCCAACTGGGGCACATAATAAATGCCAACTTTCCAGTGATATGCACATGAGAAAGCAATTAAAGTCAATCTTATTCAGTCTCACCTTTTTGTGTCAGTCATGTACTGAATCCTTCCAGGAGGTAAAGTATATGGGGTAAGTGTGTTGTTTACTGCAATTGTGATTCTGTATTGATGAGATGGACTGTTCTGAATAACTGTAGTGATATCTGCTTCAAAAGGAAGGTGGCCACCTTCATGAAAGGCAACCTCAGCACCATTTACCCACTGCAACAAGACAAAGCAGTCACATCAACTCACATAGCAACATTTAAAAAACCCTAAGGTAATGGCATTTCTGTTTGGTGTATCGCCCAAAATATTGGTTATATGGGATCACATTGGGATTTTTTGTCCATAATGGAATGAATGGAGTGGTGAGAGTTTTACAGTAAAACATTGAGACATGCCTTAATCGTTGTCTTAAATTCAAGGCACATCTGCTGAAGATTTATATGTATAGCTTGGCTTCCCATACAAATACAGAGGTAAGCCCAATAAATTTACTGCAGCATTTTCCAAAATTCGCTGGTAATTCAGTATAACTGCAGTGTGTGGAGTTTTCACAATTTTACTTTGAATTTTTTTTCCCACAATTTTACACACTCAGACCTGTGCCACACTTAACCAAGGTGGTTAAAATCACAGTGGTCTCACAATTGTGGAACACTTTGAAAGGGTTCAGAAAAGATTTACAGGGACGTTGCTAGGGTTCAAGGGTTTGAGCTATAGGGAGAGGCTAACTGAACAGATTAGATTACTTACAGCGTGGAAACAGGCCCTTCGGTCCAACAAGTCCACACCGACCTGCCAAAGCGCAACCCACCCAGACCTATTCCCCTACATTTACCCCTTCACCTAACAATTCACCTAACCTGCACATTTTTGGACTGTGGGAGGAAACCGGACCACCCGGAGGAAACCCACACAGACACGGGGAGAACGTGCAAACTCCACACAGTCAGTCGCCTGAGGCGGGAAATGAACCCGGGTCTCTGGCGCTGTGAGGCAGCAGTGCTAACCACTGTACCACTTTGCCGCCCACAAAACTGGCTGGGGCTATTTTTCCTGGAGCGTCAGATGCTGAGGGGTGACTTTATAAAATCATGAGGGGCATGGATAGTGTGAATAGCCAAGGTCTTTTCCCTGGGGTCGGGGAGTCCACAACGAGAGGACATAGGTTTAGGGTGAGAAGGGAAAGATGTAAAAGGGATCTATGGGGCAACCTTTTCACGCAGAGGGTGGTGCATATATGGAGCTGCCAGAGGTAGTGGTGGAGGCTGGTACAATTACCACATTTAAAAGGCATCTGGATGGATATATGAATAGGAAGGGTTTAGAGGGATGTGGGCCAAGTACTGGCAAACGGGACTAGATTAGCTTGGGATATCTGGTCGGCATGGACGAGTTGGACCAAAGGGTCTGTTTCCAAAGGGTCTATGACTCTATGACTCATCCCACCTGTTCAGGAAGACTAACCAGATGGAACGCCCTTTCTAATGAATACAGTAAAGTCCCACCATTCACTTCTTCACCATTTGCAAATTCGCTTGCTCCCACAAGCAGCAAGCTCACCATTTAACCCACGGACCCAAAGGTTCACTTATCCAGTTTTCAAAAGAAAGAAGAAAATTTGGAGATGACAACACAAGATAAAAGAGCACTTGAGTTTGGGATGTGAGATTTCAAAGATAGGGAAGGTGCCTATGACATACGTATTGTATTCCCTACGTGAGAACACCCACACTGCGAGTGCAGACTAACCCTAACCCTATCATCTGCCATTTGCCGACTGGAGTGTTTGCACGTGATGCTCCTTATTGTTAAAGCCACCAAATTCTGATGGGTTAAAATCAGGGGAAATGTGACAAACCTTTTCTAAATCAAACATTTTTTAAAACAATAGATTTGCTTTTGTTTTTAATTGTAGCTTATCTTCTACTGTACATTTTAGTTTTTTGGATGGTTGGCACTCAGCTAATTGATTGCAACTGGAAAATACATTTGCCATTAATAAAAGTTTCCATGAACCTAATAAATTTCTGTGAATGGCAGGACTTCACTTTATATCCCTCTTTATCCATAGTTGAAGAGGAAAATCAGCAGGGATAAATGTTTCTGAGAATAAGGCATTATATCTGGTCAGCATGGACGGGTTGGACCGAAGTGTCTGTTTCCATGCTGTACATCTCTATGACTCTATAGTAACCAACTCCCTATTATAATTTTGGTGGCACTGCATGAGTCTTCATTTTTTTGATCTCAGCAAATTAAGCTCCATAAGAAATTTAGGTGTAAGCTTTGGCACAGCCAGAGAAGATCTGACCACTTATTCTATACAAACCAGAGAGGAAGTAAAGACACTTTTCTGTTACAATAGGAGTGAGGCTGAAAAAAGGAAGTTGCACAATTTTACTCATGGAAAAGCATGTTCCTTGATAAGAAATTTCAGTTGAATAACTTCTCACATTATTCACAATGAATCCTGCACTGTACTCCATTAAGAAAATAGGTTGAGTGAAATTTCCTCTAAAAAAAAGTCAAAGCAAGGGGAATGGACAAAATACACTAAAATGTGTTTCAGAAGAGATTGGTAATTGGCTTTCCTAAGATGGTCCTTGTTACTCAATTTTCAAAATGCACACTAGTTTGGCAGTTCTGCAGAAAATGTGAGTTTTAGAATATGCTGAAGCATACACTTCCTAAAGTCCCGCCCTCATTAGGTAATTCATCTCTGCTGCTTTTGGTATCAGATATTTGTCACCATGACTGATTTCTCAGCTACCAGAATCATTGTAAAGTGAATGGAAATATCCAAATTCACAAGAAAATTGAGACACATGCAACACCATTTAACAGAATAAGACTGTTTGCTGGCAACACACCCCAGGAACATTTTACAGTACATGCAAGCCCAGCCAGTGAAAAGCAATGTTTTTTCAGCGAAAAATATGCTTCTTGATTGGATTTCAATTGAATTCCAAAGAAGTTAATAAACTACAATCAGAAGTGCATGAGTTCACTACGACAGGACCAGCAGAGTTGCAAGGGGAATGGAGAGTGGACCAATGAAGGGAGTGGCAAAGTCAGAACAGAGGGCAAGGGGAGTGGGTTGGCAAAGGGTGTACAGAATGGGGCAGCAAACGAGAAGCAACAGCAATAAGGGAACCATCTCCAGTTCCAGTACAGTGTGAATGCAAAAAGATGAAATCAATGACATTAACTTGCTGTTTAAGTGCACTGGTAGCAGATACACTGGTAAAACAATAAATGCCTGAATACAATTGCAAACACCCAGCCTAGGTTTGAAATAAATAACTGAGCAACGTAGATGTGAGAAGTAAAGCTTACTTCATACATTGGGCTCAGCTGAATTCAAAGCGCTGATGTTGGCCTCATCAAGTCAACCTATATTTTGACATTAAACCGCTATCTGGCAACCCTGTTACATCTAGAACACTGGGGAAATACAGGATTGGGCCAATATCAAGGCCAACATGAAATACAGGATTGGGCCAATATCAAGGCCAACTTGATTGAAATACTAGAGGTTCCTATAACTATTATGGAATATATTATGGTGTGTTAACACCTGAAGAAAAGAGAAATGGGAGAATATTGGCAGGCAGAAATGAATAAACCATCATCCTCAAGTGAATGAATTTGACAAAACCATTTTAATGTGACCTTACAACCTAACTGTAAAGGTTTGTCCACCTGCAACAGTGCTCAGAAGAAATACATGAAAAACGTTTCTGAATCAGAATATTTGTTCATTTTGTTTGCCCTCACAGCGTATGAAAGCAACATTATCTTTTTCCTGGTGTTGCAGTAACGTCAGCTAGAAATGGGCAGACAGGCGTTCAAGGCTTCCTGTTTTTGCCTTTGCTTGATGACCAACAGTTTTCTCAAGATAAATTCAGAAAGTAGTAGAAGAAGCTGATTTAACCCTGCCTTGTTCATCCACTCAAAAGAAAAACATGTTGCATTTAGTTATTTTAGATTATTCCAGGATTTTCACCTCTATTGTATATCCAGAAGTGCTACATTTATGTTTGACCTGTATGAATTTCTAACCCTTTGTTCTATGGTCATAATTCTTAAACAAGAAACCAAAATATTTATCAGAATTTACACAGTAAAGATATGAGAGGAAAACACTGTTTGATCATGATTTCCTTTTGACTAATGTAGCTTTTTAGTTGTGTAATACAACCTTACACTTCAATGTTAGACTTGTGAATACTGGACCTGGGAACAGGGTATCCCCTTCAAGCCTGCTCTGCAATCTATTAAAATAATTGTTGATCAAGTTGGTGTCTTACCACCACTTTCCTGTCAGCCTCTATCTCTTAATCATTGACTCCTTGTGAATATATTCAATGGCCTAGTTTCCACTGCTTTCAGAGGGAAGAAAATCCACAGACCAATCCCTATAGAAAACATTTCCCACCTTCAACACCTTCCATTAGCAATGCAGACTGCATTCAATAATCATGCTGAATGTCAAATGTATGAAAACCAACTTGTTAAACTTTATTGTTAATTATTTCAACAATAATCTTCTTCATGGAATGCACGTGCCACCTATTTTTCCTTCCTATCTGACTACAGTTAGCTGGTTTCAATTTAATTTGCCATTGCTCATTGCACACACACATTTGTCTGGATCTCAATCATTTTTAAGCTGATATCTTCAAGTCCATGACACGCACTCTTCACCATTTCCCTCATATTATTATCATCTGCACATAATAAAACAGCTGATGGTATTAGTGGGTTAGATCTCAGAGTGAAACCTGAGTTATATTTTTGCAGTTTATTTACGTGATCAGTCACTGAACATATTCACATGAGGCTGTCAATGTTCCTTTCACATAAAAATTAAAAGTTTGAAACATAATCTATTTGTATACATCAGGCAATTTAGATCTTGAACAGCTTATTTCTCCAGCTATATCCTTTACAGTCCATCAATCTCAGTGAAACATCACTTCTATCTTAATTCTAGTTTCTTAACTAACAAGGTTCCCTTCTGTAATTTTCTTCATATTCACCAAATGTGATTCTCTCCATTACTGTCTCTCCCAGGACACAATAACACAGACTAACTCGCTAAGTCTACATAGTGACTCTTAGGAGAAACACACGGTCTTACTCCAGCAATTTTCCTTGGAACACAAAAAACTAAGGACTTCACAAACTAATGGCCCTTCTGCTGACAGGAAACTGCTCTTCTGAACTGAAACCTGAAGTTTTACAACGCCAGATGATTAATGTTCCACTTTGTAATGATTCAGCAACTTACTTCCCAGGTACCTGATCCAGTCACTTAAATCACCTGCTTTATTAAAAATTACGCTTGAACTCGCTGTTCAAACGTGGCTGTTCGACCTCTTAAAGAGTAATCACTTTCAAAGAATTGACAACTAACATCCATTTTCCTGAGGAGGTGGTGACGTAGTTGTAA
Organism: Chiloscyllium plagiosum; assembly: GCF_004010195.1. NCBI lineage: Eukaryota > Metazoa > Chordata > Chondrichthyes > Orectolobiformes > Hemiscylliidae > Chiloscyllium > Chiloscyllium plagiosum. The sequence continues at coordinate 27,314,933 of NC_057737.1, read as the reverse complement.
CATCACTGGACTAGTAATCCAGAATTCTAAGCAAATGATCTTGGCATGGGTTTAAATCCTAGGGGGCAGCTGATGAAATTTGAATTCAATGAAGTTAGGAACAAAACAAGCTGGCCCAATGATAACTAATTTTCATGAAATGCCATTCTGTTAATTAATGTGAATTAACAGATGAAAATCTGTCACCTGGTTTGGCCTACATGACAAGGTGTTGACTCTTAACTACCCTCTCAACAATTAGGGACAGGCAATAAATCATCTCCATAATACCTCCAAATCCAAGTCACTGAATTAGAAGGTGCAACTTAATTTTTAAACAGAAATTTAGCCTAGAAACTTATCAAAAAAAGAACAGGACCACTCTGAGCAACATTATTGCTTCTAGTCCCAGGGACCACATAGAAACATTGAGGGAGTAGGCCATTTGGCCCTTTGAGCCTGCTCTGCCATTCATTATGATAATGGATGATCATCCCACTCAAAAGCCTGTTCTCGCTTTCCCGCAACATTTTTTGATCCCTTTAGGTCCAAGTGCTATATCCAACATGTCCTTGAATGTTTTAGCCTAAACTGCTTTCTGGGCCGAAAATTCCACAGGATCACCACGCGGAGTGAAGATGTTTCTCCTTATCTCAGTCACAGATGGTTTATCCCATATCCTTTGACTGTGACCCCAGGTTCTGGACTCACCCATCATTGAGAATGCCTTTCCTGCATCTACCCTGTCGAGTTAGGTTTTGTGCATATGCTTACATTTTGCAAGTTATAGTTGCATTTCTAAGCATCTGTAACTACATGATTAGTTTAGGCATATCATGAAATTAAAAGCCCATAATTTTGTTGCATCACTCACCCGCATCTGATCAAATTGCAATCCTATTTTTATACGTGCATTCTGAAGAACTTGACGTAGTCAAACATTTTGCAGGTAGAAAAAGGAAACTTCACTGGCATTTGTTGTATTAAATGTAAACGTATACAATTTAACATGATTCAAAATACTTACAACAACAGAGTAGTAATTGGCACTACCAACATGGAGCACAATTCTCATTCCTGCATTAGGCGATGTCCAGTGCTTGGGCATCCAAACTTCCTTTTCATACCACACCCAGCCAATAAAATCTCTCAGCTTGTGGTCCTGAGTGATGTCATTGTAACTTGCTGGAACAGGCATTTCGATCACTGGCCCTGTCTGACAGTAAGCAGAGAAAATATCTTGTGGCACATTATAATGCGAGTACACAATCAAGATACAAACACAGTGAAGATGCAAACAGCTGTTGGAATTCAAAAAGTTCTTCTGATGAGGCAAAACTGGGTACCGCAGACGTTGGATATTAGAGATAAGATTAGTGCTGGAAAAGCACAGCAGGTCAGGCAGCATCCGAGAAACAGGAAAAATCAATGTTTCAGGCAAAAGTTCTTCCTGATGAAGGGCTTTTGCCCAAAACGTCGATTCTCCTGCTCCTCGGATCCTGCCTGACCTGCTGTGCTTTTCCAACACCACCCTAATCTTCGATGAGGTACAGGGCCTGACTAGAATTTAAATCAGGCTCTTGGTAACATTATTTTTCAAATTTATATATAAATTGCCCTTCAGGATGAAGGGCAGTATATTTTGATCTGATAATCTACACGTTGTTATTGCCCAGGGTGTCCCTGCATCTGTCTCAGACGCTTTTGTTTTAAGTTCCTGTCCAGCATTTAATGCACAAGGTAAAATCATAACGCAAATAAGCACACTGAATATCAACTTATAAATCCTTCCAATAGCAGACAGTCAGACAGGAATACATTCCTGGTCAGCCATGCGACAGAAGCAAATTAGTGCCTCTACCATCACTATCCATAGCAACATGCATGTAAAAATATATGTTGCCACAGCAACATGGACTCTTTTAGGGGGCAGGTTGACTTATTCGGCTGAATGACTGGCAAGGGTCAGATTGGTGCCAAACACATGGAGTTCAATCCCCATTCGAGGTGGCGTGGATTTGGTCAGAGAACTCAAGGACAAGAATATACATGTTACCTCAAAGGGAAGAGAGGGGAAGCTGGTTTGCTTCTCAAATGATAATATCCCAGGGTTGCATCCAGATAGTAAGCGAGCTTATAGTGACAATAATACACAATGATGCCTCCCAGCCACATTTAATTTGCTTATGAAAATTAATTGCCACTCTTTGGGCTGTTTGGAAACTATTGGATGCTAGCTGTCTCAAGTCCTTCCTCAAGATGTCACTTTACTCAGACACTGTCTGCTTCGGAAGCTGTTTGAGCAATGTGCATGGGTCCTGCTTGAATACAGGATGTGGGCTGAAGTCCCGCACCAGAAACTTGAGCACAAAATCTGGGTGGCATTCCAGAGGTGTGGAACACTGTGGGAGGTAGTCTTTTAGACAAGACATTACACGGAGATACAGTCTACCATCCCAGTAATCCCAGGCAGTCTTTTGAACCAGAGTTGGAGAGTTCTCACCTTTCTCTTGGCCAATATTTATCCTTCAAGCAGCATCACTTAAAGAGGTCTCATATTATCTCATTTCTGTTTGCAAACTCTTGATTACAAACTGACTGTTTTGTTTCCTGTATCTCAACAGCTCTACATTACATCCCTGGTTGTAAAACACTGAGGTGGTCCAAGGTCAGAGAGGTCATTACTCTTTTTTGCATTCAGAGACTACTCTGAATTCCCTCTCCAAGTACTGGAGAAACTAAGCAGATCTGACAGCATCCGTGGAGACAGAAACAGTTAATGTTTCGAGTGGATCTGACTGCTTCAGAATTCTAGATCAAAGTTTGTTGGAATGTGTCATCGAAACAGTGTTCTTGTAAGTGATAGCTAGGGGGATTAGCCTTTTCGGAAGACCTGAAAGGGGTTATAACGGGCACCACCCCTCTCAGGAGCGTCTAACCAAAGGGAGGCATCAAGCAGAAAGCGAATACTGTACCTCTCTCAGAGGTCGCTTATACCAGCCCTCCTCGAATCCTTGGTTCCTGTTTGCGGACTGATCCGCCCGGAAGCTCCACAATCCATTCAGCTCCTTCAGTTCCCGGGAAGGGCTCTCCCGGGGAGTCAGTGCAAAGCTGCAGCCGAGCAGTCCCAACCAGAACTGCCACCCTCTCGCCATGCTGCTCGCTACTGGCCGTCAGCTGACTTCCGCGCATTAGCGTCACATGACCAGGAAAGTAACAATTTGGCAGCGTTCCACGTCACAATATCCAGGGAATTCCCTGTTCAGCCAAACAAACTTGTGACAATCCCCATTGACTTGGCGTGCCCCACGCGCGGAGTTAAGAAACAGTTCCGCTGCAGCGTGTTCACGTATTAGTGTTACCACATTTACCAACTCGCCAAGATTTTGAAGATTACTTCCAGGAGCCCAGGTTATTATGTAACTGCCAGTAACTTTACTTGTCAACTTGATTCTGCCGTTGGGTGGCAACTGAAATGACTGAAACTTGCCCCTTCTTAATGTTTTTCTCTCGATTCTTTCCTGGGAAGTGGCAAGACAACATACGATACCACAGAATTCTTCCTGTGCGGGTAGAAGCCATTCGTACCCTCTTGTTTGTGCTGGCCCTCCGAACATACTGATTTAGCGCCAATCACCTTCACCCCTAACATCAGCATGTCGCCTATACTTAAACAACTCCTTCTGCACATCTCAGTTGAACCTGCCTCCACCTCACTTCCAGGCATTGCATTCCACATCATATGCCTTAGTTGGAGGGGTCAGTGATCTGGATTTAAATAAAGCGGCAAGAGGTTTGAAGTGAATGGCTGTTGGGTATCTGGAACTCAATGTCCCCAAAAGGTGGTAAAGGCGGGAGCGTTTACAACGTTTAGAATTATTCAGGTGAACACATGAAACACCACCTGATACAAGGTTCTGAGCCAAGTGCTGGGGAAATGGGATTAGATAGATGAATGGGCTGAAAGGCCTCTTTCTGTGCTGTAACATTGTATGACTCGTGTGTAAAAACGTTTCTGTCATTTCTCACTTTATAACCGTGTCCTTTGGATTTCCTTCCTTTCACAAGGATCCGTCCAGGATGCACCTTGAGAAGGTGATTGGGAAGTTGCCTTCCTGAACCTCGCAGTCCATGTTGTACACCGATGGAGCTGAGAGGGATTTCTAGGATTTTCATTCAGTCGCGGTGAAGGTATTCCCAAGTCAGGATGGTGTGCGGTTTGGAAGGGAATTCGCAGGTAGCGGTGTTCCCATTCCTCTACTAGAAAGTTTAATGTGGTGGGTGGGGTGCTGATAAAGCCAGCTGATTCTTCTACGTGTTGCTGTTGAAGCCAGACTCATCCAAGCAAGTGGACATCTTCTACCGCACTCCTGACTTGGCCAGATGGATGGTAGACAGGTTCTGGGAAGTCAGCAGTAATGTTCCTTGTAAACTGACAGCTATGCTATGGACAGCTATGGAGGCTTCGTGAATGGACAGTTAACTTATGGCTGCCATGCATGGAACTCAGAGGTCAGCATGACAGCAGGAAAAAGTAGAGGGAAGATAGATCAGGAGTTACTTGACACAAATCTCCCAGCTTTTGACTTGCACTTGCTGCCATAATATTTATACGGTTGGGCCAGTTCAGCTTCTGGTCAATGGTAACCACCAAGATCTTCATAGTGATAGCTGGGGGATTAGGAAGACCTGAAAGGGGTTGGAATGGGCACCAACCCTCTTAGCAGCATCTGATCAAAGGAAGGCATCAAACGTATAGCGAGAACTGTACCTCTCTCAGGGGTCGCTGGTACCAGCTCTCCTCATATCCTTGCTTCCTGTTTGCAGATTGATCCGCCCAGGAGTTCCACAATCTGTTCAGTTCCTTCAGTTTGGTACGGTAGTGCCATTTAAGGTTAAGGATGGATTCTGTCTTGTTAGAGGGGCTCATTGCCTGGCACTGGTATGGTAAGAATGTTTCTTGTCACTTATCAACCCGAGCCCTAATGTTTTCCGGGTCCTATTGCATTTGAATACGGGCTGCTTCAGCACCTGAGGAGTTGTGAGTGGTACTAAATATTCTGCAACCATCAGCAAAAAAAAACCCCTAAAATAATCCTATGATGGAGAAAAAGTCATTGATGAAGAAGCTGGAGGTGTTTGGGCCTAGGACACTGCTCTGAGGAATGCTAGCAACAATGTCTTGGGACTGAGATATGTAGTCTCCAAAATCACAACATTAAAATCTATTTATGATATTTAGTTGATTTATTTATTGTCACGTGTATTTTGTTCCAAACACAGTGAAGAATGGTGTACAGTGTCACCAGACTCCAGTGCCATCGTAAAACACTGAAAAATAATCCAAAACATAGAATATAAAGACAGAAAATGAAGAAATAAACAAGTGTCCAAATTTCCAGCTGTTCTTTGTTAAGTGCTTCATTGTGGTCCATGGGCCTAGTGGGCAGGCACAAGTCCCCTTTGTCACTCTTCGGCACCATCTTACCCTCTACCAACATAACTGGTACCATCCTGGGTACACACTTGGTTACAAAACCAGTTTGGCAAAAGCAGCAGAAATAAAGGAAGGGCAGCAAGGCGGCACAGTGGTTAGCACTGCTGCCTCACAGCGCCAGAGACCCAGGTTCAATTCCCGCCTCAGGCCACTGTCAGTGTGGAGTTTGCACGTTCTCCCCGTGTCTGCGTGGGTATCCTCCGGGTGCTCTGGTTTCCTCCCACAGTCCAAAAATGTGCAGGTTAGGTGAATTGGCCATGCTAAATTGCTGGTAGTGTTAGGTAAAGGGATAAATGTAGGGGAATGGGTCTGGGTGCGTTGCTCTTCGGAGGGTTGGTGTGGACCCGTTGGGCCGAAGGGCCTGTTTCCACACTGTAAGTAATCTAAAAAAAAGTCAAAAGGAATGAGAAATATCCTGATATTCAAGGCTTATTCAAGTCTTATCACAGTGCAGGCACTGAGCCAAGCTGTAGCCTGGAGTCTCGGGAGGAGCTGCGGGCATGGTGCTGCTGACTCTAGCGCCTCCCATCTCCTCCTCCTCCTGCTGCTACCAATCCAATTCTATAACTACAGGTGCTGCAACTACCTGGGGCGGCTCAGTGGTTAACACTGTTGCCTCACAGCGCCAGGGATCCCGAGTTCAATTGCCACCTCGAGCAACTGTCTGTGTGGAGTTTGCACATTCTCCCCGTGTCTGCGTGGGTTTCCTCCAGGTGCTCCGGTTTCCCCCCACAGTCCAAAGATGAGCAAGTCAGGTGAATTGGTCATGCTAAATTGCCCGTAGTGTTAGGTGCATTAATTAGGGGTCAGTATAGGGTAGGAGACTGGGTCTGTGTGGGTTATTCTTCAGAGAGTTGGTGTGGACTTGTTGGGCTGAAGGGTCTGTTTCCATACTGTAGGGAATCTAATCTAACCAGATTCCATGAACATCAACTAGCCACGAAACGCCACGACTAACTATCCATAGTAGCCACACACACAGACGACAAGCAACATGAATTCGACTGGGACAACACTACCATTATAGGACAAGCGAAACAAAGAACAGCCAGGGAACTCCTAGAAGCATGGCACTCATCCACAAACTCCATCAACAAACACATCGACCTGGACCCAATATACCGGCCACTACAGCGGACAGCTGAAACTGACAACCGGAAGCGGCAGGGACAGGCCACTATAAATGCCGGAGGAAACACCACAGAAGCGCTTCACAGGAGGCTCCCAAGCACTGAGGATGTCACCTAGACAGGGGATGAAACGTTTGCAACAAAAATTTCCAGCTCGGCGAACAGAACCACAACAACGAGCACCCGAGCTACAAATCTTCACCCAAATTTTGAACTAGAGGCATAGGTTTAGAGTGAGATGGGAAAGATTCAAAAGGAACTTAAGGGGCAACTTTTTCATGCAGACGGTGGTACGTGTATGGAATGAGCTGCCAGAAGAAGTGGTGGAGTCCGGTACACTTACAACATTTAAAAGGCATCTGGATAGGTAAATGAATAGGAAGGGTTGAGAGAGATATGGGCCAAATGCTGGAAAATGGGACTAGTTAATTTAGGATATCTGGTTCAGCATGGATGAGTTAGACCAAAGGGTCTGTCACTGTGCTGTACAGCTCTATTACTCTATAAATAAGTCAGTATCCACAGCTAGTTTTCTAGCAATGTTCTAGCTAGAACAATGACAGACAAAGAAACTGAATTTAAAGCTGTTCTAATGGTAGAAAAATTGAATGCATTAAGTGCACCAGTTCCTGCTAAAATCTGCCTCTGCTGTCAACCACAAGAGTCTAATCTTTCTTCAGCCTTGTTGTCAGTGACTCATAAGTGTCATAAACTATTTAGACTGACTAAATTCTCCCGTTGTTTCAGAAACTGTAATGCATCAGTACAGTGACAGTGGTATGACATTTCTGGTCACTTTGGTTTGGTTCAGATTTTTCAGCCAAATTGATGGTGCTCACTCCTGACCATGCAGGAATACAAGTGCAAACTCATATTAATATAAAGTAATGATCATTGTTTAACCCCTAACTATGTTTTGCTTTTCTGCTTTATTTCATTTTTTTTCTCTTTGCACCCTCTTCTGAATATGTAGACTTTTTTTTGGCAAGCAAGAGATGGCAAAGGACCCAGACCTTTCTCACTCTGTTAATATATAAATATTAATAGAAACCTAATACTTTCTTTCACTGGACGGTGAAGAAACTGGCAGAAAAAAATGCCGTGAAAACTTTGTAGTACAATGTTACAGTTTCTGCCTTCATTTATAGAAGCCTCCCTCACGTTATTACTATTCTAAAACATAATCCACCATTGGAAATTGGTTTAGCTCAGTTGGCTGGATTGTTGGTTTACAGAGTAGTGTTATGCCAATGCCCATCACTGCTTTGAGGTTACCATGAAGAACTCTCCTTCTCAACCTCTTCCCTCGCCTGTGGTCTGATGGCCCTCAGGTTTAATCACCATCAGTCACTTCGCTCAAACAAGAGAAGCCCCTATGGTCTGGCCAGACTAAGGCAATACAACAATCCATCATTTTAATCTTATTGTGCAACAACTTGTACAACTTTGTCTTACTTTCCATTTATTGTACTGATGTTGCACTCATTACAGCTGGAGAAATATTACATATTGACTGGATATGCGAGAACATTTCTAAATAACTGGTTTTGTACGGTGTTCTATTATCCAGAGCCGTTATAAGTCTCCCTTAAGACCACCACTCTCGGCTCCTCCATTGTGGTTAAATTATTCAATTTCTCAACCAACATCCAGCACTGGGTAAGTGTATCAAAGCTATTACCTTTAGTACATGATTCCAACTTTGTTCCATTACTACTTCATCTCCTTAAGCTGAAGCAATCTGTTCACAACCTTGGTGTTATATTCGCTTCCAATTTTCAACCACAGATCTACGCCACAAATAACTTGAGTAGGCTCAATCACCTGCTGCTGAAATAATCTTCATTGATTTGTAACCTCTAGATCTGAATATTCAATGATAACCTAACTGGTCTCCACATTTTTATTTTTGGCCCACTGACATAATATAAAATACAATTGCCCATGTCTTAACTTGAAGCAAGTCCCATTCCTCCACCTCTCTGTATTCCCTGATTATTGGGTCCAGTCAAGGACATTGATTTTAAATTTCTCTTCCTTAGTTTCAAATCTCTTCACAACCTCATGCCTCCCTAATTATAGATTCTCCCACAAGAGGAAATATCCATTGTATATCCATTTTGTCAAGACACTTTCGGGTCTTGTATGTTTCAATCAAGTTTGTTCTTATCCTTCTGAACTCCAATGGATACAAGCTTACCCTCCTTATAAGACACCACACCTATTCCAGTTATTAGTGTAGCAAATGAATGCTCTAAAAAACTGAAGTTTAGCATCACCACTTCCAAATTCAATTTCTTTTGTAATAAACAATAACATTCTATTAGCTTGACTAATTATGTGATGTTCCTACAAGTTAACATTTTGAGATTCAGAACATCCAGAACCCTTTGCATCTCAGAGCACTGCAATCTCTCACAATATAGAAATTGCTTATTTATTATTCTTCCTGGCGATTGGACAATTTCATATTTCCCATGTTATTCCCAATTGGCCAGATATTTTTCCCCTCACTTTATCTACCTCCCTTTGTAACTTTATATCCTCTTCACGACCTACCTTCTACTAAGCTTTGTGACATCAGTAAACTCAGCAACAATGCCTTTTAGATCAGATTAGATTCCCTACAGTGTGAAAACAGGCCCTTCGGCCCAACAAGTCCACACTGACCCTCCGAACAGCAACCCACCTAGACCCATTCCCCTACATTTACCCCGACTAATGCACCAAACACTACAGGCAGTTTAGCATAGCCATTTCACCTGACTTGCACATCTTTGGACTGTGGGAGGAAACCGGAGCACCTGGTGGAAACCCACGCAGACACGGGGAGAATGTGTAAACTCCACACAGACAGTTGCCCGAGGTGGCAATTGAACCTGGGTCCCTAGCGCTGTGAGGCAGCAGTGCTAACCATTGAGCCACCGTGCCGCCTTTAATCTCTTAGTTCAAGGCATTTGTATAAATTATAAAAGGTTGAGGCCCCAGTTGATCCCTGTGACACATGGAAGAACAAAGAACAACAGGGCACAGGAAAAGGCCTTTCAGCCCACCTAGTCTGCGCCGACCCATGATGCCTTTCTAAAGTAAAACCTTTTTCCTCTATGCGGTCTGTTTCTATCTATTCCCTGCCTATTCACATCTCTTAAATGTTGCTATTGTGTCTGCTCTACCACCTCCTCTAGCAGCGCAATCCAGGCACTTTACAATCTCTGTGTAAACAAAAAGGTGTGCCTCTCACATCTCCTTTAAAGTCTTGCTCTTTTAGCTTAACCCTATGACCCCTAGTGATTGATATTTCAATGCTGGGGAAAAGGACTTGGACAGTCCATTCTATCCATGCCTCTCATAACCTTGTAAACTTATATCAGGTGTCCTCTCATCCCAAGATGTTCAAATGAAAACAAACCAAATTCATCCAATCTCTTCTCATAGCTAATATGTTCAAACCCGGCAACATCCTTCTAAAATGTTTCTGTACCCTCTCCAAAGCCTCCACATTCTTCTGGTCATGTGACAACCAGAACTGGATACAAAACTCCAAATGTGGCCTTACTAAAGTTCTGTACAGCTACTACATGACTTGCCAGTTTTGTACTTTTATGCCCTGACCATTTGTTATATGTTGCCAACCAGAAAATGACCCATTTGTGCCTATTTTCCATTTCCTGTCCATGCCAATATATCAGCCCCTAAACTAGGAGCTTTTATTTTCTGCAGTAACCTTTGATATAGCAGTTTATTAAATGCCTTTGGAAATCTAGGCTCAGTGTTTCACTGGTTCCCCTTTATCCACAGGTGTAACCTAGAACTCTGTGGGGAGCTAGGGAAGTTATTATGGGGCCTCTTACTGAGATATTTGTATCATCAATAGTCACAGGTGAGGTGCTGGTTGGCTAACGTGGTGCCACTGTTTAAGAAGAGTGGTAAGGACAAGCCAGGGAATTATAGATCAGTGAGCCTGACGTCAGTGGTGGGCAGGTTGTTGGAGGGAATCCTGAGGGACAGGATGTACATGTATTTGGAAAGACAAGGACTGATTAGGAATCATCAACATGGCTTTATGCATGGGAAATCATGTCTCACAAACTTGATTGAGTTTTTTGAGGAAGTAATAAAGAAGATTGATGAGGGCAGAGCAGTAGATGTGATCTATATGGACACATTCAACAAGGTTCCCCATGGGAGACTGGTGAGCAAGGTTAGATCTCATGGAATACAGGGAGAACTAGCCATTTGGATACAGAACTGGCTCAAAGGTAGAAGACAGAGGGTGGTGGTGGAGGGTTATTTTTCAGACTGGAGGCCTGTGACCTATGGAGTGCCACAAGGATCGGTGCTGGGTCCACTACTTTTCATGATTTGGATGGGAGAATAAGAGGTATAGTTAACAAGTTTGGAGGTATAGTGGACAGCGAAGAAGGTTACCTCATATTACAATGAGATCGTGATCAGATGGGCCAATGGGCTGAGAAGTGGAAGATGGAGTTTAATTCAGATAAATGCAAGGTGCTGCATTTTGGGAAAGCAAATCTTAGCAGGACTTATACACTTAATGGTAAGGTCCTAGGGAGTGTTGCTGAACAAAGTGATCTTGGAGTGCAGGTTCATAGCTCCTTGAAAGTGGAGTTACAGGTAGATAGGATAGTGAAGAAGGAGTTTGGTATGCTTTCCTTTATTAGTCAGAGTATTGAGTACAGGAGATGAGAGGTCATATTGCAGCTGTACAGGATGTTGATTAGGCCACTGTTGGAATATTGCGTGCAGTTCTGGTCACCTTCCTATCGGAAAGATGTTGTGAATCTTGAAAGGGTTCAGAAAAGATTTACAAGGACGTTGCCAGGATTGGAGGATTTGAACTATAGGGAGAGATTGAATAGGCTAGGGCTGTTTTCTCTGGATTGTCGGAGGCTGAGAGGTGACCTTATCCAGGTTTATAAATCATGAGGGGCATGGATAGGGTAAATAGACAAAGTCTTTTCTCTGGGGTTGGGGAGTCCAGAACCAGAGGGCATAGGTTAGGTGAGAGGGGAAAGATATAAAAGAGACGTAAGAGGCAACATCTTCACGCAGAGTCTGGTACTTGGAATGTGTTGCCAGAAGAAGTGGTGGAGGCTAGTACAATTATAACATTTAAGAGGCATTTGGATAGGAAGGGTTTGGAGGGATATGGGCAGGGTGCTGGCAGGTGGGACTAGATTGGGTTGGGATATCTGGTCAGCATGGACGGGTTGGACCGAAGGGTCTGTTTCTGTGCTGTACATCTCTATGGCTCTATGACTCTATAACTTCAATAAAATTGTTAAACATGATTTCAGTATCATAACACTGTGACTCTGAATAGCAATAAAAACTCTGTTTCTAGCAGTTTTTTTTCATATACTAACTTTCCCCTTATTAATCCTGAAGTCAATCTTTGTTTCTTTATTTTCTGTCCAACCTCTGACATGCACAATTATCTGTTTATAAACATTGGATGTAAGTTTGCTCGCTGAGCTGGAAGGTTTGTTTTCAGATGCTTTGTCATCATGCTAGGTAACATTGTCAGTGAGCCTCCAGTGAAGCACTGATGTTAGTGACCCGCTTTCTCTTTATGTGTTTCGGGTTCCTTGTGTGGACGATGTCATTTCCCATGGTGATGTCATTTTCTGTGGTGATATCATTTCCCATTCTTTTCCCTCTGAGAAAAAGAACAGGAAATGACATCACCAACCCAAGGAAACCTAAACACAAATAGAAAGTGGGCCACTTACCCAGTGCTTCACCGGAGGCTCACTGATCATATTATCTAGTCTTGTGACGAAACCTCTGAAAATGAACCTTCCAGCTCAGCGAGCAAACTTAAATCCAGAACCTCAACAAATCTCCTCAAAACTCATTTATAATCTCTATTTGTTAATCCGAGATGTTTTATTGTCATCATTGGAATGTATCTATTTAGTATTATCTAAACTATCTCCCTGAATGTCTGCTACTGCACCTCTATTGAACCATCCCTTAACCTAATTTGCTAATTCACTTTAGATAGCTCTGCTTTCTGCCCTCATAGAGATCTCCAACCCAGAGAAAGACCCTTTGGAGCATTGCGTCCATGCCAGTCAATAATTATCCTTTCAAAGTTTTCCCCTTTTACCTTAAACCTGTGTCCCCTAGTAATTGACATTTCTATACTGGGGAGAAACTCTTTGACAATCCATTCTATCCATCCCTCTCATAACCTTGGAAACCTCTGTCGGGTGGCCTCTCACCCCAAGATGTTCAAGTGAAAACAAACAAAATTCTCCGGCTTATTCTTTTCTCCCTCAAACAGAAAGCGAAACAATGATGTTCAGGAGCAAAACAGCTTTTTTCAGCCATCAATTCTTCAACTTCATTCCTGTCGGCATTAATTGATCTTGAATTTCCTTTTTAAAATCCTTAAACCCCTTTGGAATGTGTACTGGGGATAATAAGCATTTCAAATTCCAATGATACCAAGTGAGAGCATGGATTCACTGGAGATGTTCACAGGGGGGACTGGGATGAGTTCCTGACATCACTCTGAAGGAGATTTAAGGTCCCAAAGTCACTAAAAATATTATCTTCCCACTAGCTCTCATACTTCAGTTGGAACCAGATGGAATATATAGTTTTTTTTATTCACTCATGGGCTGTGGGCATCACTGACTTAGTTCAGTTGGCTGGACAGTTTGTACTGCAGAGTGATAGCAAGAGCATAGGTACATATCCCACATCCCCTGAGGTTACCATTAAAGTCCCTTCCTGTCCATCTTTTCCTGAAAGCTGGTTTTAACAGTCAGTTCTGTTACATTAACCTATAACAAGGTAGCTGTTTTCTGATTAATTTGTTACGAAGTGTTATAATCCAATTTCATTTAAGGCCTCCGTTCATTGCCCTGCCTTTTCTGCTGAAGGACATTATGAAGTGAACACTCATTGGACAAGTATCGTCATAAAGTAACAGCGTGACGTTCGCTGCAGTTTTGCTGAGGCGGTTACGGTCAAACCAATCTGGATAATGAACACGGATTTCCCAGCAGCTTGTAGCGGTGCTCTATGCCTCTGTACAATCCTTTTATCCCATTTCATTATTTTAGCAAACGGGGAATCGCAAATAGGTAAGTGAAACATAAGAAGAACAGTGGAGCTGGTAACCGTGGACCTTGGTGCCCGTTGTTAGGTATTCTATATCAGATTGAAAATGAATGATTTCAACTATCAAACATAGCCTTCAGTCTTTATGACTTAAGGGCAGATAGGAAAGAACACCTTTCATATAGTGACTGCTTTCTTGTCTTGTCCTGTACTACAAAGGTCAGTACAATCTAATAGATCCTCATGAAATATCAAAAAGCTATGAAAAAGCTGGAATTCCAAAGTTAGAAAAAGTTGCAGCATTCTCAAGATAATGAGAAAATATATCTGTGACCAAACTTTGGCTACATCCGATATCCTTCCCCTGTTTGATACTCAGAATTTTACAAGCCACGTGGAAATTTAATTTTGAAACTAATGCTGATGTCTGCATTTTAAGAGTAGCAAGTTGGTATATCTACAGTACCCCTCAAATATTAGAGATCAGAAATATTTGATTATTTAAAAATACACTCCCAAATTATTGTGAGGAGATTCAATCCAAGGTCCTGGTAGAAAACAGGAAATGGGAGCTGGAAGATTCCAGTGTTATCTCACTGTCTAAATCATAAATTCAGAAACTCCTCCATCTTTCACAGCTTTCTCTGGCCAGCAGCTATCCAGTTCTTTCTTGAATTGGTTGATGCTATCAACAGGAAAGAATGTCCTTACCAATGATATCAGTCAAAATGTTAATTTCTTTAAGTCAAATGTTAAAATTTCAGCAGTTCTGGGAGTTAAGTTCACCTGCCAGTCATTGGTGACAATGTAGTTGAGCAATTTAAACACTCCTAAATCAGCTTATTGCTACTTATAAGTTGCCTGGAATGTTCCACAGATTCCCTATTTATAAAGGGAACAAGAAGATTCGGTGCCTTCTACATTTTTTAGATCAGAGTGGTGCTGGAAAAGCACAACAGGTCAGTTAGCATCTGAGGAGCAGGAAAATCTTTGTGGAGAGAGGAGGAGAACTTCTTCAAGGTAGGCATCCTTGCAAGAGGATTCGGAGTAAGGTTATGGTCTGTCCCCAATTAACCTGGCAGCAGGTGCGTTGGGGACAAGCCAATGTGGAAGACACCCAATATATATTTATAAATAGGGAATTTGTGGAACATATTAAGGTAATCATCACTGCATACTAGAAACACACAGTAGCCTATGTTTGTTGCCCTTCTGGTCGGAAAATGCCTCCTCTTAGAAGCTAAGCAAAGTAAGGCCTGGTTACTACTTTGATGGGAAACTGTCTGGGAATATCAGGTGCAGCAGGCTCTAAAGATCTTCTTTTGGCACAGTGGTAGTACCACCATCGCTGAAATGAGAGACTTAGGTTGAATTCCCACCGACAGGTTTATAATAACATCCCTGAACAGGCTAATTTAATTTTTAAAAAGTGGCCACATCTTAGCTTAATGTTTTCCTGATTAACTTTTCTTTCATTACTGGTTAAACCAATTGAAGGATTTTATAATGATGTGATTGAAATGGTGCAAACCATTTGCTTTTGGATAGATGTGTAAAATTCACTTCTTCCCAGCATGCAGGTGATGTAATGCTGCATTTATGGCCATTCTAATTGTAGGTAACCATTTGCACAATTGAATAGGCTGTTCCACCACTTCTGAGGGCATTAACAGGCAATGCCACAGTTTAACTAACAGGTCTATTTAACATGGTTGGAAAGTTATAGCAAAAGTTGTAGAGGCTTTCCTTCATTCCTTAAGATGTCAGGGTTCACATGGATATATATTGGTGCCATTTGTTACTGAGTCTAATTTTAATAGTGTCACGGAGTCATATTTCTCCATTCATTCTTGTAATGTAAACTGAAATCACATTAAATCTAGAACAAGAAAAGCTAGCAGGTTTCCTTCCCTGAAGGATATTAGTGAATTGCTTGAGTCTTTAACGAGTATTTAGCACCTTGCATGATTTCTTTTTGGTGATAACTCGCCATTTGCCAGACTTATTGAATTTGATTTCACATCTTGTACTCGTGGCTTCTGAATTACTGATCCAACAGGAAAGAAAAACTTGCATTTATGTAACTTTTTCACAACTATCAGTTGTCGCAATGTGCTTTACAGCTAATGAAGAACTTTTGAAGGTATTATCATTGTTGTATAGGAATATTGTTATCTAGTATTATATGTGTTACACTGCATGGACATGGATTACTCCAACACATTAATTATGTTTCATATGGACAGTTAGCGTCTAAGATCCAATATCCACTTTTCTGCATTTGTGGATCATAATGAACTATGATTAAAACTTCTCATGGTTGCATCAAATGAAAATAATTTACATAAATTTATAGAATAGTTTGTATTGATATGGAGTCTGGGATGAAAAGGGAAGGCAGGAATTTACCATTGGTTTCTGGGATTTGAATTTCTGCCTGCAGCCTGTTAGTTTTGGATCCAGTTGTACAGCAGGACTGTGAGGTCTAACCTGACACAGTGGCAAGGTTACGAGTGCCAATGACAATGGTGGACATACAAGGAGAATAGTATTAGTATGCTTGGAGTAGAGATCAAAAAAAAGTATTGAAATAACTATGTGGTTAGTTGGGGGAACATTCCTGAAATAACAATTATTAAAAATGAACTTCACAATGGTGAATACCAATATATACCCCCACAATAACTACAACTTCTCCTCCAGAAACAAAATGGTGCATCTGCAATGTTGGCCAAACTCCTCGGCTAGATAACTGATGAACCGCTAGGTGTATTTGTGGGCACAAATTATAAAAGATAATGCTGTTTACAGTGTAATTATGAATATTAGTCTGAAATGTAGAGATGTTTTTGTGATCACCTTATGCTAATTTTCTAGTGCGCTGTTGGCAAACTGCAGATCAAATGGAAATATAACCATTTCCACCAACTGCACAAACTCTTTTACAAATATATGTATATATATAACAACATAGAGAGCTGATTTTTAGTTGTCATCACAACGCCAAAATCTTAAAGCCCGAAAAGGTCTGTGCTGATCTTGTCAGTGTGTTATTGGCTACAGCAAGCACTGAACATCACCTCTAATAGTTTGACCTATTGGGAGATATATTGGCTTCAGACCACCAATGATGCCTCTATGAAGAAATCTTGTGTTTCGTTGGTAAAAGGGTGAGAAATTAAGCTTAGTAAATTAAAACATCTTTCTTTTCAGCATGTGGGAAAAGAGCTGTCACAATAAGAACAAGTCAGTCCCGAATAGTAGGAGGTCGGGATGCAGTGGAAGGTGCCTGGCCTTGGCAAGTTAGCCTTCAAGTGACAAACAAACGTGCTCATGTGTGTGGAGCCACAGTTATCAGCCAATGGTGGCTCTTGTCAGCAGCACACTGCTTTCCTTCTACCAATGGATTCAAGTATGTTTCAGAGATAAGGTTATTTCTAATATTCTGTAGAAAACTATTGGGCAGCTCAGAGTTGTTTACTTTTTCCTTCTTGATTCAAAGTTCCTTTTACATGATACTCCGCAATAAACTACTGAGTGGAGTGCAATTCAATTCATAATATCACAATAATAGATTACAAGTGGAAATACAGGAGCTTCTTGCACTTGATGTGAGAGGTGAGGATGGAATGGTTGGGGGAAGAGTAAGATGTTTTACATTAAAAGGAGTTGCAGTTTATCCTGATTCTCCAGAAAGATTGTAGAGTGATATCAGGAATTCTCACTAGAGAGGAAGGCACAGAGACAAGGAACAGAAAGAGAAATTGCTGGGAAACCTGACCAGGTCTGGCAATATCAGTAGAGACAGAGCAGAGTTAACGTTTTGGGTCTAATGACCCTCCTTCTGAACAGGAGCACTCTGTGACTTTCAGACGTTTGGAAGCAAATGTAGATCAACAGTTTTCTTCCTGTCCAAGGTGATTGAACACAATAGGCAAAGTCTTTTCCCTGGGGTCAGGGAGTCCAGAACTGGAGGGCATAGGTTTAGGGTGAGAAGGGAAAGATAGAAAAGAGACCTACGGGGCAACTTTTTCACGCAGAGGGTGGTACGTGTATGGAATGAGCTGCTAGAGGAAGTGGTGGAGGCTGGTACAATTGCAACATTTAAGAGGCATTTGGATGGGTATATGAGTAGGAAGGGTTTGGAGGGTTATGGGCCGGGTGGGACTAGATTGGGTTGGGATATCTGGTCGGCATGGATGGGTTGGACCGAAGAGTCTGTTTCAATGCTGTACATCTCCATGACTATGACTCTATAACACATTGTCACTTCCCTGCACATCTCTCCCACAACTCCCTTTTTGAATCCCTTGTGTTCACTTCTGCCCTTCTCATAACACCAAGTCCAACCTAGTCTAAGAGATGAGTAGGACTCTGTGTCACTTCAATCATAACATTTTGAAATGTTAAGCTGTCCATAGTATTCATTATGACCTTGCAACCCTATTGCTCTCTTTGTAGTCCAGGTGCAAAGGACTGCCCTTGGGCAGACAGGCACTGAAATTCCCATTCCCCTACCTCCCTCCCTGCCTTACAGACCCAAAACATCCACCAATTGTCATTAATTAAAATGAAAATCTCATCCTCAAGCTGTGCAACATATGACTGAATGAAAAGTGAAAACATTCATAGAAGTAATAAGTATTTAAGATTTAATTTTATCTTCAAGTCTTCTAACTTAGTCCAGCTATAAACATTTTTAAGTTTGTTCCTTAAACCAAAGGCTCTCATAATTCAGTAGTAGTTTTCTATCTTTGAGCCAAGAAGCCTGAGTTCAAGTCCCATGTGCACCAGACATGTGTCGTAATGTTTCTGAATGTGTTGATTAGAAATATCAGTTCCTTAAACCAACTGTCGTTGCTAAATCAACTTCACTATTTCCTGTTTGATGGAAGTTACAATTCTGTACTAGACTGCCTCACAGTCCAGCTAACTTTGTCACTATAGGAATAAAGTTAAAAATCGCACAACACCAGGTTATAGTCCAACAGGTTTATTTGGAAGTACAAGCTTTCGGAGTGCTGCTCCTTCATCAGGTAGCTAGTCCAAAAGCTTGTATTTCCAAATAAACCTATTGGATTTTAACTTGGCGTTGTATGATTTTTAACTTTGTCCACCCCAGTCCAACAAAGGCACCTCCACATCATGACTAGAGGAATAGGCATTATTTGCTATTCGTATCATAAAATACAATCATTACCACTTACTTAGGGTTGGACATATTTCTGCAGGTGTCTCACATGAGTCCTTTTTTGACACCACCCGGTGTCTGCCATTGATCACCTTGTGCAACACCTTCCCAGGGAAGATTAAGTGATTCTCCATTGTCCACTGAATGACCCTTGACTTTTAGTCAACCATCCTTTCTGCCTTGTAGTCTATGTATTTAGAACCACCAAACGAAAGCACTCGAAGGAAAAATACATTTTTATTACCCCAGTGAATCTCCCCTCTTGTTATTGACAGCAATGTCATGAAGATCGGTCTTTAAATCCTGTACATTCCAAGATCATATTGAAATTGGCAACATTAACTCTGACCTTGGCATTTGACAACTGAACTGAGTAATTTTGGGATAGATTTCTTGTAAATGCACCAACAATTTGGATGTATTATTTTCAGGGTCTTGTACCTCTCAGTGTACAAGAACCCTTTTACTTTCTTTTTGCACTCACTGTCACCATGAATGTATGAATAAGGAGTAAGAATAGTCAATTCATCCCCTTGAGCCTTAGCATAGCTAATCTGATGGTACCCTCTATCTTCTTGTCTATCTGTACCCTTTAACCCCTATGCCCTTTGACTCCCTTGACAATCTATTTAACTCAGCCTTCTAAATATTTATTCACTGACCCAGTCTCCACTGCCCTCTGGTGAAGAATGTTTCATGGACTGATGATACTCATTAAGAAAAATGATTTTGGCTCCACTTCATCTTAAATGGGAGAAGTCTCTTTGTTCAAAAGACTGCGGTCCCAGTCTCTCCACAAGTGAAAGCATCCCTTCATCATCTGCCCCATCAATTCCCTCAGGATCGTAATGGTTTCAATAAGATTGCCTCTCATTCTTCTAAATTCCAATGGATACAGGTCCAAATCAGATCGAGCTTTCCTCTTCAGACAACCTTTTCATTCCGGCAATGAGTCGAGTCAGACATCTCTGCACTGTTTCTAATATTTCTTAAATAGGGAGACCAAAACTGTACGCAATCATCTCACCAACAGCTCAAGCTTTCCAGACCACAAATAGTGGGGTTAGGGCAAACTGCTGACCGTTCTTTGGAAAGAGAGACCTGTCTTGCATCATTGCAACTTCAGTCTGAGGTCTTTTCCCCTAAAATTGACTGGTTGAGTGCAAATTAGATGATAACATAGTCAACCAAATAGCTTACCCTTCCTGTTAAGTAACATGTAATATCAAATACAAATCATGAAAGACTAATTTTATATATGGTGAATTTTTTATTATAAAAATATTGATCAGGAATGTTTCTCTGATGGTAATTGCAGACACTGTCAAGGCTTGCTATTGTTTAGGCTTTATTGCTGTAATGTAAAGGGAACCAATTCAGGAGTGTACATGATTTTGGTTTCAACATGTCTGTTTTCTTTTGTATTGTGATAGTAATAAAAATCAGTGGAGAGCTGTGATGGGACTGAGAGACCTGTCAATCCACGCTAAATGGACAATTACTCGGAAAATCGCTGTCTTAATATTGCATGAACAATACAATGATATCCAAAATGACATAGCAGTGCTTAAAGTGGACCGAGCGATCGGATTTGCGGACTACATCAGGGCAGCATGTTTACCAAAACCAGGCAAATTTCATATTGAAAAATGGAACCATTGTCATGTTACTGGATGGGGACTTATGGAACAAAACGGTAGTATCCTTACCAGCAGTATTTATATTGAGAAATCATAAAGTTACTTCTTTTAAGGGCAGTATTGTCATACTAAATAGACTTAAATTTCCAGATTATCTCATTTTGGAAATCCCACAGTAGACCAATCTGATTGGGTGTTGGGAGAAATTGATAACAGAGACACTCACTTCTGCTGAGCAAACCTTTACTGTGGTTTTGAGATGATTTCATTCTTTATTGAAACAAAAAATGATTAATATTTGTAGTTACAAATCTAACTAGAAACACTTTACCTGTGCTATTCTTTTTAGATTCAGTCAATGCCATTGATGGTGCAGTTATAGTGAATATGGTGTTTCATCCTAATGTTTCAATATTCAAAGTGATTCTGAGTGTAGTATTTATCTAAAACAAAAGGAAATATGTTTAATCTGAATAAGAACGTGTTACCGTCATTCAGGTTAACTTGGTAAAAGAAAAGACACACTATGAGAGAATGTACAGTATGCAGTAGGGCTCAACTTCAACCCTACATTCTGTTAGTATCAAAGAAACATACATCGCCAAAACACATTAAACCTTGTGTTTGAATTGAATTACTTGCCCTCTCCCTTCATTGGCATCAGATAACCAGATGCATGCTTTCAGTGCTCAAAACAAACAGCGTACATCATAAACTCAGATCAGTGTTCCTCACAATGTTTCCACCGTTTAACTGCCAATGGATGGGCAGTTCAGGACAATTCTTTCTCTTTTTATTCTGCTCTGCTGGAGGGTGAAACTCTATTAATAGAGTCATACAACACGTAAACAGACCTTCAGTTCACCCAGTCTGTGCTGACCATAATCCCAACTACACTGACCAACTAAACTGGATATAAAATTAGTCTTTCCTGATTTGTATAATTAGTACTGCAATTATGTATATATTTACATAATACATAATTGTACTTCATCTAATAGGAAAGGTAAGCTTTTTGGTTGACTACGTTATCATCTAATTTGCACTTAACTGCTTGTGCTTGGCCCATATCCTTCCAAATATTTCTTATTCATGTACTTATCCAATTGTCTTTTAAGTGGTGAATGTGAGTACAATTACAGTACTTAAAAGTCGTTTGGACAAGTACCTGAATAGGAAAGGTTTGGAGGGATTATGGGCTGGGAGCTGGCAGATGGGACTAGTTTATTTTGGGATTATGGTCAGCATGGACTGGTTGGACTGAAGGGCCTGTTTCCATGCTATGTGACTGTATGATATTGTAACTAACATGCATCCACCACTTCCTCTGGAAGTTCATTCCACACATGAACCACTCTCTGTGCCTTTCATGTCTTTTTAAAATCATTCTCCTCTAGCCTTAAAAATACACCCCCTCGTCCTGAAATCCACACCCTAGGGATTGCCATTCACATTGCCTATGCTTCTCGTGATTTGAATAACCTCTATAAGGTCATCTCTCCAGTGAAAAAACTCCCAACCTATCCAGCCTTTCCTTCTAACTTAATCTTTTATTTACAGAGTGGAATGAAGTCAGAAAATAGCTCCGCTGGTCTTCATTCACTGATTACCAAAACTAACTTTCTGTGATTGATCTTTTTTCAAATGTGAGGTTAATGGGGTCATTATGTTATATGACTATGTCTTTAAGTTGTAAGATTAGCTATAGTTTGGGACGATGCCTAAATTTCAGGGAAATGAAAGGAGTCAGTGACTTCTGTTGGGAGTCTGCCTGGTGATAAGGCTGGGGTTTTTAATTTGTTAAAATCATAAAGGGTTTGACTACACTATTGAGATGGAAGTGCTGGATTTTATCACCTCACAGGTGTTTTATTAATACACAATGAAGAGGCTCAAAGTCTCCTAAGTTCCAGAAAGGTGTTTTTGATATCAAGTTGGAAAATGTGGTGCTAGAACCTGTCCTTGTGTTTCTAAAATAAAAGACTACTGTGATCAGAGATAGCTAATCAGCTTTCTATGCAAGTAGAAATGTTAATAAAGTTCTTATTGAAGTGGGAAGTGGATAGAGAATGCTATTTTGAGATCAGGTTATTTGTTTCACTATAAACCCAAAATATCACAGACTGAAGGGAATAGCAATTTTTCCCTTAAATGATTTTCATGCAGAATTTGGGAGGGGGTGGTGGAGTTTTTGGTCAAATTGAAAACCAAGTTCATGTGGATTTCAAACCAGGTTAGAGGGCTCACCTAGCTGAAACTAGAGGAGAATTCCCTGGGAAATGGTCACTGGAAGATGGACTTGAGGAAGGACAAAGAACAGAAGTTAAACTCTAAGAAGCTGTAAAACAGTTTGGATTGGTTCCAGGAGAAGTGAAAATTTCCATTAACAACAAGACTAAGGTTTTTGCTTGCCAGTAAAGTAGACAAGAACAAATTCACTTTGGCAACTTCCATTTTAAACATCCAATGTAAAGAATGTAGTATTTAATTAATAGTGTTTGATACTGAGTCACTCATAATAATGTTCTTTTGAAGCATAAAATCTTGATGTGTCATCCTTTCAGTTTATAACAAAGTTAAAATTTCTGTTTAAACTGTTGCCAATCTCCATCGAGATCATAATAAAATCTGACTTTTAATGATGTGTGTACTATAGCAGAAAGAAAAAAAAGCCAGGTTCACTCTAAGAAAAACCTGTAATTTTTACCAGTAACTGGGAGAGTTATTGAGATTATTTTTTGCTACTTGGGTATTTACATTTGAGGAATATAGGAATCGTCCAGAACACCAGCCAACAACAGCTGCCTGCAACCCCCACACCCACATCAATCTTCATTAAGTTGATCAAATCCAGGAGGCAACTGGACCATTGACTCTGCAGGTTAAAGAAAAGAGAGAATTGAAGTGTACCTAGTGTTACCAAATTGCTGTATAGAAGTTATGAAGTGTAGATGAAAATAACTGCAATTGTGAAAACTTCACTGCACTCCTATCAGCATCTGGAACAAAGTGGAGGAAAAAATTAGTTACATTGTAGGCACGAGCAAAATCTGACTTCAAGGGACTGTGCAAATATTCACATTGACAAACCTGTTTATAAGCAACATATTTATTCTATTTTTGTTACTTTTGGCAAAAAAGAAAGGAATTCAATGTCCATCACCAATTTTATTTGACATATTCCTTGAATTATGAAAATTGTAGTGGGAGATGATAACAACCAAACACTTAGAGTCATAGAGTCATAGAGATGTACAGCATGGAAACAGACCCTTCGGTCCAACCCGTCCATGCCGACCAGATATCCCAACCCAATCTAGTCCCATCTGCCAGCACCCTGCCCATATCACTTCAAACCCTTCCTATTCATATACCCATCCAAATGCCTCTTAAATGTTGCAATTGTACCAGCCTCCACCACATCCTCTGGCAGCTCATTCCATACACGTACCACCCTCTGCGTGAAAACGTTGCCCCTTAGATCTCTATTATATCTTTCCCCTCTCACCGTAAACGTATGCCATCTCGTTCTGGACTCCACGACCCCAGGGAAAAGACTTGGTCTATTTATCCTATCTATGCCCCTCATAATTTTGTAAACCCATATAAGGTCACCCCTCAGCTCCGACGCTCCAGGGAAAACAGCCCCACCCTGTACAGTCTCTCGCTGTAGCTCAGATCCTCCCATCCTGGCAACATCCTTGTAAATCTTTTCTGAACCCTTTCAAGTTTCACAACATCTTTCCGATAGCTAAGATTTGCTTTCCCAAAATGCAGCACCTCGCATTTATCTGAATTAAACTCCATCTGCCACTTCTCAGCCCATTGGCCTATCTGGTCAAGATCCTGTTGTAATCTGAGGTAACCTTCTTCGCTGCTGTCCACTCCTCCAATTTTGGTGTCATCTGCAAACTTACTAACTGTACCTCTTATGCTCGCATCCAAATCATTTATGTTGTTCAACCTCTAAATAATTAGCATGTTTGATTCAGGAGAAAACTTATCAGAGGAGAAGAATTTGCATCGTGAAGATGGCCTTTAATGCCAAAGAATAATATTATGACAATAGAATGTCATGACAATGAAGAAGGTAGAGTTATACCAAAAGGAGGCAGTTACATGGATTTTTTTCTGTATTCTATATTCCTGTGAAATTATCCTGTGAAGCAGCGGCTCTAATCTAATTACATGGACCTACAACATTAGATCTGGTTGGATCAGTTGTTTCTTATTAGGGCTGATGTGGGAAGCGTGCTTCAATATGTTGACGCTTTGCCAAGATTGTTGACAAATTCTATGAATGGCCATGCCATGTACCCATGTACTATGCATGTGGAACTGCTACAGGTTGTCATGTTGACTTAGAGTAGCAAAACAGACAATGACATTGATTGATCTGTAGATATTGTGTCAGTTAACTCCAGTACATAAAGTTTGTTATTCTGGCATCACTTTTCTCTATGGAAGAAGAGTTATGCTATCTTTGAATGATCTTTGATGTGAATTATTACTTTGTAAATACCTCAAATATCTCTGACAGACAGCATCCAACACCTGAAGCAATTTAACAACCATTCAACTGGCTTCATGCCACTTGACATTATTTGGACATGTTTTTGAGGTTAACGGAGACAGCTTGGTAGAGCTTCCTGGGATTGAAGGGCATGCCGAATATTTTAGCTGCTGTGCTGTATTGGAACTTCATGCAGTGTCTGTGCCAGGTCAACTATGCCACTAGATGGAGCAACTGCTGCAGAGAAAGAAGAGTCTGCCCATGCTACTGTTACTGCCTTTGCCTGTGAAAGTGGAACTGAACTGAACAGCTAGAGAGCATTTCCTGAATTGCAGCTGTTCTGGCATCACAGTCAGTTATATCATGGAAATGACTTTCACTTACTTTTGAAATGGAAATACGGCAAAATCTGACAAACGGCATCTTCACTTACATCTGGCAACAAGCTGACACCAATCAGAAACCAGTTGGAGTTATCTGAATCCGAACACAACAAATATACCTGACCTAATAGCAATGAATGGTGGCAAATGGGAAAATGGAGATCTCTGTCATCAGTCGTCGACAGAGATGAAATTGCTCACTGCACAGAAATGATTCCTGGAAGGTAAGAATATATTTCATTGAATGAAGTTAATACTGCAGACCAAAGAATGGCAAAAACATAACCTGACTTAAACATCACAAATCAGAACAAAGATTTCAAAGCATCACAGATAATCCACACTGTGCGTAAAGGAAGACGAACCTGAACAATGACAAAGAAAAATATAATACAATAAGTAAAGATTGACAGCTGGTTTGCTTAATTGACATTAACATGAAAGAGCTCCAGCTGCTCCTACAGGGAGATATAGTTCCTCAACACTTCAGCAGGCTTGTATGGCTATAGTTCAATTCCTTTATGAAATAATCACTTTTTACCACAAAGTTAATTTACCTAAATACATTTGTGCACGAGTTATCAATATTTTATTTGGAAATTATATCACTTTAAAGAGCTTTGTGTTTGAGTTCTGTAAGTAAATGTTTTGAGTAATTTCCTCATTACACGCACAGGTGAATGTTCTCCATCTGGGCTAAGCTGCCCCATGGGAAGACAGTAAAGAGGAATTGATAAGGTGATGGGATGGGATATTTACTTACTTGATGAGCGGTGAACAGTGGACATACAGATAATCGAACATCCGTATCATGATGTTGAACCAGGAGGGGACACTGATTAGTATCTTTGGTTCATCATTGATCAGAAGCTTAAGTGGAGTGGCCTTTCAAATGTCAGAGAATGGAGGAAGCTGGAGATTTTTTTTCACCATTTACATGTTTCAAGGTGGAATCCTCACTATTTCCTTGTATAGGCATAGCTGCAACAACACTCAAGAAACTCAATATCACTCAAAGAAAGAAGTTAATTTGTTTAGTACTGCTCCCACAGGAGACTCAATATCCATCATATACCACCCAGGGTGAATGTCATCAACAATGAGCAGAATCACATCTCTGCAGAAAACCATCAAGGCCAAAGCCAGATGTTCAGACAAATGAGACTTACATGGAAAGGGTTCTATGAATGTAGTGAACAGAGCAACAAAAAAACCTTAATTGCTATATATATAATGTCATCTTGAATTATGGAATTTTTGATGTTTTTGTTTTGTTTGATAGTCTGTTTTGGACAGTGAAAATTTCACTTCTGTGGAAAGTGGAGGGTTTTTTTTTATCATATTGTAGGTAGATCATTCATTTATACTGCACCAATGCTAATTTTTGTTGGCATATGCAAAACGTTTTTCCACAAAAATGAACATATCCTTATTTTTGATTAGGTGCACCAGCACGTATACTTCAAGAGGCTGCAGTTAAATTGATTCCTTTGGAAACTTGTCAACAGGTCAATTGGTACGGCAGCCGCATAAACGATAAAATGATCTGTGCAGGTTTTGCAGGTGGAGGCATTGACGCCTGTCAGGTAAAGTCCAGTTTCCTCGGTTGATAATTTGAGAATACCATTTCATGGTATAACTGGAGCTCGATGTACACATACAGGCCACAAAATTCATGATATGTGATTAACCTGGCCCCATTTTGTTTTTCAAATGTAGGCAGAATGCAAACGTTGCGTTGCCTTTTACTCACATGATCGTAGCACACAGCCAGTGGCCAAGCTGCACACCTTTGCAGTTTGTATGGAATTCTGAGCAGCTTGCACAAGTTAAGCTGACCTGTACTGTGTAAAGCCAGCCAATAGCTCTTAAATGAGAGAGGCATTTTACTTGGAACAGTGATACTAGAATGACATTTTGCCTGGGATTGGCACAAGAATGATACCGCCCAGTACTGAGTGGCTTTTAAGCTTTTCTGAAACAGCAACAGAGGGTTTATTACAGCAGGCAGACTGGAGGAGAGCGTCCCTTCAGACAAACACTGTCAAGGCAGGGGGTGGGAGTGGATAGCCATCGCAGTCAGTCCCAGCGAGGAGTGCTGCAAGAAGTTCACTGACATTACACAAGCAGTCAAGGTCAGTGAATACAGTTTCAAATGTAATAATAATTGCACCAGTAGCCTCGGCAGTCAGCTCCATGCAGCACATCTCCATCACTCACCTCACAACAATCTCCATTTCGGATTTCCACCCAAAATTCATAGCTGTGAAGGAGAAGCTGTGGAACTGGAGAATTGATATTGCATCCACATTGGTTACCACCCACTTCCGTAGGTGCTCACCAAATGGTTGCGCCTTCATCAAGGGGAAGTTGTTTGGATAAAGAAGATCTTGGCAAACTGTAACCGTCATGCTAGAGATGGCAGAATTCCTTTCAAAAGGTCTAGGCAGCAGGAATGTTTCTTTAAGCACTCCGGTCGTCTGCTCAATTAATATTTTGCGTGACATTATAAATCTTGTTTATGCTGTCCATATTGCAAATAAAAGCACCTGAATCTTAAAGTGCTGTAAGCTGCAGGGCTATGGGCCATGTGCAGGAAGATGGGATTAAAAAGGGCACCTGGGTGTCTTTTGGTTGGCATGAACAAGACAGGCCAAATAGCCCCCTTCTGTGCTGTGTCATTTCTATTGTTCTAAGGTAAATTAATGTTCAAATACTCAATTTTATTGCATTGTGCCTTCCTCCACATTACGTATAAAATAAAACAAAATGCAAATATATAATGCCTTCTTTGTGCTTGCAAACAGGCAACACATAGTAATACTGGTCTGCCTTTATTTTTCCTTAGGGTGACAGTGGTGGACCCCTGTCATGTCAGCTTAAAGGTACAGATCGGTTTTACGTAGTTGGAGTTGTGAGCTGGGGACAAGGCTGTGCACAGCGCTTTAAGCCTGGTGTTTACACAAGTACAAGCACATACGGTGATTGGATTGAACAGAAAACAGGAATATTGATTTCCCAAAGTGAAGACTCTGGTGTGGAATTTGAAATTGACAATGGTGATGCAGGAACAGAGAGTTTAACAGGAAAACAGTCAGTGCCCCCCACTGTACCTAATGGTCTGGTGAAGCCGATCTCACTGGTGCGCAGAAACACACCAGGACGAGCAACTCCCCTTTTAAATTTGATTATTATTTCGTATCACTTTTATATTAGTTGTTGTTCCTGAATCAAAATCTTTCTTTCTTTAATTAAAACACTTTCCTTAAAGAGACAGACAATCCTTGGTAAAATTCATGAATGTATAAGGTTGCCAGATAAGTGGGTTGTAATATACTGAATAATGTGGAGAGTTTTGATACTTGTTGGAGCTGCACTCATACTTAGCTGACATGTACGTAGTATATGATTGACAGGCTTTGCAAAATTAGGAGAAGAGTTATTTCTCTCAACTCCCAACATTTGACCTGCTTACGTTGCCACAGTGTTTTTGATACTGTTTAATTAAAATTCTAATGATATAATGAATAGCAATGCCATTGAAATTCAAGGAGATGTGATTAAAGACTGTCTTGTTGGAGATGGTTATTGTCTGACATTGTGTGGCTCATTTGCTGTCTAGCAATCCTGAAGAATATTGTTGCTCCTCTGATGCATATGAAGATGGATTGCTTCATTATCTAAGTGTGACCAGACTCTGCAATTATGTTCAACATCCCCAATGCTGACCATTTGCTGGATGAGATGTCATTGTGAAGTCTGGGGAGATTTTAGACCGAAAACATTGTCCTGAAGAATTCTTGAAGCAATGTTCTGGGAGAGATTGACCTCCCATAAAACCACAATCATCCTCCTCTATGCTGTGGAGCGTGTACACCTGATTGCTACTGTGAAGCCTCTTTGAAACCAAATTTGGCCAAATGCTGCCTTGATGTCAAAGGTCAGTGTCAGGCTCAACATTCCTCTGGATCTTTTGTTCAAGGCTGTAATAAAGTCTGGAGTTGAGTGATTGTGGCAGAACTCAAACTGAGCATCAGTGAGCAAGTGCTGATTGACAGCATAGTCAAGGACATGCAATTTTCTGATAATTGAGAACAAACAGATGGGGCGATATTGGCTGGATTGAATTGGTCCAGATTTTTGTAGATTGGACACACTTGGGCAATTTTTCATGTTGTCAGATAGATAAGTGTTGTGGCCAAACTGGAACAGCTTGGTGAGAGGAATGGCTGGCCAGTTGTGGATTACAAATCCTCAGCACGACAGCTGGTGAGTCATTAGTGTCTGTAAGCTTTGCTTTGTCGAGTGCACTTAGCCATTTTGAAGGTAAGCAGTTGATCCTCATGTGTTGGACAAGGAGAATTCTTCCTCTGGGCCCCAAAGATCTTTCAATTAAGTCATCATGAAAGTTGGGAATAATGCATTTCTCACCTGTCCTCCAGAGTCTGTTTTCATTTCCATAAATCTCCAGGCTTTTAAGATGCAAGTTTGGCTTTACCTAACATCTGATGTGCTGTGGCTTTTGCAATTTTGGAGAGATTACTGGCATCATTCAATAAAAAGGCACTTTGTCTTTCTTTCATTTTGCATTTGAAAATGAGGAAGAGACTAATATAAATTTGTATTAAACTGGAACATGACAAGTTCACCAAAGGGTTTGAAAGCTCCTGTTGTCGTTTTTTGAGCAGTTTACTAATACTCGATACCTGTGTTATGTCAGACCTTTTGTTTACAAAATGCATGATCTATTCAGATTATACATATTATCATTTATTTGTATATTGCTCATACAATCTTTCAAATAAATCAAGACATTTCTATAATTTGAAGCCTACCAGCCATGGAGATGTGTCAGTGATGTGCTCACCATAATGTGCTCCTATATTTAATGTAATTAACATACCACCGAGGCCTTAGTATCTGAGTTTGGGAGGGCAGAGACAGCCTCTCTGCTTCCTTTTATAGAGGTCTGTGATTTTTTTTCCCTCAGAAGTGGAGGAGAAAGTGTTTGCTGGAAAGGCTTCACAGCAGAGCCTGTACAGATACTACTGTGCCTGAAGAAGACAAGAGGTGGAAGGAGTAGCACAATAAGGCTAAAGGGAAAACAATACAACAGGTTGAATCATGCTTGGTTTAATGGGCCATAGGTATCTCAGCACACCTGTGACACTCTCCTGCATGCTCAAAAATCTCTTTGCAAAGGATGAGGAGAAAAATGTTGTGCACTGCATCGCCTATCTTAGCCCTTTCTGCCCTGAGACAAAGGGAGGGGTTGAGAGAGATGGAAGTGGCTGGCATAGCTGTTGTGTTGGTGCAGTTAGGGAAAGCTGGTGAGTTACCCCAAGTGAGTGGGTAGGAAGTGCAGAGGCTTGCAGGGTTAATATTGGGGGGTGGAAGGGGATGAGGCATTTGAGGGCAAATTGAGGGAAGATCTTTGTGCAACATGAGCCTTGATGAAGGGATATGCATTAGCCAAGTTTAAGCAAGTGTGAGGCATCCGAGAGAAGATGGTGGCACTTACCTTGTGAAGGTAATTAATCTTGGGCATTTCTGAGTGTTCCTTCAGCCTGTGGACACTGCACGTAGTTACTACAGACCAGGCTGGCAAGGTCTGGCACTGATGTCTCCCTTAGGAAACAGGATGACCTTACTCCACACCACTCCATACATCAGGACCTCTAGTAATGTTCAAATTTGCCTTGTTGGCCGTTTCTGAGGCAATTCTTCCCACTGCCTTTATGGTAAAGGGCATTTCTTGGCTTATAGTGTTTGAACTGGTGCACAACTGGGATTTAAATATGATATTAATGTTGGGATACATAGGTACTCACTGTTACTGGGATATTCTATCTATTGCTGCTGAGCCTAAGATAGCGTGAATGGTGCTATCAAACATGGTGCATACTGAATGATGTGAACAGTGGAAAATGGTATGAGAAACTCACTAAAGTATACTGAGAGAAACCATCTATGAATTTAAATTTAACTGATTTTTGGGAAAACTTCCATCCCTGGTCGAAAAATTGGAGACCCACCATGCAGGAGTGAAGATAGGAAGCATGTGACAATGAAAAGATGGTAAATGTTTGGAACTCTCCTACAAACAGTGGTCGATAATACAGTTGGTTCTGCTATAATGCACATTTCTTTAATGTGAATTGGCTATAAAACAATTTGAAGAATTTAGACCATTATTTACAGAATGTGAATTTTCCTTATCTGTATTGGTTGGAACGCAATTCTGGCCCCATTCATTTAAATGGTGCTGCTATTATGTAATATTCTTCTCGCTGAAACAGAACTATCAAAACCAATTGTACTCCAGCAGTTAATTTTAAAATTGAGATTGACGGATTGGTGTTAACCAGAAGTATTCCTAGGTTTGGACACTGACTGATATATGGAATCATCACCATCATACACCATCCCTTGATATTGAATGTTAGTCTCAAATACTTAAATGGCATATTTCTGTTCCTGTTAGTTCTTATAATCTTTATTTTCTTATTACTACAGAAATGTATACTGAAACATTGATTATCAAAAAATCTCTTTTATGCTTTGATTACTGTTGTGTTGTGAAGTTGAAGGCACGTACTATACCTTTTAAGGGAGAATGAATGCAGACACTTATCATGTGACTGACTGCAGGCTCAAAGTGGACTGGACAATTTGAAGATGTCACATTTGAGCTGTAACTCAGATGCTGAGTTGTTTTCACACCAATTCTAATTCAACCAGTTTAAATTATGCCCTAAGATACTAAAACCCAATTGAATTTGAATTTTACTGTTTTGACAACATCAAACTAATGAGATGATCTGATGGTTTGGGGTATAAAAAGCAGGCATTCTGGACAGTTAGTTACAGAAAGAGCACCATCTGCCATTTGAACAACTGCCCGCAACCTTTCTCTCTGAAAGGTACTTGTTTCATATGAAACATCTGTGCAGCAGAAGACCGAAGATGACCCAGGGGAATCTACAAATAGACGAAGTTCAACACCCGAAATGACAACTGGCTTTGAAATTGATTTCCTGTAAATTTAATAGGAGCTTTATCAGGTCAGAGTATTGTTATAGAATGGGAGGTAGATAACAATTTTTTTAAGAGAAAGGTTTTCATTAGTAGATAGTTGTTCTTTAATGTTTTCTTTTGGAGTTAAAGAATAAAGTTGTTATTTTTTTCCTTTTAATGGTGGAATTTGGGTAGTTTTCTGTAACTCATACTTTAACAGATTACGAGTTGAAGTGAGCTTTTCTGTGTTTGGTTTAATTAGCAGAAGGGTTTACCCCGTGTTGTAACAACATGAGGTGGATACTTCCAAAATGAAGCTCAACCCTGATAGCAGCAAGTGTTTTAATTTGTCAGATATTTAGCAAGGTGCGCTAGCTCCAATTGTTAATAACATAAAGTTGACCAAAGCTTTGCACTGCTGCTTTTCATAGTTAAATACTTATCTAAATCTTAATTGGATAGTGTTTGGTGATATTTAAGTACTTATCCTATCAAGATTAGAATTAAAAGATTAAAACTAATCATTTCAAGATTTATCTGTTTAATGCCCAACCTTTCTTAGTCAACATATTTCCAGAGCAATTGCCAAACATATTGAACTGCTCCATTTAAGTTCACTAGTGTCAACATCAACAAAGAATTTAATAAATCAAGTTCCTATTTTCAACTGAGAAACATCTCTTTGTATCATCCAAATAATTGTTATGAAGCTGCATTATCATTAACTATCATTTTTGGATATTATTGGACTTGTATCCAGATCTTGAATTTTTTTTGTAAGAGTACTTTGGCTACAGAAATTATAATGTTGCCTTTACAAAGGACACACCTGTTTGACTGAAGTCGCCAAGTCTACGATATTTTCAAAGTGAGGTCACATGACACAGTTTGTAGGTGTCATAAAACTATTGGATTTGAACATAGTCAGAGGTAACTTGTTTAGTGCGACATCTCTCTCTTCCATGAAATCTCTCTCATCAAAGTTTGAGAGTTGTAAATGCACTGGAAAACCTCGTCATAAGTGGAACATTTGCAAAGGAGAATTTCAAGTCCAAACCACTGTCACCAGAAATGCAATTCAGCCAGCTATTACCATCCAGGAAAACACCCCATGTAAAATTGAGTTTAAATTACAATCAATTGCTGTAAAATACTTACGTACAATGATCAAGCAGGTGAAACAAAAATTATAACCTGTTTAATTGTGGTCAGTGTAATGCACTAATATCAATCCTGTCAACCCTACAAAGTCCTCCTCACTAATATCTGGGGGCTAGTGCTAACATTGGGAGAGGTGTCTCACAGACTAGTCAAGTAACAGCCTGATGTAGTGATACTCACGGAATTATATCTTACTGATAATGTCTCAGGCACCACCACCACCATCCTGCATATGTCCTGTCCCACCAGCAGGACCCAGCAAAGGTGGCAGCACAGCAGTATTCAGTTAGGGGCGAATTGCTCTGGGAGTCCTCAACACTGACTCTGGACTCCATGAGGTCTCATGGCTTCAAGTTAAACATGGGCAAAGAAACACCCTGAAGAAAGGCTTATGCCCAAAACGTCGATTCTCC
The DNA here is from genome assembly GCF_004010195.1 of Chiloscyllium plagiosum. NCBI lineage: Eukaryota > Metazoa > Chordata > Chondrichthyes > Orectolobiformes > Hemiscylliidae > Chiloscyllium > Chiloscyllium plagiosum. The sequence continues at coordinate 27,280,914 of NC_057737.1, read as the reverse complement.
TGCTCCTTGGATGCTGCCTGACCTGCTGCGCTTTTCCAGCATCTCAGCATCTGCAGTCCTCACTTTCTCCAAAGAAACACCCTACTCCAAAGAAATTACCACACACCATCCTCCCTCGGCTGATGAATCAGTACTCCTCCAGTTTGAACAACACTTGGAAGCTTTGAGGATGACAAGGTCACAAAATTGACTCTGGATGGGGGATTTCAATGTCCACCACCAGACATGGTTCAGTAGCAGCACTACTGATTGAGCTGGTCAGTCCTAAAGAATGCAGCTGCTATACTGGGTCTGCAGCAGGTGGTGAGGGAATGCGCATTAAGGAAAAGCATACTTGACCTCATCTTTACCAATGTACCAGCTGCAGATGCATCTGTCCATGACTGTACTGATAAGAGTGACCACCACAGTCCTTGTGGAGACAAAGTCCCAACTTCACTTTAGAATAACCTCCATCATGCTGTGTGGCACTAGACAGACTTCAAATACATCTAGCAACCTGTGCATCCAGGACACTCTGAGGGCCATCAACAGCAGCAGAATTGTGCTCCAGCAAACCTGTAACCTCATGGCCCGGCATTATCCCCCATGCAGCCAGAGGGTCAACCCTAGCTCAATGGAGAGTGCAGGAGGGCATGCCAGGAACAGCTCTAGACACATCTGAAGATGTGGTGATAAAGTCAAACAGAGTCAGCATAACTTCATGAAAGAAAAAATCATTCCTTTTTAAATTCAAATTACAGTGTGATGGTGTGACCAGTGGAGGAGTGGAATAAGGAAAGGGATCAGTGCACCCTTCCTAACTCTGTTGTATTAATGGAATTTCAGAACTCAACTTGTGTAGATTACCAATGTGTCCAAGTTAATTTAGTCAGTGCATTTAATGTCCATACAAATTAAAAAAGGCAGTTAAAACTATATAATCTCTTAATAATATGACCAACCTGACAATTAACAGCGTGAAATTTAATTAATTACAAATGTTTCCAAATTATGGGCCTGGATTTTTGCTTCAGTGGTGTTGTGCCATCAGGAAAATTCCCAGCTTGCTGCATCCACCCCAGGAAAGGTGCTCCTAATAGCAGGATCTTTGTCCTGGGGTTTAAGGGAGGGTTAGGGAATTCCTGCATTCAGATTGGAGTTGGCCTCAGGGACCATTAAATGCCAAAGCAAGCCAATTCCCAAATACAACTTGGTCTGTAAGTATTCCTTCCAGTTGCTTTGTTAAATATTAGGCCCTTTGAACCTCACCCCTGAGCCATTCCTTATGCCGATACATGTCGACTCTTGTCAAACTATGTTCCCAGACACCATCATGGACCTCCCAATTCACTATGTCAAATTAGTGCCAACTCATAACTATCATGTCATCACTTTAAGAGGGAATATGGTAGCGAGTAAGCATGTAAAAAGAGTTAAGACAATGACTGCAGATGCTGGAAACCAGATTCTGGATTAGAGTGGTGCTGGAAAAGCACAGCAGTTCAGACAGCATCCAAGGAGCAGGAAAATCGACATTTTGGGCAAAAGCTCTTCATCAGGAATGAGTAAGTATGCAGGATGTAGAACATGTGACCAGCAGCCAGTGCACAATTGAGTTTGCAGAAGGTTGCGTGACGGTGTGTAGTTGAACTTTCCTATGAAAGTCAGTGAACCTCTGTGACAACTCCATCTGCTCAGCAACCCTCTAGCACCTCTTGAAACAAGCAGTGTTTAGGATACCTGGCCTTGTTTCAGATTGGTAAGCTTGTGGAAGCAAACACAATCACGATAATGTCCTCCCACCAACCCCTGTGATCCCATATTGGCACCAGATAGCCAAGTTAATGCCAATTCATCCCCCACACCCACCACCATATAGCCCTGTGCTAACCTAGTGCCACTCCTACTAAAACGTGCCTCCCCACACTTTACACTACCTCTTCCAGTATCCACAAAGGCAGGAGCCTCACTGACATGAAATACAATACACTAGTTATCTACTTCAGATATCACTATATTAAAAACCCTAATCCAAAAATCATTCAATATATTTACATCCATTCATATGCTTAATCCCTTTTATATAAAGAAAAATTAACTCCTCATCAAGGACACAAAATCCTTTAAAACCCTGTTTCAGCTGCCAATAACATGGTGAATATACAGCCCCCACCTCCTGACCACTCACCCATGATAATGAGGTGGTGTGGAAAGCAGCCAAGCTGTAATAATATGATTATTAACTATAAAGGTATAACTTAGGGATATATTAAAAAACAGCTACTGAAACTGTACGCACTTTTTTTAAACTCAGTCACTGGCTTGCTACTTTCTCAATTTTTAAAGGGCAGGTTATTTAAATAACTTGACAGAGGTGATGGAGGAGAAGATCAAGGGGACTCAAAGCACAGAGTGTGGAAAGAAGTGTCTGGTGGGGCCATTACATTAGAGCTGGTAAGGTAAAAGGTGTACTGAGCTGTAAGTTACTGTATGCATTACCATCGATCAAAGAATTTTAAAGTGGATTGTACTGCTTGCACCCATGGTAAACTTCTAACAAGTTGCAAACAAACAGCTTATGCCCTTTCAGTTGGCAGGGGGGAATGCTGACCAATTCCATTGCTGGATCAGTGAAACACTGGGCTTCTTGTCCATTTCTGCCTCAAACTATACCTGGACCTTTATATCTTCCATTAGGGTTGACTCCAAGAGAGCAAAAGGGTCACAGTGCATGCTTAAACCTCCATTACAAGAAGACTAGAATCGGAAAGTCTCTTCTCTCACATCACAAATTACACTTTCACTGAGAGATTTCTTTTCTTATGGATGGTTTTCAACAATAAGTTAGATTAGTAAATAGGTGTAGGCAAAGTTGGAGGCAAATCTATTTAGGAGACAATTGACATAATCCATTGCACCAGTTATTGTTACGTTAAACATAAAGCTCGAAACTGATCCTAGAACAAGAGAGATAATTAATGTTTGTTCCATTAAAATCAAGATTAATATTAATATTTCTTTGTCACCCAAGTGTCTTCTTATTGAAAGGAAAATATATGGGTAACGTCATGGCAAAGGGAAAATTATTTGGAGCTTAGTTCAGGTTAAATAAATATTCTATCTGCCAATTCAGGTGCATTTAAAATCCCACAGTTCTGTTGAAGCAGCACAGGGCTTTTGTAGTGAAACTTCATCCATCAATGAACACCTCCAAAACACAAATCTCATTTTCTGGTGCAACTTTGATTTGTGTAAATGTACCTATAATATTAGCTAAATTTGAAAATTAACTCATAGGTTGTGATAGGATTTGAAAGACACTGGCTGAATGGAAGATATTGGTATGGTGGCTCACTGGTTAGCACTGCTGCCTCACAGTGCCAGGGACCTGGGTTTGATGCAGTCTTGGGTGACCATCTGTACGTAGTTTCCTGTTCTCCCTGTGTCTGCAGGGTTTCCACCAGGTACTCTGGATTGTGAGAAGAAACCAGATTTGGAGGTTAGGTGAAGTAGCTATGCTAAATTGGGAGAAAGTGAGGACTGCAGATGCTGGAGACCAGAGTTGAAAAAGTGGTGCTGGAAAAACACAGCAGGCCAGGCAGCATCCAAGGAGCAGGAGAATCGACGTTTTGGGCATAAGCCCTTCTTCAGGAATGAGGCTGGTGTGCCAAGCGGGCTGAGATAAA